>NC_140996.1:228540997-228663978 GCF_052327205.1 Somniosus microcephalus
CAACGCTGCTCAAGAGATGACATTCTCTTATGAGCACTCACCATGTTTTCCGTACCCTGGCGAGTTATCTCCTCCATGGAGGTTGCCAACCTTTCCATGGTGATGCGTTCATGCGCCAATGACTCCACAAAGGCTCTGCTCATGGTCACTATGGACTCCTCCGTTCGCTCCACACTCACAGCGACCCTGGAGACAAAACCTGCCAGAGACTCCTGCATCTGTGCATGGAGATCCATCACCTCTTCTCTTGCGGTGGACCCAGAGGCAGAGGGTCGACATGCAGCGCAGCTGAGCTGAGCTGGCAGAGTCCTGCGCCCTCCGCCGAGGACTCTCCACTGCTGTCCCTGTCTCCAGAAACTGCTGAGGCTCACTTGTGAGCTGTGAAACACCAGGTGACAACACTACTCTATGTCCTGAAGGTCCCCCCGAGGTGTGAGTGTCTGTGCTGGTGCTGGGCGCGCTTACTTCTGCTGGCGCTGCGCCCTCAGAGGTTGGAGCTTCCTCTGAGGAGTCTGGCTGCACAGCCTCTTCCTCCTCCACAGTGGGGACGGGGGCTCTGGATGGTCCTGTGGGGGAGTAGAGGAAGGAGTTAGAGATGTGATGCCAAGGTGACATGCACATTCGAGTTGGCATCTGCTGACACCTGCATCCATGCAGCCTTGGTCTCAGTGGGAGGCCTCTTCCTGCCTGACCTAGGGAAGAGGACCTCCCTGTGGGCCGTAACCCCATCCAATAATGCCTGCAGTGAAGCCTCGTCGAATTTGGAGGCAGCTCGGGGTCTGGCACTGCCCACAGCTGCTGCAGGCTCCTCTGCCATCCTGTATGGTTCATTTGGAAGCCTTCAGAGGATGCAGTGCTTGCTATGGACCTTGAAAGCACCACGAATGATCACATCATACTGTGGGGCTTTCTGACTGGAAATGGACAATTAGCAAGGGTTCCCACATGCTGGAAATTAATTGGCCACTTGAGGGAAAATTGCGTGCAGCTGGCTGACCCATTTTTTTGTGGGTCATGTTAAGTCTGTGTGTTATATTGAGAATTACTACACAGACCACCAGAGTAAACTTTAACAGGTCTTTACTAGTTGAAGGTCAGGGCGGAACTGCCCAATAAATCATTACACAGCACTTATATACTGGTGTGGTCACCACCGGTATTACAGTATACAGCAGCCAAGATAAAGTAGTGCAACCCTTAAAATAGTTCTCTTAAAGGTGGAACGGTTACATACACTACAATCCTCCCTTTTTAGCTTAACAGTATATATATTCCCCATTAAACATAACATCATAACATATATACACAACTTCATGTAAAAACAGTTCACAGATTCAGTCTCTGTGGAGGCGCCTCCTGCGCTTCCTGCCTCGGTCCGGATAACGCCTCGGTGGTGTAGTAGTTCTCGGTGGTGTAGTAAGTTCTCGTTGCTGGGGTGACTCATCTAATAGTCCTTCACTGGACTTAACAGCTTGAACTTTCGTAACTTCAGAACCAGCCTTGCTGACTTCTAAAGGCTCGAGTACCTTGGGAAGTTTTTCTACTTCCAGACTGATTTGGCTCAGTTCAGAGGGACCACGTGCGTGACCTGGTAGGGGTGATAATGGTTCAGATGAGTCATCATCTTCTGCTTCTGCTCTATTGTCTTCTATTTCCTCCATCACTTCAGCTTTTGCCTCTGCCACCAATTCCCTGAGTGGCTTATTACTGCTGACACTGCTCACAAAAGGGTGCTCTTTCTTCTTAGCTTTCAACTGATCGATGAATTTGACATATTCCCTTTCTTGCTCAGCTTTGATTCGTTTGGCCTCATCGCGCAGACGGTTTGTGTGTTCCTGCTCCATTTTCTCAATCAGCTGCTTCTGCTGTCTTCCCAGATTCTCCAACTCTGTGTCAAAGAACTTTTTCTTTGCATTCATCTCTTGTTCAAAACGGCGAATCATTTGTTCTAATTGCTGTTGTAGTTTGAGATTGAATTGAGTTCGAGCCCGGTGTTCCTCAGAAATGTGCATGTCTGTAGACTGGACAGACTCAGAATTCTCTGTCAAACTATGTTGTTGTTGTTCAGTGGAATTCTGTTCTGATACTTTGTTCTCTTCTGAAGCATTTATGCACTCCTTCGTTTTTCCATCATTAGTCTGCAAGTCCATTTTAGCCTTGTCTTTTGCACATGGGCTGATCTTACCATCATCAGTTCCAGAGTCTGAGCTGATCCTGGGTAGGCGGCAATCTTCCTCGCCGTCAAAGAAACTGCACGGCTCGAGTCTTCCCTCGCGATTGGACGTGATGACAGTTCTGGTGACATTGTAGTAGTATTCCATATCCTCGTCAGAAGACGTGCTTGGATCATCGGCTCCGTCTACCTGCCCTTGAGTTGACTGCTCTCCTCTTTTCTTCCCCGAAGGATCTCGGTAGAATGGAAAATCCTCTTCACCATATGACTTGCCACCATAAAAGGGAGTCAACCCGACAAATGTAGTTGAGTGGGCCCGGGCACTGCGTCGGGGGTACCTCCTTTTGTTTGAAGCATTATCCTGGGCTTTGTTCCCGTCACCATCCTCCTGTGAAGTCTGGTTTCCGCACTGCAGCACGTGCTTCTGAAACAGGTTTTTCACCCTTTGTTTGTAGACTTTGTTGCACGTTGGACACCTCAGGACTTCCCGCTCATTTTCTGGACTTCCCATCATTGCTTTTAGGGGGTGCCAGTCCATATTTATTTTCCCTATCCACTCCCGTCCCTCAGGTAGTACATATATGTCCATTCCTTGGTGTTCTTTGCCCTTGTGTACCACCTTGACTTTTATCTTTCCGATGGGGTATACTCTTTGCCCCGTGTATGTCTGCAATACTATCTCCGTATCCCATAGGGGAATATGTTTGAATAACTTTTTGTAATCTTGCTTATTCATGACCGTCAACGCCGATCCGGTGTCCACTTCCATCTTCACCTGGACTCCTGCTATCTGAAGTGTGACCCAAATAGTTTGTCGGTCAGCTTCCTTACTCACATTGTGAATTCTCAGACTACCCAGTTCCTTGCTGTTGGAGTCTGAATCCGAATTATGTTCATCCGAACTCTTCTCAGCCACCTTGTGTACCTTGCTGCACTTTTCCTGCGGTGACTTTTTGTTGCTGGTCTTCTTTCCTGACCGGCATACTTTAGCTATGTGACCAAGCTTGCCACATTTTCTACATTCCTGGTTTTTAAACCAGCATTGGTTCTGATCGTGTGTTGTCTTCCCACAACGATAACATTTCGTTGTACCCAAAGCCATTTGATCTACGCTGAGTACCGCTGCCTTCAGCTGCATTTCCGCAGTGCCTCTCGCTGCGGCTTCGTGCGATGCTGCAATAGAGACAGCCTTATCAAGTGTAAGATCACTCTCTTCAAGTAGCCGCTTTTGTGTTCCTTCTTTCGACAATCCGCACACGGATTTGTCTCTCAGTGCCTCTGTCAGACTTTCCCCAAACTGACAGTATTTCGCTAGCTTACGCAGTTCAATTAAGTACTCCGCGTTGCTTTCCTCTTTCAGTTGCGTTCTCGCATAAAATTTAAATCGTTCCGCTAACATCAGCGGTGTGGGGTTCATGGAATCCAGGGTGCCTTGGCACATTGGATACAAAACTGGCTTAGTGGCAGAAGGCAGAGGGTGATGGTCGAAGGTTGTTTTTGTGACTGGAAGCCTGTGGCCAGTGGGGTACCACAGGGATCGGTGCTGGGTCCCTTGCTGTTTGTGGTCTACATTAATGACTTGGATATGAATGTAAAAGGTATGATCAGTAAGTTCGCGGATGATACAAAAATTGGTAGGGTGGTAAATAGCGAGGAGGGTAGTCTCAGTCTGCAGGACGATATAGATGGGTTGGTCAGATGGGCGGAACAGTGGCAAATGGAATTTAACCCGGAAAAGTGCGAGGTGATGCACTTTGGGGGGACTAACAAGGCAAGGGAATACACAATGAATGGTAAGACCCTAGGCAAGACGGAGGGTCAGAGGGATCTGGGTGTGCAAGTACACAGATCCCTGAAGGCGGCGGAACAGGTGGATAAGGTGGTAAAAAAGGCATATGGGATACTTGCCTTCATTAGCCGAGGCATTGAATATAAGAGCAAGGAGGTTATGATGGAGCTGTATAAAACACTGGTTAGGCCACAGCTGGAATACTGTGTGCAGTTCTGGTCGCCACACTATAGGAAGGATGTGATCGCGTTGGAGAGGGTGCAGAGGAGGTTCACCAGGATGTTACCAGGGCTGGAGCGCTTCAGCTATGAAGAGAGACTGGGCAGATTGGGTTTGTTTTCCTTGGAGCAGAGGAGGCTGAGGGGGGACATGATTGAGGTGTACAAAATTATGAGGGGCATAGATAGGATGGATGCTGAGGAGCTTTTTCCCTTAGTAGAGGGGTCAATAACTAGGGGGCATAGATTCAAGGTAAAGGGCAGGAGGTTTAGAGGGGATTTGAGAAAGAACTTTTTCACCCAGAGGGTGGTTGGAGTCTGGAACTCACTGCCTGAAAGGGTTGTGGAGGCAGGAACCCTCACAACATTTAAGAAGCATTTGGATGAGCACTTGAAATGCCACAGCATACAAGGCTACGGACCAAATGCTGGAATATGGGATTAGATTAGACAGGGCTTGATGGCCGGCGCGGACACGATGGGCCGAAGGGCCTCTATCCGTGCTGTATAACTCTATGACTCTATGACTCTAAATGATCCTTCAGGACAGCAACAATATTAGCGAAAGTCTGATCCGTCGGTTTAGCTGGTGATAGAAGATGCTTCAATAGCCCGTATGTCTTTGCACCCATTGAGTTTAGTAAGGTTAGTGCTTTATCTTCATTTGATATTTTATTTGCCTTACAATATATCTCTATGCGTTCTACATACGTGGCCCAATCTTCAACATCGGGATCGAAATCGTTGATGTTACCACGCTTAGGCATCTTCGCAATCTTCTTGAGAAAACAAAAAGGAATTTTTCTTTAACTTTGTTTTTTTTTTCAAAATGGCGGTTTCCCGCGCTTGTCTTCTTCCCCGCCTCCGAAAATGGCGGCTTCCCGCGTTTGCCTTTCTCCCCCGCGGGCTGTCTCTTGTCACTCCCGCTCGCTCGGTCTCGTTCTCCCTCCCTCGCTCGGTCTCGGTCTCCCTCGCTCGGTCTCCCTCGCTCACTCGGTCTCTTCTCTCTCCCGCTCGCTCGGTCTCGCTCGCTCGCTCGGGCTCTGTCTCTCCCGCTCGCTCGGGCTCTGTCTCTCCCGCTGGCTGTAACGGCGATTGCCGTATTGCTACGTTCGCCCTCCCCAGCGGTTTCCAATCGTGGCTCCCAGCCCCTCTTGCAGTCCGGTCCTCCCCCCCCCCGGCTGCGGCTGAGTTCTCCGCGGTTTTTTTTTTTTTTTAATTTTCTCCCGCGCAAGCGGTTCTCGAATCGTGCCTCCCAGCCCCTCTTGCAGTCCGGTCCTTTCCCCCCGGCTGCGGCTGAGTTCTCCGCGGTTTTATTTTTTTATTTTCTCCCGCGCCTTTCGCTGTCCCGGCCGCTGTGCCTCGCGGCCTCGGTAGCTGCCCGGCCTTTTTTACCGGTCGCGGTCGAGCTTGCTCTCGACGCTGTTGCGTCTCCCAGCCCGCTTGCAGCCCGGTCTCTCATACCGGCTGCGTTTGCATTCACCGCGGCTTCCGTGCCTTACGCTGCCCCAGTCTCAGCGCCTCTGGCCCCGACTTCTGTCCGGCTCTTTTCCCCGGCCGTGGTCGAGTTCTCCGCCCTTATATCCTCCGATCTTCCCTCCCCTATTTCACAGCCAACGTGGCCGACTTGCTCTCGTCGCTGATCGGCTTACCCACCACCGTGATAGAAGGGATGATCCTGCCTGTTGCTGACGGAAGACTTCGTGTCAGAATTCTTCCTTTGCTCTGCAGACCCGAGTCTTTTCTCAGCAGAATGATGAGGGCGGATGCCTCTTCTCGACGCCCGTTAAACTGCCTTGGATATATCTCTGCCGCAGGGTAAGATCGTACTCGTCGCCACTGTTAAGTCTGTGTGTTATATTGAGAATTACTACACAGACCACCAGAGTAAACTTTAACAGGTCTTTACTAGTTGAAGGTCAGGGCAGAACTGCCCAATAAATCATTACACAGCACTTATATACTGGTGTGGTCACCACCGGTATTTACAGTATACAGCAGCCAAGATAAAGTAGTGCAACCCTTAAAATAGTTCTCTTAAAGGTGGAACGGTTACATACACCACAGGTCAGAACCCCACATTCGGGGGAATCCGACCATTTCCCACACAAGCCACAAAATCGGGCCCTTTGTAACACATTGTAACTGAGAATGATTCCAAAACCATCCTGCAATATGTAACAGTTTCATTAATAAGCTCCTTTTCAACATAAAGAATGCAGCGACGGAACAGGCCTCTCTGCCCCCTCCCCAACCCAATGGCTCAGTCATGAATGCCCTCTCCAATAGAACCATTTGGTCCAGGGAGGTCCCAGGTTCAATCTCTGGTCTATGCTGAGTTTGACCATCGCTCCCCTGGCAGCTGTTTGGGTGCTTAAATTGGTCTCCAGAACACGAGGCTAGGAAGTGGGTATTCAGTCAAAACCAAGTACAAAGGCAAGGAACTGACTTTTGAAACGTATAATATTCTGAGGGGGATTGACAGGGTAGATGCAGGGAGAATGTTTCCCCTGGCTGGGGAGTCTAGAACCAGGGGTCACAGTCTCAGAATAAGGGGTAGGTCATTTAGGACTGAGATGAGGAGGAATTTCTTCACTCAGATGGTGGTGAATCTTTGGAATTCTCTGCCCCAGAGGGTTGTGGAGGCTCAGTCGTTGGGTATATTCAAGGCTGAGATCGATAGATTTTTGGACTCTAGGGGAATCGAGGGATATGGGGATTGGGCGGGAAAGTGGAGCTGAGGTCGAAGATCAGCCATAATCTTATTAAATGGCGGAGCAGGCTCGAGGGGCCGAATGGCTGACTCCTGCTCCTAATTCTTATGTTCTTATGAAGTCAGGTTAAGCCTTTATAAAACACCGGTTAGGCCTTAGCCAGAGTATTTTGTCCAATTCTGGGAACCGCACTTTAGGAAGGATGTCAAGGCTTTGGAGAGGGTGCAGAGGCGAATTACTAGAATGGTTTCAGAGATGAGGGACTTCAGTTATGTGGAGAGACTGGAGAAGCTGGGATTGTTCTCCTTAGAACAAAGAAGGCTAAAGGGGAGATTTAATAGAGCTGTTTAAAATCATGAGGGGATTTGATAGAGAAACTGTTTCCACTGGCAGGAGGATCGGTAACCAAAGGACACAGAGTTAAGATAATTGGCAAAAGAACCAGAGGCGACATGAGGAATCATTTTTTTACGCAGCGAGTTGTTGTGACCTGGAACGTGCTGCCTGAAAGGGCGATGGAAGCAGATTCAATAGTAACTTTCAAAAAGGGAATTGGATAAATACTTGAAAAGGGAATATTTTCAGGGCTATGGGGAAAGAGTGGAACTAATTGGAGAGCTCTTTCAAAGCCAGCACAGGTGCGATGGGCCGAATGTCCTCCTTTTGTGCTATTCGCTTCTATGATGCTATATCAGATGGTCACCACAGGGTGGTGCTGCTGAACTAAAGATGTGCAGTCGAAGATAAGAACATAAGAATTAGGAGCAGGAGTCGGCCATTCGGCCCCTCGAGCCTGCTCCGCCATTCAATATGATCATGGCTGATCTTCTACCTCATCTCCATTTTCCTGCACTATCCCCATGTCCCTTGATTCCCCTAGAGTCCAAAAATCTATCGATCTCAGCCTTGAATATACTCAACGACTGAGCCTCCACAGCCCTCTGGGGTAGAGAATTCCAAAGATTCACCACCCTCTGAGTGAAGAAATTTCTCCTCATCTCAGTCCTAAATGGCCGACCCCTTATTCTGAGACTGTGACCCCTGGTTCTAGACTCCCCAGCCAGGGGAAACATCCTCCCTGCATCTACCCTGTCAAGCCCTGTAAGAATTTTGTATGTTTCAATGAGATCACCTCTCATTCTTCTAAACTCTAGAGAATATAGGCTGAGTCTACTCAATCTCTCCTCATAGGACAATCCCCCCATCCCAGGAACCAGTCTGGTGAACCTTCGTTGCACTCCCTCTATGGCAAGTATATCCTTCCTTAGGTAAGGAGACCAAAACTGTACACAATACTCCAGGTGTGGTCTCACCAGGGCCCTATATAATTGCAGTAAGATGTCTTTACTCTTATACTCAAATCCTCTTGTAATAAAGGCCAACATACCATTTGCTTTCCTAATTGCTTGCTGTACCTGCATGTTAACTTTCAGTGATTCGTGTACAAGGACACCCAGGTTCCTCTGAACACCAACATTTCCCAATCTCTCACCATTTAAAAAATACTCTGCTTTTCTATTTTTCCTACCAAAGTGGATAACTTCACATTTCTCCACATTCTATTCCATTTGCCATGTTCTTGCCCACTCACTTAGCCTGTCTATATCCCCTTGAAGCCTCCTTGCATCCTCCTCACAACTTACATTCCCACCCAGCTTTGTATCATCAGCAAACTTGGATATATCACATTTGGTCCCCTCATCCAAATCATTGATATAGATTGTGAATAGCTGAGGCCCAAGCACTGATCCTTGCGGTACCCCACTAGTTACAGCCTGCCAACCCGAAAATGATCCGTTTAATCCTACTCTCTGTTTTCTGTCCGTTAACCAATCCTCAATCCATGCTAGTATATTACCCCCAATCCCATGAGCCCTAATTTTGTTTAACAACCTCTTGTGTGGCACCTTATCGAATGCCTTCTGAAAAGCCAAATACACCACATCCACTGGTTCCCCCTTCTCTATTCTGCTAGATACAAGCTCAAAAACTTGATTTCCCTTTCCTAAATCCATGTTGGCTCTACCCAATCCTATTATTATTTTCTAAGTCTGCCCAATCCTATTATTATTTGTTAAGTTCTATATACAAATCAAAGTAATTAAAATCTTTCCTTGCTCTAACTGTGATACACTAACACGTTTTACGTACAACATAAACAACATGCCCTGTTACCATGTCCTTAATAATAGATTCTAGCAATTTCCCTACTGATGTGAGGCTAACAGGTCCGTCGTTCCCTGTTTTCTCTCTCCCTCCTTTCTTAAATAGTGGGGTTACATTTGCTACCTTCCAATCCGCGGGAACCGTTCTAGAATCTATGGAATTTTGGAAGATGACAACCAATGGGCTCGAATTTCCAAGCCCCGTGGAGGCGGGTTTGGAGGTGGGAGTGGTGGGAACATTGCAGAATCGGTGGGGGGGGGAGATAGGCTTTGAGGTTTTCAAAGGCAGGGAGGGAAGTAGCGAATCAAAGAGATCGCGGGGAAAAGTTCCAGAGTGTAGGGTTTGGACAGCTGAAGATTCTGTCACCCAGTGAAGAGTGTCAGGAGAGAACATAAGAACATAAAGAATCAGCAGTAGGAGTCGGCCATTTGGCCCCTCAAGCCTGCTCCGCCATTCAATAAGATCATGGCTGATCTTCGACCACAACTCCACTTTCCTGTACTATCCCCATATCCCCTGATTCCCCTAGAGTCCAAAAATCTATCGATCTCAGCCTTGAATATATACTCAACGATTCAGCATCTACAGCCCTCCAGGGTAGAGAATTCCAAAGATTCACCACCCTCTCAGTGAAGAAATTCCTCCTCATCTCAGTCCTAAATGGCCGACCCCTTATCCTGAGACTGCGACCCCTGGTTCTAGACGCCCCGGCCAGGGGAAACATCCTCCCTGCATCTACCCTGTCAATCCCTGTAAGAAGTTTGTATGTTTCAATGAGATCACCTCTCATTTTTCTAAACTCGAGGGAATATCGGCCTAGTCTACTCAAGGAGAGGGGATGTACAGGAGTCCAGCGGTGAAGGCCTGTCAGATATGGGCTGGGACACAGGGTTGGAGGGGGTTACAGAGGCGGGGCAGGGGCTCAAGGTCACGGAATGGGGATAAAGATTTTGAATTTGATGCACAAGGGAGGAAGTAGGAGTTGCCAACCCCTCCAGGATTGCCCTGGAGTCTCCAGGAATTGAAAATTAATCTCCAGGACACGGCGGGGAGCCAAACACCCGGGATAAAAATTATTGGGGTGCTGTTGGCAAATGGAACTCAGTTAATTCGGCTTCTGAAAGGTGATCATGTTCAGTTCATTCAATGTAGAGCAAAACAAAAGGTTGGCATCATTGGAGAGAGAAAGAGAGAGATAGAGAGATACAGATCACCTTAGCAAGAGCCAGTGTTCAAGATTGAAGTTAAGGCCTTGGGCTGTTGATAGTATTGCCATACTTTAAACATCCCACCACATACAGAGCAGCAGTGATACCCGCCCTGCTGTATGCCTCAGAGACATGGACCACGTACAGCAGGCACCTCAAAGCACTGGAGAGGTACCACCAACGCTGCCTCCGCAAGATCCTGCAAATCCATTGGCAGGATAGGTGCACCAACGTCAGTGTTCTTGCTCAGGCCAACATCCCCAGCATTGAAGCTTTGACCACGCTCAATCAGCTCCGATGGACGGGCCACATCATCCGCATGCCCGATACGAGACTCCCAAAACAAGCGCTCTACTCGGAGCTCCGGCACAGCAAGAGAGCCCCAGGTGGGCAGAGGAAACGCTTCAAGGACACCCTCAAAGCCTCCTTGAAAAAGTGTAACATCCCCCACCGACACTTGGGAATCCCTGGCCCAAGTCCGCACAAAGTGGAAGAGAAGCATCCGGGAAGGTGCCGAACACCTTGAGTCTTCGCCGGGAGCAAGCGGAAGCCAAGCGCAGGCAGCGCAAGGAGCGCACATCAACCCAAGCACCCCACCCACCTGCGCCTTCAACCACCGTCTGCCCCACCTGTGACAGAGACTGTAGGTCCCGCATTGGACTCATCAGTCACCTGAGAACTCATTTTTAATGTGGAAGCAAGTCATCCTCGGTTCCGAGGGACTGCCTAAGAAGAAGAAGAAGACATACCACTGCAACCTATGCAAGTGTTAGATCCGTGGTTCAGTGGATAAATAATTACACGGATGCTGTACATAAACAAATAACAGGTCTTTACTGGAGGAGGGTGATCTCTAGACTGGAGTACAGAGGCATGCGCACAGCTTATATACCGGTGTGGTTACTGCCGGTACTACAGTATACAGGAGCTGTAAAAAGTAGTTCTGACTTAAAGCACATACACTACAGCAAGCAGGCGCAGGTTTACAAATCGGTTGAAGGATGGTACATTGAACGTAAACTGTCGAATGTTGATGTACGAGGAAAGTAAACCTGTGTGCGTAGGAATCGGCTGAAGGGCGGTGCACCTGACCAGAGACGACCAAATAAGGCCAGGCCATTTCCAGTTTGATAAAGAAAAGTAATGCATAAAAAAGGAAGCTTTTGTGCTAAGTTGAGAGGAAAAAAGTGAGAAACCTTCTTGAGTGCATGCCTACACTGAGAACTGCTGACAAAACTCCTCTTATAAACTGTGTTATACTCTGAAGAAGTTATTCTCCGCTTTTAGGTTGTTTTTTATGTTACAGCAGGAAAAATAAAGTGATTGTAGCCATAAAACTGAGGTCTTTACTACTCAATGGAACAACAAAAACAACAGGCATTAAACAAAACTGTGGTGGGGTGGGAAATTTGGTTGGTTAGCACCTCCCGTTAGCACCTCCAGGGGGCGCTGGAAACTTAGCGCCCGAGCGAAATTGACCAGTTGTTTTGCGGCAGCGCTAAACACTACCGCCACGATCTCCTGCGCCGGCAGATCGTGATGTCAGTCGAACGTGCAACGCCCTGGACTGGATATTGAGTTGCGCCCCCTGCTTTAGCACCTGCCGCTAGGAGTGACAGGTAGAGGGGAACATTTTCAAGTCGGGAAGGCGCTGGGAGAGCGCTATTTAAAGGTGGGCGCTTCCTGCCTTTTCTTGTCGGCAAAAGTTTTGGTTTTAACGCTGTCCTAAGGAGTTGCGGCCCTCAGTGCCACTTTTGAGGTTCCTAAGCGCCGAGTTCTTTCCCAGGGCCTATCCATTAGTGCTTCCAACACAATTGCTTTCGAGGTCTCTCCAGGCCGAGATTCAAGGCTGCAATGAGCAGGGAGTGGCTGGCCAGCAAGATGGCCCCTCCCCTTTAAGAACTGGACGGCACCAGTCTGTCTGGCTTCCATGGTAACAGACATCGCCTGAGCTTCAGTAGCGTTCTGAGGTAGCGCCTCGCTCCCCGACGTTAGCGCCATAAGAGAGGTGTGTAGCGCCTGATTTAGCGCTCAAATCACCTCCAGGAGCGATAGAGGCGAATTTTGCGGTTGGAGGCGATAATTAGCGCCGGGCGTTAAACTTTGGGCCCGGCCGATATTAGCGCCCCAAAATGGGCGATACCCAATTTTTCCCCCGTGGTTTTTTCCTTATTTTGAACACTTCTGTTTAATAGAAATATCGGCGATGGGGAGAAAAGGCTGTTTGACTGACAGCCAATAGAAGATAGGAACAGGAGTAGGCCATTCGGCCCCTCGAGCCTGCTCCACCATTCAATGAGATCATGGCTGATCATCCAAACTCAGTACCCTGTCCCTGCCTTCTCTCCATATCCCTTGATCCCTTTAGCCTTAAGAAATATATCCAACTCCGTCTTGAATATATTTAATGAATTGGCCTCTGCTGCCTTCTGTGGTAGAGAATTCCACAGGTTCACCACTCTCTGGGTGAAGAAATTCCTCCTCATCTCTGTCCTAAATGGCTTACCCCTTATCCTTAGACTGTGACCCCTGGTTCTGGATTCCCTGACCATCGGGAACATCCTTCCTGCATCTAGTCTGTCTAGTCCTGTTAGAATTTTGTAAGTTTCAATGAGATCCCCTCTCATTCTTCTAAACTCCAGTGAGTATAAGCCCAATCGACCCAATCTCTCCTCATACGTCATTCCTGCCATCCCACCCCACCCAATCGGGTAATGCAAGTCTGTTCGCTTTCCGATTGGCCGTGGGAAGGCAGGGCCCTGCGGGGATGGGTGTGTCGGGCGAGCAATGGCGGGAGCGAGGGGGGGTGGGGGCGGGAGCGGTTGGAGGCGGGAGGCCATGTGGTTAAACCTCCAGGAACACGTTCAACCAGAGCTGGTCATCCCTAGGGGAGCAGGGAGGGTCAGGGAGCCAACAGAGGTCAGCGAGGACAAGGGGGTGAGTATTCTGGGACAGGACGCGGGTCAGGGAGCCAGCAGAGGTCAGCGAGGACAGAGGGGGTGAGTATTGTGGGACGGGACGCGGGTCAGGGAGCCAGCAGAGGTCAGCGAGGACAAGGGGGGGGTGAGTATTGTGGGACAGGACGCGGGTCAGGGAGCCAACAGAGGTCAGCGAGGACAGGGGGGGTGAGTATTGTGGGACAGGACGCGGGTTGGAGATTGTGTGGGCCGGAGCTCGGGTCATGTGTGGATATCTAGTCTTCATGTAACGAAGGTTTCCGTTGCAATGGGTGTACGGTCGAGGCCGAGGCAGGGAGAGTTGTAGAGCTGGAGGAATGCTGTGCCCTGATTCGGCTCAAAGCTCAGTTCAGGGGTCAAATAGGCCAACAGCCCAAGTAAGTAGCTGGAGATAAAGATGGAGTTGGGGCTCCGGCAGATGTAGAGAAGATGTTTACACCTATGGGGGAAGTCCAAAACTAGGGGTGATACATATAAGATAGTCACTAATGAATCCGATAGGGAGTTCAGGAGAAACCTCTTCACCCAGAGAGTGGTGAGAATGTGGAACTCGCTACCACAGGGAGTGGTTGAGGCAAATAGCATAGATGCATTTAAGGGGAAGCTGGATAAACACATGAGGGATGAAGGAATAGAAGGATATGGTGATCGGGTGAGATGAAGAGGGGTGGGAGGGAGGAGGCTGGTGTGGAGCATAAACACCGACACAGACCAGTTGGGCCTGTTTCTGTGCTGTAAATTCTATGTAAGTAGACAAAAATATTTGTCCGGAGCTGATTGAGATGATTTTGGTTTTTCCAATGCTTTAACTTCCCTCTATTAAATCTAGCAGAACAAAACTGCTGGGAAGGCAAAACCCTTTAATGAGACATTTTTCCATACAATTTACTTGTGTAATTCTGGCCTCTTACACATTCCCAATTTTAATCGCTCCACCATTGGCGGCCGTGCCTTCAGCTGCCGGGGCCCCGAGCTCTGGAATTCCCTCCCTAAACCTCTCCGCCTCTCTCTCCTCCTTTAAGACGCTCCTAAAAACCGACCTCTTTGACCAAGCTTTTGGTCACCTGCCCTAATATCTCCTTTTGTGGCTCGGTGTCAAATTTTGTTTGGTAATCGCTCCTGTGAAGCACCTTGGGACGTTTTACTACATTAAAGGCGCTGTATAAATACAAGTTGTTGTTGTTGGAAATAAAAAGAAAAATACAACTAGTTACACCAAAATATCTCCTGTTAAAGAACAACTGATGTTCCCCAAGAGCAAGTTTATCCTGAATACACAGGAGTAAAAATTGAGTAGCGCCCCCTTTGGGGCACTAACTTCACCGCCTGGAACAACCCGAGGCCCAGCTGGGCCCCCGGGGATCGGGAGTGCCGGCAAAAGAGCCCGGCACTTGGAGCGCAGCCGGCACTCCGCGGCGGGGGGGTGCAGGTAAGGAGGCCAGGGACGGGAGCAGAGGCAGGTACTGGCAGGCAGCCAGCGACAAAAATGGCCGCCCCGCACCTCACCTTTAAATAGCGCTGTCCCGGCCGCAGGTAGGCCCCCCTGACCCTGTTGGACATAGCGTCCGGTGCTAAGTCAGGGGGCGCTACCGAAGATCGTGACCGGGGCGCTGTGCACGGCAATGACGTCATCGCCGGCAGCGCAGTGCCACGGGGCGCTAACGGTTACCACCGCCGCTAACCTCCCGCTGAATTTCGCGGGAGGCGTAGGTGGTGCCGCGCCCGGGCGCTAGTTGCTGTGTGCCCTGTTAGCGTCCTCTTAGGGCAAATGAATTTTTCCCCCATAATCCTTTTTTTTAGTCAGTCACACAGAAACTCCTTAATCCATGTTTAGAGTCTCCAACACAAACTATTTCCCCAAGTTGGGGATTCTAGGACCTGGGGGACATAGCCTAAGAATTAGAGCCAGACCTTTCAGGAGCGAAGTCAGGAAACACTTCGACACACAAAGGGTGGTAGAAGTTTGGAACTCTCTTCCACAAACAGCAATTGATGCTGGGTCAATTGTTAACTTTAAATTGGAGATTGATAGATTTTTGTTAACCAAAGATATTAAGAGATATGAGGCAAAGGCGGGTACATGGAGTTAGGTCGCAGATCAGCCATGATCTCATTGAATGGCGGAACAGGCTCGAGGGGCTGAATGGCCTCCTCCTGTTTAGGTTCCTATATTCCTACAGGTGGTTGAGGAATATACACAGGTAGTGTCTCTGTTTGTCAGATGTGGAGTTCACACTCTTCCCATAGCGACCAGCTCTAAGGCAGGGAGCTCCGGCCTGGGGTCCCCCAAGCGTGTGTAGGGGTGCAGCTCGGGGTTTAACCAGCTAAAGCTGCATGACTCACTGGTACGCCCACCGCTGCTTGTCCAACCAAGGCAACCCCACCCATTCGGGCACTGGCTTGCAGTGTTATCTGGAGCTGAGTGGAAGAATCTTCAGCTCCCATTAATAGGCCGAGTTAGCTGGTCAGTCATTAGCACATCCATCTGATTACTGCAGAGCTGCGTGTATAAGTATAAGAACATAAGAATTAGGAGCAGGAGTCGGCCATTCGGCCCCTCGAGCCTGCTCCGCCATTCAATAAGATCATGGCTGATCTTCGACCTCAACTCCACTTTCCCGCCTGATCTCCATATCACTTGATTCCCCTAGAGTCCAAAAATCTATCGATCTCAGCCTTGAATATACTCAGCGACTCAGCATCCACAGCCCTCTGGGGCAGAGAATTCCAAAGATTCACCACCCTCTGAGTGAAGAAATTTCTCCTCATCTCAGTCCTAAATGGCCGATGCCTTATCCTGAGACTATGCCCCTAGTTCTAGACTCTCCAGCCAGGGGGAAACAACCTCTCAGCATCTACCCTGTCAAACCCTCTCAGTATCTGATATGATTCAATGAGATCACTTCTCATTCTTCTAAACTCCAGAGAGTATCGGCCCATTCTACACAATCTCTCATCATAGGACAGCCCTCTCATCCCAGGAATCAATCTAGTGAACCTTCGTTGCACCGCCTCCAAGGCAAGTATATCCTTCCTCAGATAAGGAGACCAAAACTGTGCACAGCAAGAGATAATCAAGTAGGAGATTGTCAAATCTGCTACTGGGAGTTGACTTGGTTTTGGGGTGGGGAATTGGGATTCAAGTGATAGAGCTGCTATGGATAATAAATAGGGGAGCAGACTCGATGGGGCGAATGACTTTACTCCTGTTCCTATGTCCCAATCTTCTATGACCAGGTGTATCACCTTTGAGCCACCTTGATCGTAATTAGACCCTGTTAACCTCCCCCACAAAGGGGGATAATCACCAGAAGATCTAGTGGAACTAGTAGAACTGGACCAGCCACATAAATACTGTGGCAACAAGAGCAGGTCAGAGGCTGGGTATTATGCGGCGAGTGTCTCACCTCCTGACTCCCCAAAGCCTTTCCACCATCTACAAGGCACAAGTAAGGAGTGTGATGGAATACTCTCCACTTGCCTGGATGAGTGCAGCTCCAACAACACTCAAGAAGCTCGACACCATCCAGGACAAAGCAGCACGCTTGATTGGCACCCCATCCACCACCTTAAACATTCACTCCCTCCACCACCGGCGTACAGTGGCTGCAGTGTGCACCATCTACAAGATGCACTGCAGCAACTCACCAAGGCTTCTTCGGCAGCACCTCCCAAACCCGCGACCTCTTCCACCTAGAAGGACAAGGGCAGCAGGCGTGTGTGAACACCACCACCTCCAAGTTCCCCTCCAAGTCACACACCATCCTGACTTGGGACATATATCGCCGATCCATCATCGTCACTGGGTCAAAATCCTGGAACTCCCTCCCTAACAGCACTGTGGGAGTACCTTCACCACACGGACTGCAGCGGTTCAAGAAGGCTGCTCACCACCACCTTCTCAAGAGCAACTAGGGATGGGCAATAAATGCTGGCCTTGCCAGCGACACCCACATCTTGAGAATAAATAAAAAGAAATTGATAAATAAGTTAAACCCGACTTAACAAGAGAGGGAGAGTTTGTATTTATATCAACTCCCAACTTTACACTGGGTTTGTCGACATTATGATGTGACTCATTGAGGAAGTCAGCCAACATCTTTTAAGATTTCACAATGGTGAGTTCGGACATGCTTTTATTGACCACTGGGTTCCTGTTCTGTTGGCTGATAGGAAGTCTTCTGGTTTGGATACACAACAACAATTTGCATTTATATAGCGCCTTTAACGTAGTAAAACGTCCCAAGGTGCTTCACAGGAGCGAATATCAGAAAAAAATTGACACCGAGCCACATAAGGAGATATTAGGGCAGCCTGGTCAAAGAGGTAGGTTTGAAGGAGCGTCTTAAAGGAGGAGAGAGAGGCGGAGAGAGACGGAGAGGTTTAGGGAGGGTATTCCGGAGCTTAGGAACTAGACGGCTGAAGGACCATCATAGGCGCACACTTAAATCATTTCTGACCGGATCAGTCTGGCTGTGGCTCTCCTCTGAGGGAAGGAATTCCAGAGCTTAGGACCCAGGCAGCTGAAAGCATGGCCACCGATGGTGGAGCGTAGAAAACCGGGGATGCGCAAGAGGCCGGAATTGCAGGAACGCAGAGATCTCGGTGGGTTGTGGGGCTGGAGGAGGTTACAGAGATAGGGGAAGGGCGAGGCCATGGAGGGATTTGAAAACAAGGATGAGAATTTTAAAATCGCAGCGTTGCCAGACCGGGAGCCAGTGTAAGTCAGCGAGCATTGCCACATAAGGAGGTATTAGGATTTGGTCAAAGACAGCTCACACCATCTATTACTGAGGTGATGCTAGGCCGAGCACATTGTACTTCACCCTCTAACACTGCGACAGTGCATTGTCCTAAGGCTATCATGGTACGGGCCACAATTTAGCCTTTTCAAAGCTTTGGTAAGCCTGGGCTCAGCTGGCCGAGGTCACTAGCTCTCCTTTTATGGGCACCCTACCCACGGAACTTCATCACAAGTGTCAATCCTTTGACTAAATCAAACAATAACAAGAGAGAAAAGGACCTTTGATATTCCATGCCTTCCCCCATCACCCTTTCCTACGCTGACAGTTGAGTGCAGTACTGAGGGAGCGCTGCACTGTCGGAGGGGCAGTACTGAGGGAGCGCCGCACTGTCGGAGGGGCAGTACTGAGGGAGCGCTGCACTGTCGGAGGGGCAGTACTGAGGGAGTGCCGCACGGTCGAAGGGGCAGTACTGAGGGAGCGCTGCACGGTCGAAGGGGCAGTACTGAGGGAGCGCCGCACGGTCGAAGGGGCAGTACTGAGGGAGCGCCGCACTGTCAGAGGGGCAGTACTGAGGGAGCGCCGCACTGTCGGAGGGGCAGTACTGAAGGAGAGCCGCACTGTCGGAGGGGCAGTACTGAGGGAGCGCCGCACTGTCAGAGGGGCAGTACTGAGGGAGAGCCGCACTGTCAGAGGGGCAGTAGTGAGTGAGAGCCGCACGGCCAAAGGGGCAGTACTGAGGGAGCACCGCACGGTCGAAGGGGCAGTACTGAGGGAGCACCGCACGGTCGAAGGGGCAGTACTGAGGGAGAGCCGCACTGTCGGAGGGGCAGTACTGAGGGAGCACTGCACTATAGGAGGGGCAGTACTGAGGGAGTGCTGCACTGTCGGAGGTGCCATCTTTCGGATGATATGTAAATCCAAGGCCCCGTCTGCTCTCTCAGGTGGACGTAAAGCATTGCCTATTTCGAAGAGGAGCAGGGGGAGTTCTCCCCGGTGTCCCGGCCATCGTCTATCCCTCAACCAACATCACTAAAAACAGATGACCTGGTGATTATCACATTGCTGTTTGGTGGGACCTTGCTGTGCGCAAATTGGCTGTCGCGTTTCCCTACATTACGACAGTGACAGCACTTCGAAAGAACTTCATCGGCTGTAATGCGCTTTGGGGCGTCCTGAGGTGGTGAAAGTTGCTGTAGAAATGCGAGTCTTTCCAGTTCTTGTTTTCCCATCCCTCAAACACAAATCCCAGCACTCTTCCCGAGCACATCAGGCCTTACCCTTTCCTCAGCTTCTGCCATCATCACGGGAACAAGTAAGAGGGAGCACAGCGGATCCAATCAGTCCCACTCCTGGGCCCAGCCCCCGATCATTCTTAGGCCGCCCCCGAGACCTCGAGACTCTTTTATTTCAGCCTGCCTTCTTTTTCAGTTTGTTTACCGGGATGGTTAAAGGTGTAATTGCTTTTCTACATTGCGCTGTGTTGAAATAATTGCTCCTTTAATTGCAGTAGGGGTGGTGAGTGCTGCGCAATTTCCTGCTGTTGTGATTATTTGGTTGCAAACTATTTGTCCGGGACTTAAAAAGCAAAAAAAAAAGAAAGACTTGCATTTCTATAGCGCCTTTCACGACCACCGGACGTCCCAAGCGCTTTACAGCAAATGAAGTACTTTTTTTTTTGAAGTGTAGTCACTGTTGTAATGTAGGAAACGCAGCAGTCAATTTTGTGTGCAGAAAGCTCCCACAAACAGCAATGTGATAATGACCAGATAATCTGTTTTTTAGTGATGTTGATTGAGAGATAAATATTGGCCCCAGGACACCGGGGAGAACTCCCCTGCCCTTCTTCGTAATAGTGGCCGTGGCATCTTTTAGGTCCACTTGACGACACCCCCGACAGTGCAGCACTCCCTCAGCACTGCACTGGAGTGTCAGCCTAGATTTTTGTGCTCAAGTCTCTGGAGTGGGACTTGAACCCACGACCTTCTGACTCCGAGGCAAGAGTCCTCCCCACTGAGCCACGGCTGACTTGTACAAGCTGTTCTTAGGAACTGCCTTTGATGGAAGTTAGGGTGCCCATTTGTAAAGCTATATTTGTAGCATGTTAGAGAGGGAGGACCCGTTTAATCCATGTCCAATCAAATGCGTGTGCACTGGGAGAAGAATGACACTTTCTGTTCAATGTCAGCGTAGACCATTGGGAGCTTTTGTGCGCACTTGGTCGGTACTGTTAAATCTGTGAATCTTGAGGTATGGTGTCCGTTAGTAAATAGACAGAGACTGCAGAGGAACAATCAACAGGTGTTTACTGGATGAGGGTTGCTCGAAAACTAACAGTACAGATCCCTACTCAGGGTTTATATACAGGTGTGGTCACTGCCGGTACTACAGTATACAGGAGCTGTAAAAGTAATTCTCCCCTTAAAGGTACATACACAACAATTCCTCCCCTTTTAGATTAACAGTACCATAACATTCATTTAACAATTAAATATCAACTAATTACATTTAACACTTTTAACATGCAACATTAACTGAAAATAGTCCATTTATAAATTCAGTCTTTGGGGCGGCTTCCTGATCCTTTCTGGATAGCGCCTTTCCTGAGTGTCTTGCTCTTGGTGCGGAGGCGATTCTGGCCCTCTGTCGTCAGTTGGTTCATCACCAGGTACGCGAGACATGGGGTTGACTCGTTCCTGTGACTCTAGGATCTGGTCGACATGGCGCCTCACAATGTTCTCCCCAAACATCCACTGTGTACATTAGTGGCCCCTGCCGTGTGCATATCGTTCCTGGTTGCTATGGAGAGGAGGGCCACTCCCATGGGTGTAGAGGGGCATGTGGTGGTGCATTTTGGACCTTCTGGCATCCTGAGCAGCTCTTACATAGAAACATAGAAACATAGAAGATAGGAGCAGGAGTAGGCCATTCGGCCCTTCGAGCCTGCTCCGCCATTCAATGTGACCATGGCTGATCATCCAATTCAGTACCCTGTCCCTGCCTTTTCCCCATATCCCTTGATCCCTTTAGCCTCAAGAAATATATCCAACTCTTTCTTGAATATATTTAATGAACTGGCCTCCACCGCCCTCTGTGGCAGAGAATTCCACAGGTTCACCACTCTCTGGGTGAAGAAATTCCTCCTCATTTCAGTCCTAAATGGCTTACCCCTTATCCTTAGACTATGACCCCTGGTTCTGGACTCCCCGACCATCAGAAACATCCTTCCTGCATCTAGTCTGTCCAGACCTGACAGAATTTTATAGGTTTCGATGAGATCCCCTCTCAATCTTCTAAACTCCAGTGAGTATAAGCCCAATCGACACAATCTCTCCTCATACATCATTCCTGCCATCCCAGGTATCAGCCTGGTGAATCTTCGCTGCACTCCCTCCATGGCAAGAACGTCCTTCCTCAGGTAAGGTGACCAGAACTGCACACAATACCCATGGTGCGGTCTCACCAAGGCCCTGTACAACTGTAGCAAGACATCCTTGTTCCTGTACTCGAACCCTCTTGCTACGAAGGCCAACATACCATTTGCCTTCTTAACCGCCTGCTGCACCTGCATGCTTACCTTCAGCGACTGGTGCACAAGGACCCCCAGGTCTCTTTGCACTTCCCCTTCTCCCAATCTATTGCCATTCAAATAATAATCTGCCTTCCTGTTTTTGCCACCAAAGTGGATAACCTCACATTTATCCACATTATAGTGCATTTGCCATGTTTCTGCCCAATCACCCAACCTGTCCAAATCGTACTGGAGTTTCCCGACATCCTCCTCGCAGCTTACCCTCCCGCCCAGCTTTGTGTCGTCTGCAAATTTGGAGATATTACATCCAATTCCCTTGTCCAGATCATTAATATATATTGTGAACAGCTGGGGTCCTAGGACCGATCCTTGCGGTACCCCACTAGTCACTGCCTGCCACTCGGAAAACGACCCGTTTATTCCAACTCTTTGTTTTCTGTCCGCCAACCAGTTCTCTATCCAAGTCAATACCTTGCCCCCAATCCCATGTGCCTTAATTTTGCACACTAATCTCTTGTGTGGGACCTTATCGAAAGCCTTCTGAAAGTCCAAATACACCACATCCACTGGTTCTCCCTTATCTATTTTACCAGTTACATCCTCTTTGTCAGGTCCTCGATTTGCTGATCGATCCCCGGCCACCACACATAAGCCCTAGCAAGGCTTTTCATTTTCACCCCTCCCAGATGGCCTTCGTGAAGCTCATTGAGCACTCTCTCCCTTAACTTGGGTGGAATTACCACTCGGGATCCACACATCAAGGTCCCCTGGCATACTGACAGCTGTTCTCTTCTGGATGAGAATGCTGGCAACAGTGAGTCGCCATGTGTTGGCCATCCCTTCACCGTCAAATCATATACCCAAGACAGTGTCGGGTCATTTCAGGTCTCCTCCTCTATATCTGCGTTAGTTACTGGCAAGCATTCAATTATAGTCGAATAAAATATTTCGACAGGGTCCACTGCTGGCGCTTCCTCCCTTTGTAGCCGTTGTGCAGTCATCACCGGAACGCCCTTCTTTGGATTAAAGATGGAGACAAGTGGTTGGTGGTCAGTCAGCAAGGTGAACTTCTGCCCGTGTAGATAGTGGTTGAACTTTTTCACTCCCCACACTAGGCTGAGGACCTCCTTGTCAATCTGGGCGTAGCTACGCTCGGCTGAGGTTAGTGACCGAGACGCAAAGGCTACTGGCCTCTCCGAGCCGTCCGGGAATTTGTGCGACAGCACCGCTCCAATACCATAGGGTGATGCATCACACGCCAACCGAATTGGTAGTGCTGGATTGAAATGAGCCAACACCTCTTTTGATGTGATCAATTCTTTGCACTTTTGGAAAGCTCGTTTACCTTCGTCATTCCACTTCCATGGTACCCCCGTTTGCAGTAGAGTGTTCAGTGGGTGTAGTACTGCAGACAAATTCGGCAAGAACTTATGGTAGTAGTTCACCAGCCCGAGGAACGACCTCTTCATTACAGGAACGATGGGTGTAGCCCACTCGCTCCAGTCCACTTTGGACAGTACTCCTGAACGTTCCAAACCTTCCAGCTCTGCTTCGACAGCTGGGCGGATCGCATAAGGCACCGGTCTGGCCTTCAAAAACTTTGGGCTCGCATTTTCCTCTATTTTGATTGTCGCTGTTATGCCTTTTTGTGTTCCGAGTCCCTCCTGGCACACTTCTTGTGCGTCGGTTAGCATTTTTGACAGTCGTCCAGGTGTGACGTCGTCATCCTTTTTGGCATCTACCGTCAGTGCTTGTATGGAATGCCAATCTAATGGTATCTTCCGGATCCATTCATGTCCTAGTAGTGGTGGTCCTCCATCTGGCAATACATATATGTCCATTTTTGGTGTTTCCTTGCCGTTGTATATCACGTTCACCCTTATTTTCCCTTTGGGGTAGACTTTTTCCCCCGTGTACGTCTTCAAGACAATCTCTGTATCCCTCAAGGGTATATGTGAGAATAGCCGCTTGTAGTCCCTTCGGTTTATGACTGTTAGGGCTGATCCTGTGTCCAATTCCATTTTCACTTGGACTTCGTCTATCTTGAGCGTGACCCAGATAGTTTGGTGATCGTCCATTTTGGTTACATTATGTAGTTCCAGAGAACCCAGCTCCTTGCTTCCAGAGTCTGTATCACTTTCCTGTTCGTCTGAACTACTCTTCGTCACCTTATGTACCTTTTTGTACTTCTCCTGTGGAGATTTCTTGCTGCTGGTTTTCTTTTCCGACCTGCAGACTCCTGCTCTGTGTCCTACTTTTCCACACTGTCTGCACACTTGGTCCTTGAACCAACAATCCTTATGGTCATGTGTTGTTCTGCCGCAGCGATAGCACTTTACTGTTCCGTATGACATTTCATTTGTGCCATATTCTTGCGGTCTCCGTTGTATCTCTGCAGCGCCCCGTGTGGCTGCTTCGTGAGATACTGCCATACTGAAAGCCTTGTCCAACGTAAGATCCTTTTCTGATAGAAGCCGTTTCTGGGTTCCTTCACTTTGAAGCCCACACACAAACTGGTCCCTTAACTTATCTGCTAGTTCCGTTCCAAACTGGCAGGGTTTTGATAGCTTGCGCAGTTCCGTTAGGTACTCAGCATCAATGGGGCTGTGGTGGAAAGGGTGGACAGCTTTAAGTTCCTCGGAGTCCACATCATGGAAGACCTCTCCTGGTCCCTCAATACCTCCTCTCTGGTGAAGAAGGCCCAGCAGCACCTATATTTCCTAAGGAGGCTGAAGGGATGTAAGTGCACTTCTATGCGTTCTACATATGTCGCCCAATCTTCGACTTCATTGTCGAACGCTGTGACACTGCCACTCTTCTGCATCCCTGGGTGTGGTTAGACTGGCAAAGAAAAATGGCGTCTCTCGTGCTCTCCCTTCTTCTCCGCCGGCTCAAAATGGCATCTCCCGCGCATCCCCTTCTTCTCCGCTGCGGCGCCAAAAGAAAAATGGCGTCTCCCACGCTCTCCCTTCTTCTCCGCTGGGGCTCAGCCTCTGAACAGCGGCTGCGCGCTCTGTGCACTTCTTCTCCGCTGGGGCTCAGCCTCTGAACAGCGGCTGCGCGCTCTGCTCGCCCCTCCCGTGCGCCTCTCTCTCCGACGCCGTTCGGGCCTGAACACCGGTCTTCTCTGCTGGGGCTCAGCCTCTGAACACCGGCTGCGCGCTCTGCTCGCCCCTCCCGTGCGCCTCTCTCTCCGACGCCGTTCGGGCCTGAACACCGGCTGCGCGCTGTGCGCTCCACCCTCTCTCTTACCCCGTCGACGCTGTTTGGCCTTTTTCCCAAGCCCAACTCTCCACAGCCTCCTCTGCGATGTTGAAGTCTTCTCCGGATGGCCGACGCCCGTATTCCTGGAATCGGCCTTCTTCTACAGAGTTGCAGGTAGGTTTGAATCCACTCATCGTCGCCACTGTTAAATCTGTGAATCTTGAGGTATGGTGTCCGTTAGTAAATAGACAGAGACTGCAGAGGAACAATCAACAGGTGTTTACTGGATGAGGGTTGCTCGAAAACTAACAGTACAGATCCCTACTCAGGGTTTATATACAGGTGTGGTCACTGCCGGTACTACAGTATACAGGAGCTGTAAAAGTAGTTCTCCCCTTAAAGGTACATACACTACAGGTACAAGGTCTGTTTCTGAGCCCAGGCTGGCCAAGGTAAGCACCAACCATGAGACTTACACTGTTTTTCCTCCTCAATGTGGTTGGCGGGTTGGCACCTCTCATTGACCCATGCCGTACGGTCACTTTGAAAGCCATCATTTCATTGGGGAAAGGGGCAAGCACTTTGCATTCATTTCGTGGAGTGAGGCGATACTACACTTGCTGGGATTGCTTCAGTGCTGTGTTTGCAGGACGTCATGCAGGCACTAGGTCCTCTGACAGTGTTGGTTGCAGACGGAAGTCCCTTGCACCCTGGGACAGTTCAGTCGAGGTGGCGGGGGGGCAGTTGGGTCTTCAGCCCGGTTTGCCTCAGTTGGTCGAACACTCACCCGAATTAGAAGTTTGTGGGTCAATGCCACAGTCCAGTACTTGATGACACCTCAATGCAATACGATGGTGTGCTGCATTGCCAGATGTGTCATTTGGATAAAACAAGGCCCTCTTTGCTGTTCCAGCAGATCAGGTGGATGCTAAAGATCCCATGGCACTTCTCAAAAGAAGAGCAGGGCGTTCTCCTGGAGTCCTGAACAACGTCATCATAAACAGATTGACAGGCCAGTTATCTCATTCCTGTTTGTGATTCCTTTTCTTTTCATTGGCCAGTTTAGTTGTTTGGAAATGCCAATTATTCCAGATCTGTGTCAGTTTTCCCATCTCTGCTTCTCTCCCATCTTTAAAGTTGTCTGTGAGGATATTGATCGCTGGATTGATATTTGGATTCATATCCCTCTAACTCTTGGGGAGTTTGGGTGTTTGAAGATGAATATCCTACTCAGGTTACATTCTCGGTTTCAACTATTGCTGCTCCATATAATGAAATCTTCGACAGCACCTCCCAAACCCGCGACCTAGAAGGACGAGGGCAGCAGGCGCATGGGAACACCACCACCTGCAAGTTCCCCTCCAAGTCACACACCATCCTGACTTGGAAATATATCGGCCGTTCCTTCATCGTCGCCGGGTCAAAATCCTGGAACTCCCTCCCTAACAGCACTGTGGGAGCACCTTCACCACACGGACTGCAGCGGTTCAAGAAGGCGGCTCACCACCACCTTCTCAAGGGACAACTAGGGATGGGCAATAAATGCTAAAAAAAAAAAAATCGATCCTTGGGGACCATTGTTGCTGGATAAGGTTTTTCATCAGAATTGGTCGGTGCACCCATATTCGACTCAGGTTGTTGAAGAGATCTGCTGAGTGGAGGAAGTGATGCTCCCATTACTGCTTATTCAATCACTGGACAGCACAACCTAGTAGTTTCCAATATAAAAAGAAAGACTTTGCACCTTTCACGACCTCAGGATGACCCAGAGCGCTTTACAGCCAATGAAGTACTTTTTGACATGTAGTCATTGTTGTAACGTAGGGAACGTAGCAGCCAATTTTGCGCACAGCAAGATCCCACTAACAGCAATGACATTGAAACTTATAAAATTCTAACAGGACTAGACAAACTAGATGCAGGAAGGATGTTCCCGATGGCGGGGGAGTCCAGAACCAGGGGTCACAGTCTAAGGATAAGGGGTAAGCCATTTAGGACAGAGATGAGAAGGAATTTCTTCACCCAGAGTGTGGTGAACCTGCGGAATTCTCTACCACAGAAGGCAGTGGAGGCCAATTCATTAAATATATTCAAGAAGGAGTTAGATATATTTCTTAAGGCTAAAGGGATCAAGGGATATGGGGAGAAAGCAGGGACAGGGTACAGTGTAGCCTGGTTCTGCTCCTACTTCTTGTGTTCTAATTCTGTGTTAGATTTCAGGAGATGGTTCTATTCCTGTTCCTGGCTGGGGTGGAGATCGCCTCTTACAGAAGGTAAGTACTGTAGAAAATATAGGGACAGAGTGATCTCCTGGACGAGTTTCGATCGCCTAGATGGGTCGGAGAGGAATTTCCCTGATTTTTTTCTCCCAAATTGGCCATTGGGTTTTTTATCTGGTTTTTCGCCTCTCCCGGGAGATCACATGGGTTCGGGTGGGATGGAGAGTGATAGAAGATTTGAGGTTAGGATTAGAACAGCCATGATCTTATTGAATGGTGGAGCAGGCTCGAGGGGCCGAATGGCCTATTCCTGCTCCTATCTTCTATGTATCTATGTATGTGATAATGACCAGATAATTTGTTTTTGTGATGTTGATTGAGGGATAAATATTGGCCAGGGCACCGGGGAGAACTCCCCTGCTCTTCTTCGAAATAGTGGCCATGGGATCTTTTACGTCCACCTGAGAGGGCAGACGGGGCCTCGATTTAACATCTCATCCAAAAGAGGGCACCTCCGACAGTGCAGCACTCCCTCAGCACTGCACTGGAGTGTCAGCCTAGAGTTTTGGGCTGAAGTCTCTGGGGTGGGACTCTGAACCCACAACGCTCTGACTTCGAGGCTAGAGTGCTGCCCACTGAGCCATGGCCTGACTGCAATATGTTCCGTGTGTGGACCCCTTACATACATGGACACAGTACGAGGGAGTCCTTGCAAATACTGACAGTCTCTCAGGGGCTGCCAACATTTATATAGTGCCTTTAGAAATCATAAAATGATACAGCACAGAGGAAGGCCATTCGGCCCATCGAGCCTGTGCTGGCTCTTTGAAAGAGTTCTCCAATTAGTCCCACTCCCCCTGCTCTTTCCCCACAGCCCTGCAAATTTTTCCTTTTCACATATATATCCAATCCACTTTAGAAAGTTACTATTAAATCTGCTTCCACTGCCCTTTCAGGCAGTGCGTTCCAGATCATAACTCGCGTAAAAAAAATTCTCCTCATAAGAACATAAGAAATAGGAACAGGAGTCGGCCATACAGCCCCTCGAGCCTGCTCCGCCATTCAATAGGATCATGGCTGATCATTGACCTCAGCTCCACTTTCCTGCACTATCCCCATATCCCTTGATTCCCTTAATATTCAAAAATCTATCGATCTCTGTCTTGAATATACTGGACGACTGAGCCTCCACAGCCCTCTGGGGTAGAGAATTCCAAAGATTCACCACCCGCTGAGTGAAGAAATTTCTCCTCATCTCAGTCCCAAATGGCCGACCCCTTATTCTGAGACTGTGACCCCTGGTTCTAGACTCCCCAGCCAGGGGAAACAGCCTCTCTGCATCTACCCTGTCAAGCCCTGTAAGAATTTTTACTCCCCTCTGGTTCTTTTGCCAATTATCTTAAAATGTGTCCTCTGGTTAAACAATGCCTCGATTTCAAAATTCTCATCCTTGTTTTCAAATCCCTCCATGGCCTTGTCCCTTCCTATCTTCAGCCCCACAACCCACCGCGATATCTACACTCCTCTAATTCTGCCCTCTTGAGGATCCGATTATAATCACTCGACCATTGGTGGCCGTGCCTTCTGTTGCCTGGGCCCCAAGCTCTGGAATTCCCTGCCCAAACCTGTCTGCCTCTCTACCTCTCTTTCCTCCGTTAAGATGCTCCTTAAAACCTACCTCTTTGACCAAGCTTTTGATCACCTGCCCTAATTTATCCTTATGTGGATCAGGTCAAATTTTTTGACTTAAAATACTCCTGTGCAGTGCCTTGGGATGCTTTACTACGTTAAAGGCGCTATATAAATACAAGCTGTTGTTGTTGGTTACTGACCCATCCTGCAGGAGAAACAGTTTCTCCCTATCTATTGGTCAAAGCCCCTCATATAGTTGAACACCTCTATTAAATTTCCCTTTAACCTGGTCTGCAATACCAGCTTCGCGAGTCGCTCTGCTGAAGCGTGTAGGGAAATGTAGCAAGATGCTGCACAGAGGTGTGATCAAAAAACAATGGATGCTGAGGCGAAGAAAAGAGATATTAAGAGAAGTAATCAAAAGTTTGGTCTGAGAGATGGGTTTTAAGGATGGTCTTCAAGAAGGAGGTGGTAAGCAGAGGGTTTAAGGAAGGAATTGCAGAACATGAGGCCGAGGCAGCTGAAGGCGGAGCTGCCAGTGGCGAGGTGAAGGGATGTCGGGATGAGTAAGAGTCAGAGGAACTAAAGAGTTTGGAGTAACAGAAAATGCTGGAAACACTCAGCAGGTCAGGCAGCATTGAGGAGAGAGTCAACGTTTCGAGTCGGGGACCCTTCGTCAGAACTGGAAAAGGTTGGAGAGATTTTTAAGCAAGTGTGGGGCAGGGAGGAGGGAAGGAAAGAAAAATGGGAAGGTCTGTGGTAGGATGGAAGGCAGGAGAGTTTGGAGGGCTGTGGGACTGGATGAGGTTGGCGAGATCGGCAGCAGGGCGAGGCCATGAGGAGATTTAAATGCACGGCTAAGAATTTTAAATCTGAGGCGTTGGGGAACGGGAAGACATCGTAGGACGGGAGCGATGGGTGATGTAGAATAGGGTACGGGCAGCAAGAGTTCTGGAATTTGTAAGTTTACAGAAGGTGGAGACCGACCAGGAGAACTTTGAACGTTGGACTAGTCGAGTCAGCAAGTGAAAAAGGCACGGATGAGGATTTCAGCAGCAGAGAGGCTGAGGGAGGGGCGGAGGCAGACAATGTTACGGAGCAGGATGTCGGCATTCTTTCCGCTGGAGAGAAGATGGGATCAGAAGGTTCCACCTGAGACAGTGTCTGCAGAGGGAGTCGGAGGCAAGATTAAATGGGGACTATGGTGAGGGTTCAAGATGATGGTTCCTGTCTTCCCAATGTTTAACTGGAGGAAATTGCAGCGCATCCAGGACTGAATGTAGGACAAGCAGGCTGACAGCACAGAGGCAGGGAGGGATCGAGAGAGGTTGGTGGTGAGATATTGGGCTGGATTTTCTCAATGGAGATGAGTTGGAGGCGGAACTGCTGCTTGTCGTGTCAATGTCCCGCCTCCATCCTCGTCTGGCCAACCAGAGGGATTCTCCCCGACTGACCTTGTTAAGCCCGCCCTGCGGGCTCAGCAGGCCAATTAGGGGGGAAGTCACTGACAGAGCACGTCAACGTCAGACGTCCCATCTGTCAAGACTTCCTGGAAGAAGAAATGTCAGTATTTGACAGCTCTGTGAAGCTGACAAACACTGACATTCTCTGTAGTTTGATGAGTCCTTGTGTTCAGGACTCATCAAACCTTTCAACTTTGTCGATTTCAGATGGCCGTTGAGTCGGAGGATCCAACAGCCAGTCTGTGAAATCGACAACGAGGATGTCGGGTCGCCCGATCCAGAGAGGATGAAGGCTGTAGGAAGAAAGCAAGGTAAGTGAACATTTTTTTACACTTATCACTCACCTCACGTACTTACCACTCCACACTTGCACCCATCGCTCACCTCTACAACTTACTTCCAGGTGCCTCCGACCCCCGCAGATCTCCTCCAAGCCGGCGGGGTTCTCCAAGATCGGGAAGCCTTCACCTGTGAAGGTAAAATAGCACCAATCCTTTTTTCTGCCTGTTAACTACCTGTTTTTAAGTATTTAATGCCTTTCCCGAAGCAGCACATCTTCCCGCCTCCTGGCAAAAGGGCACGGAGGCGGGTTTGCCATCGGCCCCCACTTTCTGCTACTTTACCAGCAGTCCCACCTCCATGCCTGCCTCCTCGGGGCTTTGAAAATCCAGCCCATAGCTGGGGGTCATCAACATACATGTGCAACCTGACCCCATATCTGCAGATGGTGTCAGCAAAAGGCAGCAGATACCATGTTGGAGAGGCAGGGGCCAAGGATAGATCTTCGAGGGACTCGGAATCCTGGCTCATTTCCTTCTTTCCACTAGTTTGATCCCTGGGATGAGAGGGCATAGTGGTTAGCACTGTTGCCTCACAGCGCCAGGGACCCGGGTTCGAATCTGGCCTCGGGTGACTGTCTGTGTGGAGTTTGCACATTCTCCCCGTGTTTGCGTGGGTTTTCTCCGGGTGCTCCGGTTTCCTCCCACAGTCCAAAGATGTGCGGGTTAGGTTGATTGGCTATGATAAATTGACCGTTAGTGTTAGGGGGATTAAATACGTTGGTTTACGGGGATAGGGTGGGATATGTGTTGGTGTAGGGGTTACAGGGATCGGGTGGGATATGTGTCGGTGCAGGCTCGATGGGCCGAAATGGTCTCTATCTGCACTGTGGGGTTTCTGTGATGGTTGCCTGCAGACACTGTCTCAGGCGGAGCCTTCTGATACCATTGAGTAAATTGGGCCGATACTCTCTGAAGTTTAGACAAATGAGAGGTGATCGCATTGAAACAAGATTCTGAGAGGGCTTGACACGTTAGAAGCTAAGAGGTTGTTTCCCCCTGACTGGGGAGTCTAGAACTAGGGAGCAGAGTCTCAGGATAAGGGGTCGGCCATTTAGGACTGAGATGAGGAGAAATTTCTTCCCTCAGAGGGTGGTGAATCTTTGGAATTCTCTGCCCCAGAGGGTTGTGGAGGCTCAGTCGTTGAGTATATTCAAGACTGAAATCGAGAGATTTTTGGACTCTAGGGGAAATCGAGGGATATGGGGATCGGGCGGGAAAATGGAGTTGAGGTTGAAGATCAGCCATGATCTTATTGAATGGCGGAGCAGGCTCGAGGGGCCGAATGGCCGACTCCTGCTCCCAATCTTACGCTCCCATAGCCCAAGGATGCGGAGGACAATTGGCAGCTCTATATCATCAACCTTCAATGATCAGTTCTGGTAACTCTATCACACCAGACGTCCACTGGCGAGGTTTCCCTAACCCTCTCTCAAACCACACCTCTGCAACAACTTCTCACTGGAGACAAAAAAGGAGACGCAGAAAGGAAATTTGTCATTTCAAATTTTATTGTAAAAAGAAACCAAAAAGTGGTTTCCAGGTATTGCAACAGTCAACACTAATCCATCTGCACAGATGACACTGTGTGGTCCAGGAGCATCTGCAACATGAGTAAATCCATGGTCATTCAATGGGTAGATAAATGAAAGAAGGATCACACTTTCCACCAATGCTCTACATTGCCATCAGCCCCTCCTTTCAGGACATACGTTAACTGCTCACAATACAAACCGCGCTTATCCCTGCTCTTGATTACCTCGCAAGAATTTATGAGAGTTGTTTTTTGCATAAACCGGCTAAAATGTGCAATTTGGCTCTGTGCGTTCTTTATCCAACGGGATACGTGGGTTGTTCCGAGCTTGACGTCCAGGAAGCCACCTGCCCTTGGGGAGAGCGAGCAACCCCCCTGGGCTGCCACCCGCTATCTCACGTTGAACCAGTAAAATGTCAGCGCTCGATTGGAGTAAACCAAATCGGAAAGAAAACACTCGCGGCGTCGGACCAGGTATGGGTTGGGGGGGGGGGGGGGGGGAAAAAGAGAGGTGATCTCACTCATACGCCAGCTTCCGCACCCGCCCTCCTCGCCCCTCTCCCTCGGGCTCTCCTTCTCTACAGCAGGTAATCGCAGTTCAAGTGTCCTTTGACCCCTTCTCCCTCTCCAACCAGAGAGACTACGTACAGGGTTTTCACCAGGCTTATTTAACACATCATTACCACTTCAAATCGACAACTTGTGGGCGAATCCAAAACGTGGGGTGATAAAGATAAGGTAGTCACTAATAAATCCAAAAAGGGAATTCAGGAGAAACTTCTTTACCCAGAGAGCGGTGAGAATGTGGAACTTGCTACCACAGGGAGTGGTTGAGGTGAATATTTTAGATGCATTCAAGGGTAAGCTGGATAAACAGACGAGGGAGAAAGGAATAGAAGGATATGTCGATGGGGTGAGATGAGGAAAGACGGGAGGAGGCTGGTGTGGATCATAAACACCGGCACGGACCAGTTGGGCCGAATGGCCTGTTTCTGTGCTGTAAATTCGAACCAAGTGGTGCAAATACATTGATTTAGTGACAGTCACCTCCACTAACTCCCACCAGTTGCTCATACTTCACCCAATACTTATAAAGTATAATTTTCTCACAGCAGATAAAGGTCATGAAGCACCAAAATCCAGAACTCTGCCGCTGGCCGTTTATCAAGTGGACCGACTGAAAATTTCACAAAATCCCGATGGTGACGGCAGGACCGAGCTTGCTGCGCTCAATCTGCTCCACACCCCCACCACGCCAGGAGAATCTGAAACTCTTCTAGTATGTCCCATAATAAAGGCGGAGGTTAAAATCAAAATATTTCAGCTCAAACCTTTCCAAAATTGGTCAACATGTTTTATAAAAACTATATATAAAAAGATAGTCACGAATAAATCCAATAGGGAATTCAGGGGAAACTTCTTTACCCGGAGAGCGATGAGAATGTGGAACTCGCTACCACAGGGAGTGGTTGAGTTGCGGGTGGGGGTGGTGTGGAATAGCATAGATGCATTTATGTGGAAGCTGGATTAGTACACGAGGCAGAAAGGAATAGAAGGATCTGCCGATAGGGCTATATGAAGAGGGGTGGGAGGAGGCTCGCCTGGAGCATAAATACTAACATAGACCAGTTGGGCCGAATGGCCTGTTTCTGTGCTGTAAATGCGATGCAATTCTATATAGTCTTCAGCCCCATCGTCGCTGCCGAGCTAATGTACGGAAATTTAGTGGCAATATGTAATCATCCTTCAGCTTCAGTGGAATTAACTTGCGTTATGGAACTAGAGTGGCGTTGGAACCACCATTTGCATTTGATTGAAATCCATCCAGCATTTGGAGGGATGGGGGTGGGGGTTGGGAAAATAGGGCCCTTAACTGGCCAGGAATATCCCAGTGGCTTGGAGTTGGAGATGGCCATTCTCAAAACGACCAACACTCTAGCCCAAAATGATGGGACGTCAAACTGTTAAGATAGACTAGTTGACACTTAAAAAAAAACTTTAAAAACACATGTTGCATTTTGCGCACTGGCCACACTACCGGCGCCTCAAGTACCAAACGCAAACTAAGGCTACAGTTCATCGTGCATTTTGCGACCCGTGGGCTTCACCAGCCGCCCGATGAAGAGAATGGAACTGGTCTTCTTGTCCTTGACCAGGAAGAAGAAAGGGTGGTCAGCGTAGAAGATCTCAGGATTCTTCATCTCTTCGTGCCGGTAGATGAAGGCGTCAAATGGGTTGCCGTCGGTGCTCCACTCCAGGGCGGCAGCATGGAGAACGTTGGCCAGGTAGAGGCCCTTCTTACCGGAGATTTTGGACAAGTCGGCTTTGTTTTTGTCAACAGCTGTGGTCAATCCGATGCTGGCCAGATGTTTCTATGTTCAAAATTAAAAACAGGTCATGTCTGGTGCAGGAACATCTCAAGGAGTGGGAGGAGGCCATTCAGCCCCTCGAGTCTGCTCCAACACTCAATTAGATCATGGCTGATCTGTACCTCAACTCCATTTGTTCCTTATCCCTGGACACCCTTACCTGACAAAAATCTACTGATCTCAGTCTTGAAAGCTCCAATTGACACCCCAGTATCCACAGCCTTTTAAAGGGGTACGGGGGAAGAGTTCCAGATTTACACTACCCTTCGCTCCTGAACTGCCGAGCTCCAATTTTAATTTTGTTCTCGATTCCCCCACCAGAGGAAACAGTTTCTCTCCATCTACCCGAGCGAATCCTTTTAACATTTTAAACCCCTCGATCAGATCAACCCTCAATCTTCTATACTCAAGGGAATACAAGCCATGTTTAGGTAACCGGCCCTCATAATTTAACTCTTAAACAGGAGAAACCTCTTCAGTGTATTCTTACAACAGGATAACGTGATAGATCAATAATTATCGACAAAGGAAGAACATGTATTTATATAGACGAGAGAAAGACTTGCATTTCTATAGCACCTTTCACGACCACCGGACGTCCCAAAGCGCTTTACAGCCAATGAAGTACTTTTTTTTTGAAGTGGAGTCACTGTTGTAATGTAGGAAACGCGGCAGCCAATTTGCACACAGCAAGCTCCCACAAACAGCAATGCGATAATGACCAGACCATGTTTTTCAGTGATGTTGTTTGAGGGATAACTATTGGTCAGGACACCGGGGAGAACTCCCCTGCTCTTCTTCGAAATAGTGCCATGGGATCTTTTCCGTCCACCTGAGAAAGCAGACAGGGTCTCGGTTTAACGTCACAGAGCTGCACCTAGCCACTCTGTTGACTTAAACCATTAGTAATTGCACAATGTGAAGCACTTTTGAGAGACATGATTTTGAGCACAAAAATCTAGACTGACGCTCCCAGTGCAGTACTGAGGGAGTGCTGCATTGTCGGAGGTGCCGTCTTTTGGATGAGACGTTGAACCGAGGCTCCGTCTGCTCTCTCAGGTGGATGTAAAAGATCCCATGGTACTATTTTGAAGAGGAGTAGGGGAGTTATCTCCGGTGTCCTGGGACCAATATTTATCCCTCAATCAACATCAATAAAACAGATTATCTGGTCATTATCACATTGCTGTTTGTGGGAGCTTGCTGTGAGCAAATTGGCTGCCACATTTAAAAACATAGAAGATAGGAGCAGGAGTAGGCCATTCGGCCCTTCGAGCCTGCTCCGCCATTCAATGAGATCATGGCTGATCATCCAAATTCAGTACCCTGTCCCTGCCTTCTCCCCATACCCCTTTAGCCTTAAGAAATATATCCAACTCTTTCTTGAATATATTTAATGAACTGGCCTCCACCGCCCTCTGTGGCAGAGAATTCCACAGGTTCACCACTCTCTGGGTGAAGAAATTCCTCCTCATCTGTGTCCTAAATGGCTTACCCCTTATCCTTAGACTATGACCCTTGGTTCTGGACTCCCCGGCCATCAGAAACATCCTTCCTGCATCTAGTCTGTTCAGGCCTGACAGAGTTTTATACGTTTCGATGAGATCCCCTCTCAATCTTCTAAACTCCAGTGAGTATAAGCCCAATCGACACAATCTCTCCTCCTACGTCATTCCTGCCATCCCAGGTATCAGTCTGGTGAATCTTCGCTGCACTCCCTCCATGGCAAGAACATCCTTCCTCAGATAAGGTGACCAAAACTGCACACAATACTCAAGGTGTGGTCTCACCAAGGCCCTGTACAACTGCAGCAAGACATCCTTGTCCCTGTACTCGAACCCTCTTGCTACGAAGGCCAACATACCATTTGCCTTCTTAACCGCCTGCTGCACCTGCATGCTTACCTTCAGCGACTGGTGCACAAGAACACCCAGGTCTCTTTGCACTTCCCCTTCTCCCAATCTATTGCCATTCAAATAATAATCTGCCTTCCTGTTTTTGCCACCAAAGTGGATAACCTCACATTTATCCACATTGTAGTGCATTTGCCATCTGCCCAATCACCCAATCTGTCCAAATCGTACTGGAGTTTCACGACATCCTCCTCACAGCTTACCCTCCCACCCAGCTTTGTGTCGTCTGCAAATTTGGAGATATTACATCCAATTCCCTCGTCCAGATCATTAATATATATTGTGAACAGCTGGGGTCCTAGGACCGATCCTTGCGGTACCCCACTAGTCACTGCCTGCCACTCGGAAAACGACCCGTTTATTCCAACTCTTTGCTTTCTGTCCGCCAACCAGTTCTCTATCCAAGTCAATACCTTGCCCCCAATCCCATGTGCCTTAATTTTGCACGCTAATCTCTTATGCGGGCCCTTATCGAAAGCCTTCTGAAAGTCCAAATACACCACATCCACTGGTTCTCCCTTATCTATTTTACCAGTTACATCCTCAAAAAATTCCAGTAGATTAGTCAAGCATGATTTACCTTTTGTAAATCCATGTTGACTTTGTCCGATCCTGTCACTGCTTACCAAGTGCTCTGCTATTACATCTTTTATAATAGACTCTAGCATTTTCCCCACTACCGATGTCAGGCTTACCGGTCTATAATTCCCTGCTTTTTCTCTACCACCTTTTTTGAATAGTGGGGTAACATTAGCTACCCTCTGTTGTGTATGTAACCGTTTACCTTTAAGGGAACTATAGAATGTAACCGTTCGCCTTTAAGAGCACTACTTTAGGGTGGCACTATCTATTGGCTCATGTATACTGTAATACCGATAGTGACCACACCAGTATATAAGGGTTGTGATACGTTAACTAGGGCAGAATCGCCCGAGCCTCTGAATAGTAAAGACGTGTTTTATTTTGTTAACAGTGGAGTCTGTGATTATTTATAATACAACCCACAGACTTAACACCCTCCAATCCATGGGTACTGTTCCAGAGTCTATCGAGTTCTGGAAGATGACCAGCAATGCATCTACTATTTCTAGGGCCACTTCCTTAAGTACCCTGGGATGTAGATTATCAGGCCCTGGGGATTTATCGGCCTTCAGTCCCATCAATTTTCCTAACACCATTTCCCTACAAATACTGATTTCTTTCAGTTCAACCCTTTCATCAGGCCCTATGTTCCCCGGCATCTCTGGGAGGTTATTTGTGTCCTCCTTTGTGAAGACAGAACCAAAGTATGTATTTAGTTGTTCTGCCATTTGTTTGTTTCCCATTATAAATTCCCCTGATTCTGACTGCAAGGGACCTACGCTTGACTTCACCAATCTTTTTCTCTTCACATATCTATATAAAAGCTTTGAGTCAGTTTTATACTCTCCCTGGACAGCGCCACCCACAGGCTGCTCTGTTGATTCATGTCAACTTGCATTTCTATAGCGCCTTTCATGACCACCGGACGTCCCGAAGCGCTTTACAGCCAATGAAGTACTTTTTGAAGTGTACTCCCTGTTGTAATGCCCCACCACCTTCTCAGGGCAACTAGGGATGGGCAATAAATGTCGGGCTTGCCAGCGTCACCCATATGCCGAGAACAAATTTTTCATTACAACAGTGACGACACTTCAAAAAGTACTTCATTGGCTGTAAAGCGCTTCGGGACGTCCGGTGGTCATGAAAGGCGCTATAGAAATGCAAGTTGACATGAATCAACAGAGCAGCCTGTGGGTGGCGCTGTCCAGGGAGAGTATAAATACTCGGGCACGGGCCCAGCTTGCGCAGGACATTCTTAACAGGAACTAGTGAAGGACACAACTAGACCTCCATGTTGTAAAACAGTTGATTAAAGCTTAGACCAAGTGCCTAGTAGTTTTCTTACGTCATAAGTCTTTCTTTTTCCAGAGTTCCCTACCCAACCTCCACCACGGGAGGACCATCAGCACACGGACTGCAGCGGTTCAAGGCGGCGGCGCCCCACCACCTTCTCACGGCAACTAGGGATGGGCAATAAATGCCGACCTTGCCAGCATCACCCATATGCCGAGAACAAATTTTTCAAAAATGTGGCAGTCATTTTTGTGCACAGCAAGGCCCCACAAACAGCAATGAAATGAGTGACCAGTTAATCTGTTTTGCTTCACCCTCAACCAACATAACTAAAACAAAATTATCTGGTCATTGCTGTGCGCAAATTGCCTGCCGTGTTTCCCTACGTTACAACGTGACTTCACTTCAGAAGTGCCTCATTGGCGTCCTGCGGTTGTGACAGTTCGGCACTATATGGAAGTTCTTTCTTTCTTGGTATTAGTAGTGTGAAAGCAATGGAATGGTCTGGGATAATATGGAGTAACAGGCTGTGCCACACAATACCTTTGGTGATGGGTGGGCAGCTGTAGTTATGCAAGTTGATACCAGGGACTGCCCACCAAATCATCACTGGAGATTGAAACCGAGCAAAAATGAGGTACTTATATTAAAAGGCCTCTTGGCTAAAGTGAAGTCTGGCATGGATAACATAGGAACAAGAGTAAGCCAGTCAGCCTCTCAAGCCTGTTCCGCCATTCAATTAGATCTGTATCTCAATTCCATCAACCCGCCTTGGTTCCATATCCTTTATACCCTCGACTAACAAAAACCTATCAATCTCAGTATTGAAATTTTCAATTGACCCCCAGCCTCAACAGCTTTCTGGGGGAGGGAGTTCCAGATTTCCACCACCCTTTGTGTGAAGAAGTGCTTCCTGACATCACCCCTGAACGGCCTGGCTCTAATTTTAAGGTTCTGCCCCCTTGTTCTGGACTCCCCCCACCAGAGGAAATAGTTTCTCTCTCTCTACCCGATCAACTCCTTTAATCATCTTAAACACCTCGATCAGATCACCCCTTAATCTTCTAAACTCGTGGGAATACAAACCCAGTCTGTGCAACCTGTTCTCATAATTAACCCTTTTGGCCCCCGGTGTCAGTCTGGTGAATCTGGTAAGAGGATGGGAAGCAGGTTAACGAACTCTCAACAAATAACAATGGCAACACACAGAGTGCAGGGGGAGGAGGAGGAGGGGCGGGGGGGGGAATAAGCACCCAGCCTTGGCCAGTAAGGATGAACTACTGCTGGAGACCAACACTGGGCCCCAGATCCCATCCCAACAAGGCCACATCCAATTGCCCCCTGGGCCACTTTGTAAGGAAGCATTTACAGGAAACTCTTGATTTACCAGCACCTAAATAACCGGAAACCTCTGTTAACCGGCAAAATTCAGGAGTAGGTTCAGGTAAGTTTTACTTCATATTAGTGGCCGTTCCTGGATCTGTCGCCGTGTAACCGGGGTTCCTGCACCTGTTGCTATGCAACAGGGACGCTTGGTCTGTGGCCGGGGTTCCTGCACCTGTTGCTATGCAACAGGGACGCCTGGATCCGTGGCCGTGTACGGGGCTCTCGTACCTTTTACTATACCTCTCTGTAATCTGGACCTTTTGATGGACCAGCGCCACGCCGGTCCCGTCGGTGCTGGATAAAAAAAAGAGTTTCCGGTAATTACAGCCATTAGGAAGCCAAACCAATCTGAATCCAATGTTGTAGCTTTGGCTCGGTGGGTAGCACACTTCTCCTCTGGGTCAGGCAGTTATGGGTTTCACAGTCCCACTCCAGAGACTTGAGCCCATAATCCTGGCTGACACTTCCACTGCAGTACTTGGGGAGTGCTGCACTGTCAAATGGTGCTGTTGCTTGGATAAGATGTTAAACCGAGGCCCATCTTCTCTCTCAGGTGAATGTATGAAGATCCTGTGGTACTATTTCAATGAACAGCAATGGAGTTCTACCAAGCATTGTGGCCAATATTTATCCCTCAAACAACATCCCTAAAAAAACAGGTGATCTGGTCAATATCATCGTGCTGTTTGTGGGATCTTGCTGTGTGCAAATTGGCTGCCGCATTTCCCCACATTACAACTGGGAATGCACTTCAAAAAGGTACTTAACTGGTGTTTTGGGACATCCTGGGGTGCTATATAAATGCAAATTCTTTCTAGTCTTATTCTTTCTTTCTGCTCCACCCTCCCACACTAATAATCTGAACTCCTGGGGGAACATTCAACAGGACTGGAGAACGCCCTTTCCATCCTTCATTTCAGTCCTAAAGTTGACATAGAAACATAGAAGATAGGAGCAGGAGTAGGCCATTCGGCCCCTCGAGCCTGCTCCGCCATTCAATGAGATCATGGCTGATCATCCAAATTCAGTACCCTGTCCCTGCCTTCTCCCCATATCCCTTGATCCCTTTAGCATTAAGAAATATATCCAACTCTTTCTTGAATATATTTAATGAATTGGCCTCCACTGCCTTCTGTGGTAGAGAATTCCACAGGTTCACCACTCTCTGGGTGAAGAAATTCCTCCTCATCTCAGTCCTAAATGGCCTACCCCTTATCCTTAGACTGTGACCCCTGGTTCTGGACTCCCCGGCCATCGGGAACATCCTTCCTGCATCTAGTCTGTCTAGTCCTGTTAGAATTTTATAAGTTTCAATGAGTTCTTACCCTGCTACAGCCCCAACATGTTAACCCAAGGCCCCACCTGCCTGTTCAGGTGGACATAGAAGATCTCATTTCAAACAGGAGCGGGCGAGTTCTCCTGGTGCCCTGGCTCAACCTTTATCCCTCAGAACAACACCACTGAAAACAGAGGAGCTGTTTATGGGACCTTGATGGGGGCGCGTTACGATGAGGTTTGTGGGAGCTTGCTGTGCGCAAAATTGGCTGCTGCCTTTCCGTAAATTACAACAGTGACTACCCTTCAAAAGCAGTTCATTGGCTGTAAAGTGCTTTGGGACGTCCTGCGATTGCGAAAGGCGCTGTAGAAATGCAAGTTCGTTCTTTCTAGTCCGAAGCTCACCTGTAGCTGGTGGCTAACCCCCAAGTTGACCTTTGGCAAGGAGATGGCCACCGGCCGCTTCTGCAGCTTGCCCATCCAGGTGTTGATCTGTTCCTTGGTCAGCGCTTTCTCGATTCTGTCCAGAGGCTCCATGTGGTACGGCATGATGAAGACCATGCTGGATAGCTGGTGGGCCAGGGGCACCTCCAGCACGTTCACCTGGTTGCTTTCATCCTTGTAGAAGTTATAGAAACCTAAAGCAGAGAAAAAGAGACAATTAATAGAGGCGTTCAAAATCATGAAGGGTTTTGACAGAGTAAATACGGAGAAACTGTTTCCAGTGGCAGGAGGGTCGGTCACCAGAGGACACAGATTGAAGGTCATAGGCTGAAGAACCAGAGGGGAGATGAGGAGAATTGTTTTTACGCAGCAAGTTGTTGTGATCTGGAATGCGCTGCCTGAAGGGGCGGTGGAAGCAGATTCAATAGTAACTTTCAAGAGAATTGACTGGAATGGGAAAAATTCTCAGGGCTATGGGGAAATAGAGGGAGTGGGACTAACTGGAGGGCTCTTTCAAGGATCCGGCATGGGCACAATGTGGCCCAATGTCCTCCTGCTGTGCTGTAAGATTCTAGGTGAATTTTCTCCAATTAAGTATTGGGAAGACCGAAGCCATTGTTTTCGGTCCCCGTCACAAACTCCGTTCCCCAGCCACTGACTCCACCCCTCTCCTTAACATCTGTCTGAGGCTGAACCACACGGTTCGCAACCTTGGTGTCATATTTGACCCTGAAATGAGCTTCCAACCACATATCCGCGGCATAACAAAGACCGCCTATTTCCACCTCTAACATCGCCCGTCTCCGCCCTTGCCTCAGCTCATCCGCTGCTGAAACCCTCATCCATGCCTTTGTTACCTCTAGACTTGACTATTCCAACGCACTCCTGGCTGGCCTCCCACATTCCACCCTACGTAAACTTGAGGTGATCCAAAACTCGGCTGCCCCGTGTCCTAACCCGCACCAAGTCCCGTTCGCCCATCACCCCCTGTGCTCGCTGACCTACATTGGCTCCTGATTAAGCAGTGCCTCGATTTCAAAATTCTCATCCTGGCTTTCAAATCCCTCCATGGCCTCGCCCCTTCCTATCTCTAATCTCCTTCAACCCCCCCCCTCCGAGATATCTGCACTCCTCTAATTCTGCCCTCTTGAGCATCCCTGATTATAACTCAACCTTTGGCGGCCGTGTCTTCTGTTGCCTAGGCCCTAAGCTCTGGAATTCCCTCCCTAAACCTCTCCGCCTCACTAAGTCTCTCTCCTCAAGATGCTCCTTAAAACCTACCTCTTCGACCAAGCTTTTAGTCACCTGCCCTAATTTCTCCTTCTGTGGCTCGGTGTCAAATTGTGACAAAGTTCCTGTGAAGCGTCTTGTGACGTTAAAGGTGCTGTATAAATACAAGTTGTTGTTGTAGGCGTGTTACGAAGAAGGCAAAGAGTCCTGATTCCGTCACCATTCCAGCTCCCCACCCAGCCTCCCGTCATCTGCAGGACTGTCAGTTAGGTTGAATTCTCCCAGCTCACACTCACCCCACTGGACAGCCACACAGTGAAGGGATTCCAAATCAGTCCTACTTCCTGCTGGATGGTGTGTGGAGACTCAGGGTGAATTGACATTTTGCACCATTCAGAGAGACAACTTTTAAAAAAGGTTAAACGAAGAGCAGATATTCGCTGCTCACGATGCGGTCTCCTCTACATTGGGGAGACCAAACGCGGATTGGGCGACCGCTTTGCGGAACACCTCCGTTCAGTCCGTAAGGGTGACCCTGAGCTTCCGGTCGCCTGTCACTTTAATTCGCTGCTCCACTCCCACTCTGATCTCTCTGTCCTCGGCCTCTTACACTGTTCCAATGAAGCTCAATGTAAGCTCGAGGAACAGCACCTCATCTTTCAATTAGGCACTTTACAGCCTTCTGGACTCAACACGGAGTTCAACAATTTCAGATAATTATCCCTGCCCCATTTTTCATGCAGTATGATTTTTGCCATTCCCATTTGCAACATTAACATTTTATCTTTCCTGCCTCTTACAAAAACACAGTATATTCTTTCAATTCCTTCCTCTCCTCCTAAACCCCACCGCCCCCTGTCTCTGCACCGGTTACATCTCCAGCTTTTTCCAGTTCTGATGAAGGGTCCCAGACCTGAAACGTTAACCCGGTTTCTCTCTCCACGGATGCTGCCTGGCCTGCTGAGTATTTCCAGCATTTTCTGTTGTTATAGCAGATACTCCATGGTGAATGGGCACGGCCCCATTCCATACATAGCTTCTGCTGGAGACATCAATTGTTCATGGGACTCATCAACATCAACTTGTATTTATACAGCGCCTTTAACTTAGTAAAACGGTCCCAAGGCACTTCACAGGAACGATTATCAAACAGAATTAGACACCCAACCACAGAAGGAGATATTAGGGCAGATGAGCAAAAGCTTGCTCAAAGAGGTCGGTTTTAAGGAGTGGGAGGAGAGAGAGGCAGAGAGGTTTAGGGAGGGAATTCCAGAGCCGAGGTCCTCAGCAGCTGAAGGCATGGCCGCCAATGGCGGAGCGGTTAAAATGGATTTGATTCGGCTCAGAGACACTGTTGCCCTCACTGCTTCTGCACTGGAATCTGGTTTCTGACTGATGCCCAGTGGCTCCTGCAGGGAAAGCACAGGTGTGGGTGTTTGAGACAGGACAGGATTGAGCTTGGCTGGAACACTAGAACATGCTCGGGTGCAGAGTTCTGGCGAGGACGGAAATCGAGCTCCGCCGTCAACTCCCACAGCCGACAGACACTCAACGCCAATGCTCACACGCGCAAAGCGACGAGGTACGCGGCTCCGGGAGAACTAGGACTTGGCTGAGACACCGGCACCTGTGGACCTTCGCCCCAGCCAGGAGTCAGTGCCTTCGAGGGAGAAGGGGTGAAAGAAAGAACTTGCATTTCTATAGCGCCTGTCACAACCTCAGGACGTCCAAAAGCGCTTTACAGCCAATGAAGTACCTTTTGAAGTGTAGTCACTGTTGTAATTTAGGAAACGCGGCAACCAATTTGCGCATAGCAAGCTCCCACAACCGACAATGTGATAATGACCAGATAATCTTGTTTTTTTTTTTTTTTAGTGATGTTGATTGAGGGATAAATATTGGCCAGGACACCGGGGAGAACTCCCCTGGTCTTCTGCGAATAGTGCCACGGGATCTTCTACGTCCACCCGAGGGGGCAAACGGGGCCTCAGTTTAATGTCGCCTCAGTTTAATGTCTCATCTGAAAGCTGGCACCTCCGACCGTGCGGCACTCCCCTCAGTACTGCACTGGGAGTATCAGCCTGGATTATGTGCTGGAGTGGGACTTGAACTCACGACCTTCTGGAGAAAAATTGGGAAGGGAGGACATACCTGTGCGGTGCATCATGTCAATCCCAATCGATTCCGAAAGGCTCACCATGAAACCACGCTGGTCTACCATCTTGTGGTGGAATTTCTCGTCCCAATGAGCTGTAAATAAAAAGGAAACACAGTTAATTTAATTCTTGCACAAGAGTAGATCGATTCAAACTCATGTCCAAAATACCAACTGTAAACGGCTGTGGGAAGCCACATACGTTTGAAGAACATTGCATTGATGATCATGGCTCCGTCGGTTTTCTCCAGGTACTTGGTGACCTCGGGAAGCTTGCCGCTGGTGGTCTTTGCCGCCCACTCGTTGATGGACTTCAGCGCGGCCTTCTTGTCCTTGAAGTTGATCTTGGAGTGCTCGTAGTTGTAGTGCTTCTTGCTGTCCTTCACAAAGTCCTCGGCGAAGTTCACCGAGGTGGGCCCGTAGAGCCGGCTGCCGATCCTCCAGGTCACGTTGCGCGCCGTGGAGTTGCTGACTTCGGCCAAGAGTTGGGAGAGGGCCGAGTGGAGCTCGTCGTCTTGGACCTTGCTCATGTTGAGCAGCGCCTTCGCCTCGGTGGCGGTCAGGTCCTTGGCGGCCAGCGACACCAGTCCGAGGGAAGAGGCGACCACCACAGGAGAGATCAGGATGTTCTCCGAGCCCTTGTCCTTGGCCAAGGTGAGGTAGAGGTTCAGGCCCAGCTCCACGCTGGTATCGGCCAGGGCAGCCGCGTGCCCACTCAGCTTCTCCCCGGCTGCTGCAACGGCAATCAGTAGGCCGACGGCCACAAGCTTGTTCACCCACATGGTTCCGGTGGACGCGGACAGCGTAACCCTGAGAAGCAAAGAGAAACAAAGTGTTCACTCACGAGGCTCGAGGTTGCTGGATGGCCTGCTGCTGTTCTGATGCTCCGTGTTAACCTCTCAAACACCAAGGGCAGCACCTCCAACAGTGCGGCACTCCCTCAGCACTGAGCTCCCGTGTCAGCCTAATGCTCAAGGACAGGCGTGGGGCTCAAATCCACCAGCTTCCGACCACGAGGGCGGAATTCTCACAACTAAGCCAGGTGAACTAGATTAAAATTTGACTGCAGTTTGGAGGCCAGTGAATTCCCCTTTGCCGAGCCAGAGAGAACAATGCAGAGCTGCCAGTGTAACTTAGCGCAATGCAGAGCTGGCAGACCCAAGAAAGTAAGAGTCTGTTCTCTGTCTGTTGAACCCTGTAAGAAGGTGTGTGGATGTTTGTGCATGTGTGTATGTATGTGCATGGATGTTTGTGTGCGAGTATGTGCGTGTTTGTGTATGTGCGTGTTTGTGTGCGAGTATGTGCGTGTTTGTGTATGTGCGTGTTTGTGTGCGAGTATGTGCGTGTGGGAGCAAACGCCTAATGATCCAGAGACGCGAGTTCAAATCCCACCATGGCAGCCGGGGAATTTAAATTTAGTTAATTAAATAAATCTGGAATAAAAAGCTAGTGTCAGTAATGGTGACCATGAAACTACCAGATTGTTGTAAAAACCCAACTGGTTCACTAATGTCCTTTAGGGAAGGAAGTGTGTGTGTGTGTGTTCGTCTGTCTGTCTGTCTGCCTGTATACATACAGCAGGACAAAATGGGATTGGCTGTGCTGCCCCCCCCCCCCCAGTGAAATGCTTGTCTAGACTATGCCACGTGGGTGAGATCCCGGTGCACCCTCTGCAGCCATGGAACTATTTCTCCTGAAGGCAGCTTGCTGGGAGTCAGGGAGGAGGGGAGAATGAAATTTAAATAATAAAATCTACATACAGGCCTGAAACCGTTAAATGCCTATTTCGGATTTGTGGGACAGTAGCACAGACACAGCTTCAGACAGGCATCGCTGACATGTAACAGACCAGCACCGTGGAACGTGCTACTGTGTCAGCTATTGGCCTGTGAATCTACACCAATGCTCCCAAACAACTTCATCCAAAAGCTCCTCAGATTTGAGCGTCTGTCTACGTGGCCCAGGCTCAGCCCGTGGGAAGGGACTCCATTCATGTCTCGTAACGTTCCCTGAAATCTGGATCCACTCACAGATTTTCTTATTTCTCCAAATATTACCTCAGCTCCCGGGTTACCATTAAATTCAGACCACGAAGCTGTACCAGCCACACAGACAGCAGACTCCTGTGATTATACCCAATTTACCAAGATAACTATCACACCAGCATCGACACGCATGCACACACACAGGGACATACTCTGCTCTTTCCCCTGAGCAGAGAGGTCAATAACCAGGGCGCAGAGATTTAAAGTAATTGGTAGAAGGATTAGAGGGGAGTTGAGGAGAACTTTGTTCACCCAGAGGGTGGTGGGGGTCTGGAACTCACTGCCTGAAAGGGTGGTAGAGGCAGAAACCCTCATCACATTTAAACAGTACTTGGATATGCACTTGAAGTGCCGTAAAACGACAGGACTACGGACCAAGAGCTGGAAAGTGGGATTAGGCTGGGATCGCTCTTTTACGGCCGGCACAGACACGATGGGCCGAATGGTCACCTTCCGTGCCGTAAATTTCTATGATACACACACACATATACACACAGACAAACGGAAATGTTGCAGGTCTTAGTTGCAATTTCCTCCCTCTCTTCCCGACGAACAATTTTCTTGCCTCCTCTCTTGACTCCGCACTGACTCGTGCTGGGGCTCAGTACCGCAGGCAGCAACAGCCCTGCTGCTCCTCCTCAGGTCTATCCCCGGGTGTCCTGGGGCCAATATTTATCCCTCAACCAACATCACTAAAAGATGAAAACAAGATAATCTGGTCATTATCTCATTGTTGTTCGTGAGTCCTTGCTTTCTGAGCTCGTGGCCGGGGGGGGCGGGGCACGGGGAAACATTCCCGCAGCAGGTGTTCAGAGAGACACCACATTTCAACGGCTTCATTTCGAATTTAAGCAAACCTCAACCTGTTATTGTAACTAATTCTCTTTGGATGTGTTTGTGGAGATGCCACAATAAGAAAGGACTTAGTCATAGAGTTATACAGCACAGAAAGAGGCCCTTCGGCCCATCGTGTCCACGCCGGCCATCAAGCCCTGTCTATTCTAATCCCATTTTCCAGCACTTGGTCCGTAGCCTTATATGCTATGGCGTTTCAAGTGCTCATCTAAATGCTTCTTGAATGTTGTGAGGGTTCCTGACTCTACCACCCTTTCAGGCAGTCAGTGCCAGATTCCAACCACCCTCTGGGTGAAAAAGTTTCTCCTCAAATCCCCATTAAACCTCCTGCCCCTTATCTTGAAACTATGCCCCCTGGTTATTGACCCCTCTACTAAGGGGAAAAGTTCCTTTCTATCTACCCCTCATAATTTTGTACACCTCAATCAGGTGCCCCTTCAGCCTTCTCTGCTCCAAGGAAAACAACCCCAGTCTGTCCAGTCTCTCTTCATAGCTGAAGCGCTCCAGCCCAGGTAACATCCTGGTGAACCTCCTCTGCACCCTCTCCAATGCAATTACATCCTTCCTATAGTGTGGCGACCACAACTGCACACAGTATTCCAGCTGTGACCTAACTAGCGTTTTGTACAGCTCCATCATAACCTCCCTACTCTTATATTCTATGCCTCGGCTAATGAAGGCAAGTATCCCATATGCCTTTTTAACCACCTTATCTACCTGTCCTGCTGCCTTCAGGGATCTATGTACATGCACACCAAGGTCCCTCTGATCCTCTGTCCTTCCTAGGGTCCTACCATTCATTGTGTATTCCCTTGCCTTGTTAGTCCTCCCAAAATGCATCACCTCACACTTTTCAGGGTTAAATTCCATTTGCCACTGTTCTGCCCATCTAACCATTGTATTTCGATAGCGCCTTTCACGACCTCAGAACGTCCCAAAAAGCGCTTTACAGCCAACAAAGCGCTTTTTGAAGTATAGTCACTGTTGTAATGTAGGAAACGCGGCAGCCAATTTGTGCACAGCAAGCTTCCACAAACAGCAATGTGATAAAATGACCAGATCATCTGTTTTAATCTTTTCTTTTTCCCCCTCCCAGGTACATTCCTCAGTGGAAACCAGCAGGCAAGGTCCTGTTAGCATGGCCAACTCTGATTGGACGTATTCCTGGAGGTTGCATCACATGACCTCCTGCCTCCAACTGCCCCACCCCCACACACTCCCGCCATTGGTCGCCTGACATGCCCGTCCTTGCGGGGACCCGCCTTCCCACAGCCAAATGGGAAAGCGAACAGACTCTCGGTTACCCGACTGGCTGATTCTTGACTGCCAGTCAAACAGTCTTTTTTCCCCTCCCATCTCCAATATTGTTTTTTTATAACTAATAAACACAGAAAAAAAAGTGAAAAAACCCCACAATTTTGTTTAACGTCCCTTCTCCCCAGTTGCTCCCCGCAGTGTCCTGGAGATAAACCTTCAATTTCTGGGGACCAGAACTGCACACAGTATTCCAGTGACAATCCTGGAGGGGTTGGCAAACTGAGGTCCCTCAGACACACAGACTGGCCACACCCAGGTGCAGTCGGTCAAGTTGTCTGCCTTTTCAAAAATTTAAAACAAAATAAGCACAGATCAGGATATGCAGCTCCCTTACCAACCTCATCTGTAAAAAGGAGCCTCGAGCTTATAATAAACCGCAACTGTTTAAGCGAGGCACTGGCATAGAGTCCAGTCAGCAAGCTTTCCTCTCCTTGGAAAGAAGTTACTTACACCGCAATTCAATCCAATCCCTTCTCATTTCCCGAACAGGAAAATTAGATTAACCGGTGTACTGACTGTTGCCTTTGTTTCAGTGACTGTGACAGCACACTGGATACAGAACAACTTGTCTTTATACAGCACCTTTAACATAGTAAAACGTCCCGAGGCGCTTCACAGGAGCGATTACCAAACAAAATTTGACACCGAGCCACACAAGGAGATATTAGGGCAGGTGACCAAAAGCTTAGTCAAAGAGGTAGGTTTTAAGGAGCGTCTTAAAAAGGGGGAGAGAGAGGCAGAGAGGGTTAGGGAGGAAATTCCAGAGCTTAGGGCCCAGGCAGCTGAAGGTACGACCGCCTACGGTGGAGCGATTAAAATAGATTTGATTCGGCTCACAGAGACACTATTGCCCTCGCTGCTTCTGCACTGGAATCTGGTTTCGGATTGAATGCGCAAGAGGCCAGAGTTGGAGGAGCGCCGAGATCTCGGAGGGTTGTGGGGCTGGAGGAGGTTAGAGAGATAGGGAGGGGGGGGCGAGGCCACGGAGCGACTTGAATTTTAAAGTTGGATTGCGGTTTTGTTCTCTTTATCTCTGGAGACTGAAAAAAATGCACAATGTGCCTTAGCAGATAGGGACACACCTCCAGCATAATTCTACTGACTGTTTTAAATGCAACACTCCACCTCCCCCACCCTTGCAAGGGCCTTATCTGTGGAATGCGGCATGAGGCGGTGATCAGAATGACTTCATGTTGGTGCAGCAGCGAACATAGCCTAGCGATCGAAAAAGGCAGACACAGGCAGACCAGGCTGCCAAGAGAAGACAGGATATGCTCTCACTGCAGTCAGGGAGTAGTGGAGACAGAGATGCACTTCCTCACAGCCTGCGGAAAATATCAGGGCATCAGGGAGAATTTCTACCAAAAATTCTCACAAATATGCCCTGATTTCAGAAATCTGAATGACAACCAAAAACTCCCATTCCTACTGGGAGAGGAGAGAAGCTGTGTAACACTGGCGGCACACTATGTTACAGCTTGCCATGAACAGAGGGACAACCAGTAAACTAAGAAAAGAATATATATAAACAATGCGAATGTATATTTATACACTCAGGGACATACCTGTTTATACACTATGAATAGAACTGCGTTTATGTGCTAAACCATAAATGTATTTTGATGCTTTGGCAACATAAGATGTAACTTATCATGCCAATAAAGCGATTTGAATTGCGAATTGCGAATTGCATTCTGTCCCTGCACACAAAAGAGAGAGAGAAAAAAATCTGGATATGTTCCTTTGCAGGAAATCACAGCCCAGAGGTAGTGAGATTCCAATTGCAGCACAGATCTGTCCTGTCCCCCAATCTCTCACCAACGAGAAGATATAATGAGTGGGAGAAATACATCAACATTCTTCAAAAAAAAATCACATGAAGTATCAGAGGGTCTAACCTTGGAACTTTGTCAATGGGATGTCAACTTTTGCCTTTGTCATTCTGAAAGAAAATAAACAAATCAAGCACAGGATCATTTCCCCAGGACTTAAAATGGGAATGTGTGGCTGGAACGGTTTTAAATGGGATGGAGGGGAAAGATCACATTTCAATAATGCAGCTAGCTTGAAGTCTTACATTAAAACTTGGTTCACACGAAGATCACCCAATCACTGCAGAGTCACTAAGGGGGGGGGGGGGGGGGGAAAGAGATCTGGCTGTTGCCAGAGTAGACAAATTCTCAGATTTCTGGAAGTTTCTTTATCCATCCCCCACCCACCCTGTCTAAAATTATAACATGAATGAATCTCCAACTTACAAGTAACAAGATAAACATCAGATCAGGTCGACAACACAGCCAGCAAAAAAAAGTTAAAATTAAAACAACTTTCAGGAACTAACTGAGCATAAAGTTTAATTTTAGGAGATGATTTGCCAAAGTTTGCCCAGATTCTTGCCAAGGAGTCAAGTTTGCGATTCTGACTTGCTTGCTTTTGTTGCGATCCCCCTTCGCTCCTGGTACTAACTTCAAAAGTTTAAAAAAAAATAATTGCATAATTATTTTTAAGAAATTATTATTTTCTTTTCTAAAGTCTTTCTTTTTTTTTCGTGTCGCACTTGAGCTTTTCTTTCTCAAAGCTGGAAAAGCCTCAATGATCAGTCCGAGCACCCTATAGACGAACCCTGACAGCAGAGAGGAGAACAACCATTAAAAAAGTTTCAGCCAAACTTCGGATCTGCCGTTACTTTGTATCGCAAACAGTGCAGGGTATCTGGGCACCAGATGCGGTGTGTGCTGCTGGGCTTTAGGAGAATGATGCTGCTCCTGCTGGGATCAAGGCTCTCCTCACCTGCTCTGTGCTGTGCTGGTCTCTCCGCCGGGGAGTTTCTCCAAAGCTAGACAATGAGCTCCTTTTGCAAGGCTTATTTAAAGGGTGAACTCTGAACCAGGCAACTATGGGATCTAATACCTCCCACCGAGGCTTCCGCTGGGTCCCAAAGCCCCTCTAACTTGTTAGTTCTCAAACATTACAGGCGCAGTAAAAAACCATTAAAAAAAAGACTTGCATTTCTGTAGCGCCTTTCACGACCACCGGACGTCTCAACGTGCTTTACAGCCAATGAAGTACTTTTTGAAGTGTAGTCACTGTTGTAATGTGGGCAACGCGGCAGCCAATTTGCGCACAGCAAGCTCCAAAAAGAAGCAATGTGATAGTGACCGGATAATCTGTTTTTGTTATGTTGGTTGAGGGATAAATATTGGCCCCAGGACACTGGTCTTCTTCGAAATAGTGCCATGGGATCTTTTACATCTATCAGAGAGAGCAGACAGGGTTTCGGTTTAACGTCTCATCCGAAAGACAGCACCTCCGACAGTGCAGCGCTCCCTCAGTACTGCACAAGAATGCCAGCCTAGCTTTATGTGCTCAAGTCTCTGGAGTGGGACTTGATACCCACGACCTTCTGACTCAGAGGCGAGAGAGTGCTGCCCACTGAGCCACAGCTGACACTAACATATCATAGAGAAAGACAATGTAGGCTGGTGACATCCTTGTATACAACGTAGGTACAGGAATACAGGCAATTAGTATCGGCACGCCTTATCCCCAGTAGCAAATTGTACAGCCAGAAATCCCCATACAACCACACACGTTTATACAACAATAACTTGCATTTATATAGCGCCGTTAATGTAATCATCCCAAGGTGCATCGCAGGAGCGATTATCAGACAAAGTTTGACACCGAGCCACATAATATATTAGGGCAGGTGACCAAATGCTTGGTCAAAGAGGTAGGTTTTAAGGTGCGTCTTAAAGGAGGAAAGAGGGGTAGAGAGACGGAGAGGTTTAGGGAGGGAATTCCAGAGCTCGGGGCCCAGGCAGCTGAAGGCCTGGCCGCCAATGGTGGAGCGATTAAAATCGGGGTTGCGCAAGAGGCCAGAATCGGAGGAGCGCGGAGATCTCGGGGGGTTGTGGGGCTGGAAGAGATTACAGAGACAGGGAGACCATGGAGGGATTTGAAAACAAGGGTGGGAACTTTAAAAATCGAGGCGTTGCCGGACCGGGAGCCGATGTCGGCCAGTGAGCACAGAAGGAGGACATTCAGCCCATCATGCTGGTGCCAGCTCTCTGCTGGAGGAATTCAAAACCAATCTCACTTCCCCCTTCTTTCTCCCCATCTCCTGTGCCTTCCTCTGCTTCAAACATTTATCTGATTTTCCCTCAGAAGATGCGATGGTCTCTGCCTCAACAATTCCCTGCTACAAAGCATTCCAAGCTCCAACAGTCCTCTCCTTAAAGGAAGTTCTCCTAATTTCTCTCCTCGCTCTCAGTACCAATCTTAAATTGATGAACCCCTCATCATTGACTCCCCACCCAGAGGGAACAGTCTTTCCCTATTCATTCTTTTAAACCTTCATAATTATCAATAAACACAATGAAGGCTCCCCCTAACCTTCTTTACCCCACTGGAAATAGGACCAGTATCTCAAATCTCTCATGTTTATAGTTTCCCATCCCTGGCATCGCTATGCTGTATGCTCCCGACTGTCCTTCCTCGAATGGGCTGGCCAAAATTGCACACAGTACTCCAAATGTGACCAAGATAGAAAGACTTGTTTATATAGCGCCTTTCATGACCACCAGACGTCCCAAAGCGCTTTACAGCCAATTAGGTATTTTTGAAGTGTAGTCACTGTTGTAATGTAGGAAATGCGGCAGCCAATTTGTGCACAGCAAGCTCCCACAAACAGCACTGAAATATAAACGACCAGATAATCTGTTTTTTAGTGATCTTGGTTGAGGGATAAATATTGGCCCCAGGACACCGGGGATAACTCCCCTGCTCTTCTTTGAAAGAGTGCCATGGGATCTTTTACGTCCACCTGAGAGAGAGCAGACGGGGCCTCGGTTTAACGTCTCATCCGAAAGATGGCACAAACTGACAGTGCAGCACTCCCTCAGTACTGCATTGGGAGTGTCAGTCTTAATTTTTGCACTCAAGTCTCAGGAGTGGGACTTGAACCCACGACTTATCTGACCATCACAGGCGAGAGTGTTCCCCACTGAGCCACAGCTGAACTAACCAATACTTCATACACATTCCTCATTACTTTCTGCCTCTATTTATAAAACCCCAAAATGCTGTTGGTCATATTGCCAACCTGTACAGACACCACACTCTGTCTGTACCTACATGAGCTTCCCGACTGTACAGGGGGACTAGCTGTTGAAGTTGCTGAGACGTTGACCTAGAAGTAAAGGGAATTAAGGGGAGCGGGCAGGAATTTGGACATGAGTCTAGGTTCGGATCGGTCATGGCCCTGTGGGTAGCGGAGCGGGCCCAGGGACCGTGTAGCCTGATCCTGCTCCTATTTCGTGTGTCTAATTCTGTTAGATTCAGGAGATGGTTCTGTGATAGTGGATTGGCGGTTAGGAGCAGATCAGCCATGATCTTATTGAATGGCGGAGCAGGCTCGAGGGGCCGATTGGCCTACTCCTGCTCCTATTTCTTATGTTCATCTCGAGAACCTGAATGGAAGTCTCCTCTCTCTGGTCAGCCATAAGGATCCTACATGAGGTGGGTTTGGCACAGTCTCAATGAGAAAGAGAAGAAAGACTCCCATTTCTACAGCGCCTTTCATGACCTCAGGACGTCTCAAAGCGCTTTACAGCCAATGAAGTACATTGGAAGCGTATTCATTGTAGTAATGTAGGTTTCGTGGCAGTCAATTTGCTCACATGGTGGGGCAAAGGAATGGGGATAGGCAGAGAGCCAGAGACATGAAGGGTATGAGAGGAGGTTATAAGGCTGGAAGAGGAGACATTACATATAGACAACAACACACATACATACTGCATGCACATGCTATAATATTTACACATACATACTACAGATATATACTTTGCAAACCTACACACAAAAATACACACTACACATAATAACACAGATACAGCACATATATACTACACATACTCCATAATTGAACCCCGCCTCCAGGCTGACACTCCCAGTGCCAGTGCTGAGGGAGCGCCGCACTGTCGGTTTGTGCTGTCTTTCAGATGAGACGTTAAACCAAGGCCCTGTCTGCCCTCTCAGGTGATGTAAAAGATCCCATGGCCGATATTTCAAAGAAGAGCAGGGGCGTTCTCCCCGGTGTCAATATTTATCCCTCAACCAACATCGCTAAAACAGATTATCTGGTCGTTTATATTTCAGTGCTGTTTGTGGGATCTTGCTGTGTGAAAATTGGCTGCCGCCTTTCCTACATTGTAACACTGACTACACTTCAAAAAAAGTACTTCAGTGGCTGTGAAATGCTTTGGGACGTCCGGAGGTGGTGAAAGGCGCTCTATAATCGCAAGTCTATTCTTTCCTAGATTGAACCATTTCGGTGAGTCAAACAGAAATAACACCTCATGTTTGCAAAACACTTGATCAGATTTTTAATTTTTTTATTTAAAGCTATCTTATGCTAACAACCCAAGCTGCACCCTCCTCCTGACACTGAGGGGGAGAAATGTAATTCGGTGGGTTTTAGGACCCAGAAGGCATCCCGATCTGGATGTGGTTAAAATGCCATTTAACAGAAATGAGAAACTTTGAAGGGTTGTAGAATTGAGTTCTTTAAAAAAGTTTTATGAATTAATATGTTAGCCCTCAATGTGTGTTAATCGCAGATACACGCCTGAGAAATCACACAAATCCCCCAAAAATTACGAATGCGTTACTCTAAAGTTTTAAACAAAATGAAAAGTTTGATTGGCCAGGACAGACATTCCTTTTATTTTTAAGTTTGTAACTGAACTGAACAGTTCAGAGTGAGAGCTGACTAAGAAAAGACCTGCTTTTATTGGGAGTATTTATGCTTTAGACAGGACAGTTTTGTTCTTGAGAAAAGTTGTGACCTTTTCTCAGGAACTGCAGCTGTCTCCCTCCCTCCCCCCGCCCCATCCTGATCTGTGCCACGTAACAGAATCCGCAGCTGGAAGGAGGCAGATTGAAGACGTAGTCCACCCACACTAGCCGCACAGTATGATGTACAGACCGCGCTGCTAATAGGAGCATAGGAACAGGAGGAGGCCATTCAGCCCCTCGAGCCTGTTCCGTCATTCAATGAGATCAGGGCTGATCTGCAACCTAACTCCATACTTTGTCCCCTTATCCCTTAATACCTTTGGTAGATTTCTGTTAACCAATCTCAGATTTAAAATTAACAATTGATTTAGCATCAATTGCTGTTTGCAGAAGAGAGTTCCAAACTTCTACCACACTGTGTGTAGAAGTGTTTCCTAATTTGACTCCTGAAAGGTCTGGCTCTAATTTTTAGACGATGCCCCCCAGTCCTAGAATCCCCAACCAGCGGAAATAGTTTCTCTCGATCGACCCTATCTGTTCCCCTTAATATCCTGAAAACTATGATCAAATCCCCAGTTAGCCTTCTAAATTCCAGGGAACTCTGGTGTATTTTCTCGTGCCTAGCTCAGAACACCAAAGCCAATTATATTGTTTGCGCTCTGATCCTGACTAGTTGGACAGGGGCTATGCACCCCTAACATGCTGCTGGCGGAGACCATTTTCACCCCCCTTCCCGTCCCCGCCCACCCCCTTGTGCCTTATTCCCTGCGAGAAAAGGGAGGCAGGAAGTCATCACCAGGTTTAATATTGATATTGATTTTTAACATTATATAAAACACCGGTTCGGCCCCAGCTGGAGTATTGTGTCCAATTCTGGGCATCGCACTTTAGGAAGGGCGTGAAGGCCTTGGAGAGGGTGCAGAAAAGATTTACGAGAATGGTTCCAGGGATGAGGGACTTCAGTTACGTGGAGAGACTGGAGAAGCTGAGGTTGTTCTCCTTGGAGCAGAGAAGGTTAAGAGGAGATTTGATAGAGGAGTTTAAAATCATGGAGGGGTCTAGACAGAGTAGATAGAGAGAAACTGTTCCCATTGGCTGAAGGGTCGATAACCAGAGGGCCCAGATTTAAGGTGATTGGCAAAAGAACCAGAGGCGACATGAGGAAAAACTTGTTTACACAACGAGTGGTTAGGATTTGGAATGCGCTGCCTGATAGGGTGGCGGATACAGATTCAATAGTAGCCTTCAAAAGGGAATTGGATAAATACAGGAAGGAGAAAAAATTGCAGGGATATGGGGAAAGAGCGGGGGAGGGGGACTAACTGGATTGCTCTTCGAAAGAGCCGGCGCAGACTCGATGGGCCGAATGGCCTCCTCTGTGCTGTACTGTTCTACAATTCTATTCAATGATTATTAAACCTAGGATGGTGGCTCAATCCTGTACCTTTAAGGGAGTTAATAGATCCCAGCTGTGCTCTCACGCACCAGGGCAGTGGGACGCCAGGGAGTATGTAACACAGGCTGCTTGTGGTGAGAGCTTGTAACTCTACAAACACATTGCATCATTTCCCCAAAAGAGGAGAGAGGGGAAAAGAGTCGTGTTTAACCTAACTTAACGGAGATTTGCAATAATTAGATCAGCTGCCAACTAGTCACAGAATGGCGGCTTCCTCAAGTAGTGGGAATGATTTTAATGGGGGGGGGGGGGGGGGGGGGGGGAAAGAGGGTGATGATGGGACTAAGTGGTTTTACGTTTAATACATGGAAACAATCCCGATGGCTCAGCGGGGGGGGGGGGGGGGGGGTAAATGCGCTTCTCAGGGAGGTCCGAGTTCAATCCTCGGTCATAGCCCCTGTACAACTAATCAGGATCAGAGCGCAAACAATAACATTGGCTTTGGTGTTCTGAGCTAGACATGAAAAAATACACCAGAGTTCCCAATCCTTATGGTTATTTTGTGACCTCTCCCGGTAGTGTGTGTGTGTTGGCTGAAGACAGGATTGGACTTGTCTGTGACACCACCTCTAGTTGAACAGTCTCCCAATCTTACATTCAGACTCACACATGAAGGTTGTCTCGGAGTCAAACAGTCATGGGCTCGAACCCCATTCCAGAGACTTGAGCACAAAATCTAGGTTGACACACCCAGTGCAGTGCTGAGGGAGCGCCGCACTGTCGGAGGGTCAGTACTGAGGGAGCGCCGCACTGTCGGAGGGGCAGTACTGAGGGAGCGCCGCACTGTCGGAGGGGCAGTACTGAGGGAGTGCTGCACTGTCGGAGGTGCCGTTTTTCGGATGAGACATTAAACCTGCTCTCAGCTGGCCATAAAAGATCCCATGGCACTATTTCGAAGAAGAGCAGGGCAGTTCTCCCCAGTGTCCTGTCCAATATTTATCCCTCAACCAAGGTCACCAATAGACAGATTAATTGATCATTTAATGTAAGAAACGCAGCAGCCAATTTGTGCACAGCAAGCTCCCACAAACAGCAATGAGATAATGACCAGATAATCATGATTTTTTTAGTGAGGTTGATTGAGGGATAAATATCGGCCAGGACAGTAGGGAACACTCCCCTGCTCTTCTTCGAAATAGCGGCCCTGGGATCTTTTCCGTTCACCTGAGAGAGCAGACGGGGCCTCGGTTTAATGTCTCATCCGAAAGATGGCACCTCTGACAGTGCGGCACTCCCTCAGCACTGCACTGGGAGCGTCAGCCTAGATTTTGTTCACCAGTCTCTGGAGTGCGACTTCAACCCACAACCTTCTGACTCAAAGGCAAGTGTGCTGCCCACTGAGCCACGGCTGACACCTTTGCAGGTCAGTCAACCCATTAGCTCCCTCTCCACATATCGATTCACTCCCCTTTCCCCATTTTTCGCTTCCCGCCTTTACAGTGCTGTGCCCTGTGCATGGTGACATCTGGTGGTTAAAGGTGCAACGGCCGCAGTCACCACACTGCAGCGGACTGGTCACTCAGTGTTTGCACATGATTCGTTGGAGTAGACTGTTAACTTGCTGCCCGTGCGCAAAGCTGGGGTTATATACGAACATAGGTAAATTAAGAAGATAAAAACCAGCTGGTCCATCAAAGTCTGCCCCACGTTGACGATGCCTTGGACTTCATGACTCGACGCTTCCTACCCCCTCCGAACAGCCGTGTAATCTCCTGCGGGAGGCAAAGAAAACCCAGGGCAAATTAGGGCAAAAGAATCCCTTGGATAATCCCTCTGACTCCTTCAGTCAGGAAATCACACTGACCGTGCGCACGTTAACTGTCAATCCACATTGCTTCCATATGATTATGGAGTAGAATGGGCCTGTACTCTGGAGTTGAGAAGAACTAGAGGTGATCTCATTGAAACATATAAAATCTTTAGAGGGCTTAGACATAGAAAATAGGAGCAGGAGTCGGCCATTCGGCCCCCCCGAGCCTGCTCTGCCGTTCAATGAGATCATGGTTGATCATCCAAATTCAGTACCCTGTCCCTGCCTTCTCCCCATATCCTTTGATCCCTTTAGCCTTAAGAAATATATCTAACTCCTTCTTGAATATATTTAATGAATTGGCCTCCATTGCCTTATGTGGCAAAGAATTCTACAGGTTCACCACTCTCTGGGTGAAGAAATTCCTCCTCATCTCAGTCCTAAATGGCTTACCCCTTATCTTTAGACTGTGACCCCTGGTTCTGGACTCCCCCGCCATCGGGAACATCCTTCCTGCATCTAGTCTGTCTAGTCCTGTTAGAATTTTATAAGTTTCAATGAGATCCCCTCTCATTCTTCTAAACTCCAGTGAGTACAAGCCCAATCGACCCAATCTCTCCTCATATGTCATTCCTGCCATCCCAGGTATCAGTCTGGTGAATCTTCGCTGCACTCCTTCCATGGCAAGAACATCCTTCCTCAGATAAGGCGACCAAAACTGCACACAATACTCAAGGTGTGGTCTCACCAAGGCCCTGTACAACTGCAGCAAGACGTCCTTGTTCCTATACTCGAACCCTCTCGCTACGAAGGCCAACATACCATTTGCCTTCTTAACCGCCTGCTGCACCTGCAAGCTTACCTTCAGCAACTGGTGCACAAGGACACCCAGGTCTCGTTGCACTTCCCCTTCTCCCAATCTATTGCCGTTCAGATAATCTGCCTTCCTGTTTTTGACACCAAAGTGGATAACCTCGCATTTATCCACATTAAAGTGCATCTGCCATGCTTCTGCCCAATCACCCAATCTGTCCAAATCATATTGGAGTTTCTCGGCATCCTCCTCACAGCACACACGCCCACCCAGCTTTGTGTCGTCTGCAAACTAGGAGATATTACATCTAGTTCCCTCGTCTAGATCATTAATATATATATTGTGAATATCTGGGGTCCTAGGCTTGAGAGGGTAGATGCTGAGAGGCTGTTTCCCCTGGCTGGAGAGTCTAGAACTAAGGGTCACAAACTCAGATTAAGGGGTCGGCCATTTGAGGAAGGATGTTCTTGCCATGGAGGAGTGCAGCGAAGATTCACCAGGCTGATACCTGGGATGGCAGGAATGACGTATGAGGAGAGATTGGGTCGATTGGGCTTATACTCGCTGGAGTTTAGAAGAATGAGAGGGGATCTCATTGAAACTTCTAAAATTCTAACAGGACTAGACAGACTGGATACAGGAAGGATGTTCCCGATGGCCGGGGAGTCCAGAACCAGGGGTCACAGTCTAAGGATAAAGGGGTAAGCCATATAGGACAGAGATAAGGAGGAATTTCTTCACCCAGAGAGTGGTGAACCTGTGGAATTCTCTACCACAGAAGGCAGTGGAGGCCAATTCATTAAATATATTCAAGAAGGAGTTGGATATATTTCTTAAGGCTAAAGGGGCTCAAGGGATATGGGGAGAAGGCAGAGACAGGGTACTGAATTTGGAAGATCAGCCATGATCTCACTGAATGGCGGAACAGGCTCGAGGGGCCGAATGGCCTACTCCTGCTCCTATCTTCTATGTTTCTATGTATGGGTCCCCATTGCCGGGCATTAGACACGTCCAGCGCACCAAGAAGTGACATAAGGACATAAGAATTAGGAGCAGGAGTCGGTCATTCGGCCCCTCGAGCCTGCTCCGCCATTCAATAAAATCATGGCTGATCTGATCTTGGCCTCAACTCCACTTCCCTGCCCGTTCCCCATAACCCTCGACTCCCTTACCTTTCAAAAATCTGTCTATCTCCAACTTAAATATATTCAATAACTGTCTCCACAGCTCTCTGGGGAAGAGAATTCCACAGATTCACGACCCTCAAAGAAATTCCTCCTTATCTCCATTTTAAATGGGCGACCCCTTATCCTGAAACTGTGCCCCTGGTTCTAGATTCCCCCACGAGGGGAAACATCCTCTCTGCATCTACCCTGTCAATGCCCTCAGAATCTTATATGTTTCAATAAGATCACCTCTCATTCTTCTAAACTCCAATGAGTGTAGGCCCAACCTGCTCAACCTTTCCTCAGAAGACAACCCCTTCATCTCAGGAATCAACCTCGTGAACCTTCTCTGAACTGCCTCCAATGTAAGTATATCCTTCCTTAAATAAGGAGACCAAAACTGTACGCAGTACTCCAGGTGTGGTCTCACCAACGCCCTGTACAGTTGTATCAGGACTTCCCTGCTTTTATACTCCATCCCCCTTGCAATAAAGACCAATATTCCATTTGCCTTCCTAATTACTTGTTGTACCTGCATGCTAACTTTTTGTGTTTCATGTATAAGGACCCCCCGATCCCTCTGCATTTTGTAATCTCTCCCCGTTTAAATAATAATTAGCTTTTTTTATTTTTCCTACCAAAGTGGATAACCTCACATTTTCCCACATTATACTCCATGGGCAAATATTTGGCCGACTCACTTAACCTATCTGTATCCCTTTGCAGATTCTTTGTGTCCACTTCACAACTTGCTTTCCCACCTACCTTTGTATCATCAGCAAATTTGGTTACATTACACTCGGTCCCTTCATCCAAGTGCACTCGGCCCCTTCATCCAAGGGATGATGTGCTTTGCAGCCTCATTTCCGATTGATCTGGACCAGGCGCTTTCCTAGTATATCCACCCCACCTGACCACCCGCCCAAACCCCGGGCAGGACCTTACGCTGGGAGCAGGGTTTGGACCTGGGCCTCAGAGGGTTGTAGCTCCGGCCGGCTCAAGTATTCCTGCCTCGACCTCACACCCGCTGCAACTGAAACCTTTGTTGCATCAATGCTCGATTTCCACCCGAGGCTCGAGCGCCGTCCCACACAATCTCCAGCCCACGTCCGGTCCCACCAACTAAAACCCCGACTCACCCCTGTCCTCGCTGACCTCTGCTGGCTCCCTGACCCTCCCTTCTCCCGTTAGGGTTGCCAACTCTGATTGGACGTATTCCTGGCGGTTTCATCACATGACCTGCCATTGGTCACACAATAAGACAGACTTGCATTTACATAGCGCCTTTCACGACCACCGGATGTCTCAAAGCGCTTTACAGCCAATGAAGTACTTTTTTGAAGTGTAGTCACTGTTGTAATGTGGGAAACACAGCAGCCAATTTGCGCACAGCAAGCTCCCACAAACAGCAATGTGATAATGACCGGATCATCTGTTTTTTAGTGATGTCGATTCAGAGATAAATATTGGCCCCAGGACACCCGGGAGAACTCCCCTGCTCTTCTTCAAAACAGCGCGACACGCCCGTCCTCCCGGTGCCCCAACTTCCCACGGCCAATCGGAAAGCGAACAGGCTCTTCGTTACCTGATTGGATGATCTCAACTTCAATCAAGCAGCCTTATTTCCCCCCCCCCCCCGCCTCACCACCACCACCACCACCACCTCGCTGCCATCTCCGAAGTTTTCTGATAACCAATAAGTAAAAGTGATCAAAGAAAATGAATAAGACGCACAATTCTTTTAACGTCCCAATGATTTTCTCCTGATTTGCTCCTAGCAGTGCCCCGGAGATCAGTCTTCAATTCCTGGTGGCTCCAGGGCAATCCCGGAGTGTTGGTGACCCTGTACGTGCTTTGTCATAAATCGCAACTTCTACAAGAAGTAACTCGGGAAGTACTACTGAACGGCCAGCTGAGGGCGCCGTCCGAGTATAAATACTCGGGCGTGGGCCCAACTTGGCCAGAGACAATCTGGAAACAGGAAGCTAGTGACTACTAACTAGACCTCCATGTTTTGTTACAAGTCGATTAAAGCCTTGCTTTATGTACAGCCAAGTGCGTAGTGAGTCTTTATCACGTCAGGCTTCACTCAAGGCCCCGAAGACTGAAGATGTGACACACCTTCCGTCCCCGTGCATCGTTTGAGGTGCCCGCCTCTTCAGAGGGTCAGTCGTGGCTCAGTGGGCAACACTCTCGCCTCTGGGTTGTGGGTTCGAGCCCCACTCAAGAGCCTCGAGCACAAAAAATCAAGGCTTCCTGGGAAAACAGAAAGAAAGACTTGCATTGCAACAGCACCTTTCACTACCATAGGGCATCCCAAAACACCTTACAACCAATGAAGTACTTTTTGAAGTGTGATCACTGTTGTAATGTAGGCAACGCGGCAGCCACTTAGCGCACAGCAAGCTCTGAAAGACGGCACCTCCGACCGTGCAGCACTCCCTCAGTACTGCACTAGATTTTTGTGCTCAAGTCTCTGGAGTGGGACTTGAACCCACAACCTTCATAACTCAGAGGCGAGGATTCTGCCCACTGAGCCACGGCCGACACTTGGCTCAGTGCACCGTGTGGTGTGGTGTGGTACTGCACCGCACGGCCGAATAGCCGCAGGCTCTGTTCACGTCTGAATTAGCCGGTGTCAGTCAGGTCGACAGTGGGTAGAGGGAACTCTACAGTTCACCTCTCTCTTCTTCTGAGCGGTGGAGTCAACCATGATTGCCCCTCCCGAGTGCCGTCAAGTGGCCACAGGCAGAAGTGTGTGTGGGTGTTCGCATGCGCATATGGGATTGATTGTTCACCTTCGTTACCGCTAGACTCAACTTTCCAACGCTTTCCTGGCTGACCTCCCACCTTGCATACTCCGTAAACTTTAGCTCATCCAAAAGAAAAATGAAGAAAGGAAAATAAAGAATGTGAGATAGAAAGGAAGAAAGAGGGAAAAAGAGATAGAAAGGAGAGAGAAAAAGAGAGAAAGCGTGAAAGAAAGAGAGAAAGAAAGAAAAGAAGAAAGAGGAAGTTGAAAATCTGCCTTTACTTTTGAGGAATTGTTTACATCACGCTGGATAACAGAAGCAGCGATCACGAGCTGAAATAACAGGTTTAATTTTGTTTTTCGAACGAAGCACAGATATTTACACGGGCCTGTTGAAGAGCTGCAGACTGAGTAATGACTGAATAATTCCGTGTATGTGGGAGAGCGAGTCTCAGCTCGTCACTGACTCAGGCTCACAACAGCTGGAAGAAAAAAATATAACCAGAGCCCCTTATCGAATCTAAAATATTTTATCACGAGCATTACTGTCAGGGCAAGACAACCTCACGATGCATCATGGCCCCCCTCTTTCTCAGTGACATCTCATCAGGATCCTTGCTGCAGCTCAGTCTACACTGGAGAGGGTGCAGAGAAGATTTACAAGGATGATACCAGAAATGCGAGGGTATACATATCAGGAAAGGATGAACAGGCTGGGTCTCTTTTCTCTTGAAAAGAAGGCGGCTGAGGGGTGACCTAATAGAGGTCTTTAAAATTATGAAAGGTTTTGATAGAGTGGATACAGAGAGAATGTTTCCACTTGTGGAAAAGAGCATAACTAGAGGCCATCAATATAAGATAGTCACCAAGAAATCCAATCGGGAATTCAGAAAAAACTTCTTTACCCAGAGAGTGGTGAGAATGTGGAACTCGCTACCACAGGGAGGGGTTGAAGCGAACAGTATCGATGCATTTAAGGGGAGGCTAGACAAGCATCTGAGGGAGAAGGGAATAGAGGGTTAGGCTGATAGAGTTAGATGAGGAAAGACGGGAGGAGGCTCGAGTGGAGCATAAACACCGGCATGGACTGGTTGGGCCGTATATCCTATCTGATGTAATTAAAGAAAACACGTGGTACTCTTTGGTGTCAGACCTGAGATTGAGACAGACGCAAACCTGCTCCACGAAAGGTTCCCCTTCCAGCCCTCCTATAGAAGAGGACATTACCCCATTGCCCTGGGCTGATCCAACCCCAGGTTATAGAACATAGAATTCTATCAAATCTACAACACAAACAGGCTAATCGGCCAAACTGGTCTGTGCCAGTGTTTATGCTCCACATGAGCCTCCTCCCACCCCTCTTCATCTCACCCCATCAGACATACAAACTAGGAGCAGGAGTAGGCCACTCAGCCCCTCGAGCCTGCTCCGCCATTCAATAAGATCGTGGCTGATCCGATTACTCCACATTCCCACCTACCCCCGATAACCTTTCATCCCCTTGCTTACCAAGAATCTATCTACCTCTGCCTTAAAAATATTCAAAGACTCTGCTTCCACCGCCCTCTGAGGAAGAGAGTTCCCAAGACTCACGACCCTCAGAAAAAATTTCTCCTCATCTGTCTTAAATGGGCGACCCCTTATTTTTAAACAGTGACCCCTAGTTCTAGATTCTCCCACAAGAGGAAACATCCTCTCCACATCCGCCCTGTCCCGACCCCTCAGGATCTTATATGTTTCAATCAAGTCACCTCTTACTCTTCTAAACTCCAGTGGATACAAGCCTAGCCTGTCCAACCTTTCCTCATAAGACAGCCTGCCCACTCCAGGTATTAGTCTAGTAAACCTTCTCTGAACTGCTTCCAACGCATTTACATCCTTCCTTAAATAAGGAGACCAATACTGTACACAGTACTCCAGATGTGGTCTCACCAATGCCCTGTCTAACTGAAGCATAACCTCCCTACTTTTGTATTCAATTCCCTTCACAATAAACTATAACATTCTATTAGCTTTCCCAATTACTTGCTGTACCTGCATAGTAACCTTTTGCAATTCATGCACTAGGACACCCAGATCCCTCTGCATCTCAGAGCTCTGCAATCTCTCACCATTTAGATAATATGCTTCTTTTTTATTCTTCCTGCCAAAATGGACAAATTCACATTTTCCCACATTATACTCCATTTGCCAGATCTTTGCCCACTCACTTAACCTATCTATATCCCTTTGTAGCCTCCTTATGTCCTCTTCACAATTTATTTTCCTACCTATCTTTGTCATCAGCAAATTTAGCAACCATACCTTCGGTCTCTTCATCCAAGTCAGTTATATAAATTGTAAAAAGTTGAGGCCCCAGCACTGATCTCTATGGCACACCACTTGCGAATCAGAAAATGACCCATTTATGCCTACTCTGTTTCCTGTTAGCTAGCCAATCTTCTATCCATGCCAACATGTTACCCCCTACACCATGAGCTTTTATTTTCCACAATAACCTTTGATGTGGCACCTTATCAAATGCCTTCTGGAAATCTAAGTACGGTACATCCACCGGTTCCCCTTTATCCACAGCACACGTTACTTCCTCAGAGAACTCTGATAAATTGGTTAAACAGGATTTCCCTTTCACAAAACCATGTTGACTCTGCCTGATTACTTTGAACTTTTCCAAGTGCCCTGCTATAACGTCTTTAATAGCTTCTAACATCTTCCCCACGACAGATGTTAAGCTAACTGGCCTGTAGTTTCCTGCTTTCTGTCTCCCTCCCTTTTTGAATAAAGGAGTTACATTCGCTATTTTCCAATCTAATGGAACCTTCCCCGCATCTAGGGAATTTTGGAAAATTAAAACCAACGCACCAACTATCTCACTAGCCACTTCTTTTAAGACCCTAGGATGAAGTCCATCAGGCCCCGGGGACTTGTCAGCCCGCAGCTCCAACAATTTGCTCAGTACCACTTCCCTGGTGATTATAATTTTCTCGAGTTCCTCCCTCCCTTCCATTTCCTGATTTACAGCTATTTCTAGGATGTTACTTGTGTCCTCTATAGTGAAGACCGATGCAAAATACCTGTTCAATTCAACTGCCATCTCCTTATTTTCCATTATTAATTCCCCAGACTCACTTTTTATAGGACCAACGCTCACTTTAACTCTTTTTAAAATATCTGTAGAAACTCTTACTATCTGTTTTTATATTTCTAGTTAGCTTTCTCTCGTACTCTAATTTTTCTCTCATTAATCTTTTAGTCATTCTTTGCTGTTTTTTATATTCTGTCCAATCTTCTGACCTGCCACCCATCTTTGTGCAATTATATGCTTTTTCTTTAAGTTTAATACTATCTAACTTTTTTTAGTTAACTACAGATGGTGGGTCCTCCCCTTGGAATATTTCTCTCTTGTTGGAATGTATATAGTCTGTGTATTTTGGAATATCCCCTTAAATGTCTGCCACTGCAGCTCTATTGACCTATCCCTTAACCTAATTTGCCAGTTCACTTTAGCTAGCTCTGCTTTCATGCCCTCATAATTGCCCTTATTTAAGTTTAAAATACTAGTCTTGGACCCACTCTTCTCTCTCAAACTGAATGTAAAATTCAATCATATTATGATCACTGCTACCTAGGGGCACCTTCACTATGAGGTCATTAATTAATCCTATCTCGTTGCACAATACCAGGTCTAGTATAGCCTGCTCTCTGGTTGGCTCCAGAACGTGCTGTTGTAAGAAACTATCCCGAAAACATTCCATGAACTCCTCATCTATACTACCTTTGCCCATCTGATTTTTCCAGTCTATATGCAGATTAAAATCCCCCATGATTATTGCCGTACCCTTCTGACAAGCTCCCATTATTTCTTCCTTTATACTCCACCCTACCATGTGGTTATTGTTAGGGGGCCTGTACACCATTCCCACAAGTGACTTCTTGCCTTTATTATTTACATAGAAACATAGAAGATAGAGCAGGAGTAGGCCATTCGGCCCCTCGAGCCTGCTCCGCCATTCAATGAGATCATGGCTGATCATCCAAATTCAGTACCCTGTTCCTGCTTTCTCCCCATATCCCTTGATCCCTTTAGCCTTTAGAAATATATCCAACTCCTTCTTGAATATATTTAATGAATTGGCCTCTTCTGCCTTCTTTGGTAGAGAATTCCACAGGTTCACCACTCTCTGGGTGAACAAATTCCACCTCACTTCTGTCATAAATGGCTTACCCCTTATCCTTAGACTGTGACCCCTGGTTCTGGACTCCCCGACCATCAGGAACATCCTTCCAGCATCTAGTTTGTCTAGTCCTGTTAGAATTTTATAAGTTTCAATGAGATCCCCTCATTCTTCTAAACTCCAGCGAGTACAAGCCCAATCGACCCAATCTCTCCTCATACGTCATTCCTGCCATCCCAGGTATCAGTCTGGTGAATCTTCGCTGCACTCCCTCCATGTCAAGTACATCCTTCCTCAGATAAGGCGACCAAAACTGCACACAATACTCAAGATGTGGTCTCACTAAGGCCCTGTACACCTGCAGCAAGACATCCTTGTTCCTGTACTCAAACCCTCTCGCTACAAAGGCCAACATACCATTTGCCTTCTTAACCGCCTGCTGCACCTGCATGCTTACTTTCTCATCTCTACCCAAACCACTTCTGCATCCAGGTTTCCTGAACTTAGGTCATCCCTCTCTATTGTGCTAATACCATCATTAATTAACAGTGCCACCCCTCCACCTTTTCCCACCTTCCTGTCCGCAGTTCAGCCTCCAGCTCATCAACTCTGAGCCGAAGCTCCTCGAACCGTAGACATTTACCGCAGACGTGTTCATCCTGGATCACACTGCCGTCCAGGAGCTCCCACTTACTGCAGTCACAACACATCACCTGCCATCTTTATTGTGTCCTAATTAATTTATTTTTATTAATAAACCCTACTACACCTAATAAGATTTATTACTGCCAGTAAATTAGTACTAATGAAACCTTACAATTACTAATACATTTCCTGGGCTGTAAAGGATAAGGGAAGTGAGCAAAATACTCACCAACCAATCACTTACCATTTTCCCTGTGATGTCACCTTTCATTTTTCTCCAAATGCGGTTGGGGGGGGGGGTGTCAAAGAGCCAAACTCCCACTGGTTCTCTGTCCCCTCTTGTGCAGCATTTTAGCTCCTGCTCTCCTGGAAGCCAACAAAGATAGAAAAAGAAAGGGGACCCCCCCCTCACCAAACTCACAGCTTTACACTCTGTTCCACACTGCACTCTAACCTCCTTTATTTATACTGCTGAGATTTAAATAAGTGAGCTGTCTGGCAGTTACAGAACCCGATTAGACCAGTTAATTAATTAATTACTCTCACCTGCTCTCCAGCACAGAGCTTTAATTTGATTCTTGAATTTTTTATTTAAAAGGTTACTAGACTTTTAGTTACAGTTTTCTTGTTTAACTTGTTTTTTGTTTTGGTTTTACAAAAAGAGATCCAGCACAGAGCTTGCTTAGCCCTGCCCAAGCCTGGAAGAAACTTAAAGCTTGAAACAGTAAATTTAAATTTAAGTTAAATGCTAACTGCAAGCACACAAGACTAGATTTTATAAAAAAGAGATTAACCTTTAAGATTCACTCCCTCACTCACCAAACTCGCAGCTTTACACTCTGTTCCGAGCTGCACTCCGTCAGCATCAGCGTCTCCTTCTATTCATTTGTCCCCCATGTGCTTATCTCACTTCCCCTTTAATGCATCTATGCTATTTGCCTCAACCACTCCCTGTGGTAGCGAGTTCCACATTCTAACCACTCTCTGGGTAAAGAAGTTTCTCCTGAATTCCTTATTGGATTTATTAGTGACTATCTTATATTTATGACCTCCCAGTTTTAATCTCCCCCACAAGTGGAAACACCTTCTCTACCTCTACCCTATCAAATCCCTTTCATAATCTTAAAGACCTCGATCAGGTCACCCCTCAGCCTTCTCTTTTCTAGAGAAAAAGAGCCCCAGCCTGTTCAATCTTTGCTGATAGTTATAACCTCTCAGTTCTGGTATCATCCTTCTAAATCTTTTTTGCGCCTTCTCCAGTGCCTCGTTATCCTTCTTTTGTAGTATGCAGACCAGAACTCTGCACAAGACAACAAACAAATTCTTCTACAATAGCAAAATACTGCGGATACTGGAAATCTGAAATAACAACAGGAAATGCTGGAAACACTCAGCAGGCCAGGCATAGAGAAATAGAAGATAGGAGCAGGAGTAGGCCATTCGGCCCCTCGAGCCTGTTCCGCCATTTAATGAGATCATGGCTGATCATCCAAATTCAGTCCCAGCTTTCTCCCCATATCCCTTGATCCCTTTAGCCTTAAGAAATATATCTAACTCCTTCTTGAATATATTTAATGAATTGGCCTCAACTGCCTCCTGTGGTAGAGAATTCCACAGGTTCACCACTCTCTGGGTGAAGAAATTCCTCCTCATCTCAGTCCTAAATGGCTTACCCCTTATCCTTAGACTGTGACCCCTGGTTCTGGACTCCCCGGCCATCAGGAACATCTTTCCTGCATCTAGTCTGTCTAGTCCTGTTAGAGTTTTATAAGTTTCAATGAGATCCCCTCTCATTCTTCTAAACTCTAGCGAATATAAGCCCAATCGACCCAATCTCTCCTCATACGTCATTCCTGCCATCCCAGGTATCAGTCTGGTGAATCTTCGCCGCACTCCCTCCATGGCAAGAACATCCTTCCTCAGATAAGGCGACCAAAACTGCACACAATACTCGAGGTGTGGTCTCACCAAGGCCCTGTACAACTGCAGCAAGACATACTTGCTCCTGTACTCAAATCCTCTCGCTATGAAGGCCAACATACCATTTGCCTTCTTAACCGCCTGCTGCACCTGCATGCTTACCTTCAGCGACTGGTGCACAAGGACACCCAGATAATAATCTGTCTTCCTGTTTTTGCCACCAAAGTGGATAACCTCGCATTTATCCCCATTATACTGCATCTGCCATGCATCTGCCCAATCACCCAACCTGTCCAAGTCATACTGGAGTTTCTCTACATCCTCCTCACAGCACACATGCCCACCCAGCTTTGTGTTGTCTGCAAACTTGGAGATATTACATCTAGTTCCCTCGTCTAGATCATTAATATATATATTGTGAATAGCTGGAGTCCTAACACCGATCCCTGCGGTACTCCACTAATCACTGCCTGCCACTCGGAAAAAGACCCGTTTATTCCAACTCTTTGCTTCCTGTTTGCCAACCAGTTCTCTGTCCAAGTCAGTACCTTACCCCCAATCCCATGTGCCTTAACTTTGCACGCCAATCTCTTATGCGGGACCTTATCGAAAGCCTTCTGAAAGTCCAAATACACCACATCCACTGGTTCTCCCTTATCTATTCTACCAGTTACATCCTCAAAAAATTCCAGTAGATTAGTCAAGCACGATTTACCTTTTGTAAATCCATGTTGACTTTGTCCGATCCTGTCACTGTTTTCTAAGTCGTCGTCGTACGTGTCTTCACACTGTTCCCTTTTGGGGAACTGTATGAAGTGGTGGAAGGATTTCTGGCCGTGATTAACGCTCCTTCTGTGACCGTAACCATCTTCGTACCAGCCATTAGGGTGGTTAGTCCTATGGCGGGAGGGTTTTACGGGCTCCCACAACCCATACGAGGGGGGGCCACCCACACCCACGGACGCAAGTATCCCGCTGGATGTCAACCCAGAATTTAGAGCCGGAGCTCTGACTCCACTTGCCGGGACTGTCTGGAGCGGGGTTCGAAACCCTACGCCTTCTGGCCCAGCGGCGGGGGTGCTACCGCTACGCCAAAGGCCCACTCCTGTTTTCCAAGTGCTCTGCTATTACATCTTTTATAATGGACTCTAGCATTTTCCCCACTACTGATGTCAGGCTTACCGGTCTGTAATTCCCCGTTTTCTCTCTACCACCTTTTTTAAATAGTGGGGTTACATTAGCTACCCTCCAATCCATGGGAACTATTCCAGAGTCCACAGGCAGCATCTGTGGAGTGAGAAACAGAGTTAACGTTTCAGGTCTGGGACCCTTCGCCAGGACTGGAAAAAGCTGGAGATGTAACAGATATTAAGCAGGTACAGAGACGGGGGCGGGGGTGGGCGGGGGGGAGGAAGGAAATGAAGGAAAATACTGTGCTAAGGTAAGAGGCAGGAAAGTTTAAATGTTGCAAATGGGAATGGCAAAATCATACAGCATGAAACATAGGGGGCAAGTGTTATGGTCTGAAATTGTTAAACTCGATGTTGAGGCCAGAAGGCTGTAAAGTGCCTAATCGAAAGATGAGGTGCAGTTCCTCGAGCTTACAAATTCTTCTAACTGACTCCACTGCCAATCTCCCTCCGTCTCTCATATATACCTCACCTTTAAAGTTCATCCCTAGTGTTATTAACTCTTTTTCTGAGGGTGGGGGGAGCACAAGTTCAACCAACGTCTTGCCCGAGGCCCATTCTTAAGAATGAGTTACCAGTGAACCCCCCAACACTGCGGCCTTGATTTTAACACCTACCTGTCTGGTGGAAGCTAGGCGAGAGGGGCAGGGGAGTGCAGTTAAATTGGAGGGGGTGGGGGGATTACTCACTCCTTTCCGGCCCTGATCTGACCGACTGCACATAACAAGGACAGCCACACATCAAGCCGATGGGGCCCCCTTTAAATATGCAGATCGGGCTTCGATTTTAACCCAAGGCCTGAGCAGAGGGGAGCAGTGGCAGCTTCCCCGCCTGACCAGACCTGCCGGGGGCTGGATCGAGAGCCAGAGGAGGCCCAGCGAGGTGCTAGGAGGGGGCAGGAGTTCTCCTCCGAGCCCCACAAGGAAACTCTGGGCTTCCCTTGCCCCGCACTCCCTCCCCTTCCCCCTCCCCAAACCCCTCATCACTTACCCGACTGCTGAGGAATTTTCCCTTCAGTCCCCGGCAGTGACCTCTTGCCACCCAAATTCCCGCTCCCGTGAAGCACCTGGCGACGTTTTACTACGCTGAAGGTGCGATATGAATGTAAGTTTTTTGTTGTTTGAACAGCATTGAATCTCAGCCTCAGCGACCCTCGTCTATCTCACCCTCTTTCCTGCCTGTTTTTCTCTTCCATTTACAGAGTCATAACGGCACAGAAGGAGGCCATTCGGCCCATCGAGTCCGTGCCGGCTCTCTGTAGAGCAATCCAGTCAGTCCCATCAGCTCTATCCCCGTAGCCCTGCAAGTTTATTTCCCTCAAGTGCCTATCCAGTCTCCCCTTGAAAACATTGAGTGTCTCCACTTCCACCACTTGAGTATTGTGTGCAGTTTTGGTTGCCTTACCTGAGGAAGGATGTTCTTGCCATGGAGGGAGTGCAGCGAAGATTCAACAGACTGATACCTGGGATGGCAGGAATGACGTATGAGGAGAGATTGGGTCGATTGGGCTTATATTCGCTGGAGTTTAGAAGAATGAGAGGGGATCTCATTGAAACTTACAAAATTCTGACAGGACTAGACAGACTAGATGCAGGAAGGATGTTCCCGATGGCGGGGGAGTCCAGAACCAGGGGTCACAGTCTAAGGATAAGGGGTAAGCCATTTAAGACTGAGATGAGGAGGAATTTCTTCACCCAGAGAGTGGTGAACCTGTGGAATTCTCTACCACACAAGGCAGTTGAGGCCAACTTATTAAATATATTCAATAAGGAGTTAGATATATTTCTTAAGGCTAAAGGGATTAAGGGATATGGGGAAAAAGCAGGGACAGGGTACTGAATTTGGATGATCAGCCATGATCTTATTAAATGGCGGAACAGGCTCGAGGGGCCGAATGGCCTACTCCTGCTCCTATCTTCTATGTTTCTGTCGGCAGTGAGTTCCGGGTCCTCACCACTCGCTGTGTAAAAAAGTTTTTCCTCACATCCCCCCTGTATCTCTTGCCCAAAACCTTAAATCTGCGTCCCCTAGTCCTTTTACCATCAATTAGTGGGAACAGCCTTTTCCCGTCCAGCCTATCCAAACCTGTCATAATCTTCTACACCTCTATCAAATCACCCCTCAACCTCCTTTACTCTAATGAAAACAAATCCAGCTTCTCCAACCTGTCCTTGTAGCTAAGATCCCCCATCCCCGGAACCATTTTGGTAAATCTCCTCTGCAACCTCTCAAGGGCCTTCACATCCTTCTTAAAGTGTGGTGACCAGAACTGGACCCAATACTCCAGTTGTGGCCTAACCAGCGCTTTATAAAGGTTCAGCATAACTTCTCTGCTTTTGTGCTCAATACCTCTATTTATGAAGCCCAAGATCCCATATGCTTTGCTAACCACTCTCTCAATATGTCCTGCCACCTTCAGGGACCTATGCACATTAACTCCCAGGTCCCTCTGTCCCTGCACACTCTTTAAAACTGTGCCATTAAGTGTATATTGCCTCTCCCTGTTCCTTCTGCCAAAATGCATCACCCCACACTTCTCTGTATTAAATTCCATCTGCCACTTGTCTGCCCATTCTGCTAGTCTTTCTATGTCCTGCTGCAGTCGATTGGTATCATCCTCACTGTTTGCCACACCCCCAAGTTTGGTGTCATTGGCAAATTTAGAAATTCTACTCTGTATTCCAATATCCAGGTCATTTATATAAATATAGATATGTGTATATAAAAAAATTCAATTCCTTCCATCTGGGAGCTGCTTAATTCCTTTCCTGGTCTTTCAAATGTTTATTCCACTCTCTGGCAGAGCTGGTTTTTGTGTCTCCTCTCATATTTTTAGTATTCTGAAATGATCACTGCCATTATCAGCCTCTTTGTGACAGAAGGCAGCACACCGAGCACTGCACTTGTTCTCACTGCCTCCTCTTCATTTCATTCAGTCCTGTAAGTGCTCACTTATCTCCCTGCTTCCATTGCTGATGAAGGAGCTCGCCCTTCGGCAGATTAACCTCTGCGAATACTGAGCGATCTGATGTGTATTTTCTAGTTTTAATAATCAGATTAATTGGGCCAGTACATTGCAGTTCATCAGGTGCACTCAAATCAAAGTCTCTTGACGTTAATCCCCCTGATAAAGAACGAACTTGCATTTCTATAGCGCCTTTTACCACATCCCAAAGCGCGTTACAGCCAATGAAGTACAGTCACTGTTGTAATGTGGGAAACACAGCAAGCTCCCACAAACAACAATGTGATAAATGATCAGATAATCTGTTTTAGTGTTAGTGGAGGGATAAACATTGGCCCCAGGACACCAGGGATAACTCCCCCTGCTCTTCTTTGAAATAGTGGCCATGGGATCTTTTACATCCACCCGAGAGAGCAGACGGGGCTTCGGTTTAATGTTTCACCTGAAAGACGGCACCTCTGACAGTGCAGTATTCCCTCAGTACTGCCCCTCCGACAGTGCGGCGCTCCCTCAGTACTGCCCCTCCAACAGTGCAGCACTCCCTCAGTACTGCCCCTCCGACAGTGCGGCGCGCCTTCAGTACTGCTCCTCCGACAGTGCGGCGCTCCCTCAGTACTGTCCCTCCGACAGTGCGGCGCTCCCTCAGTACTGCCCCTCCAACAGTGCAGCGCTCCCTCAGTACTGCCCCTCCAACAGTGCAGCGCTCCCTCAGTACTGCCCCTCCAACAGTGCAGCGCTCCCTCAGTACTGCCCCTACGACAGTGCGCCGCTCACTCAGTACTGTCCCTCCGACAGTGCGGCACTCCCTCAGTACTGTCCCTCCGACAGTGCGGCACTCCCTCAGTACTGACCCTCCGACAGTGCGGCGCTCCCTCAGTACTACCCCTCTGACAGTGCGGCACTCCCTCAGTACTGCCCTTCCAACAGTGTGGCACTCCCTCAGTACTGCCCCTCCAACAGTGCAGCGCTCCCTCAATACTGACCCTCTAACAGTGCAGCGCTCCCTCAGTACGGCACTGGGTGTGTCAGCCTAGATTTTTGTGCTCAAGTCTCTGGAGTGGGATTTGGACCCATGACCTTCTGACTCAGAGGCGAGAGAACTGCCCACCGAGCCACGGCTGACACCTGCAAAGGGGATTGGAAAAATATATCTCATCTGAGGTTGGGCCCGTTGCACATTGTTGCGACAGAGTGGAGTGCGCGCCCTCTATTCTGCCTCCAACTCATGCTGTACCTGGCCGAGGAGCATTTGACTCTGACACTGGTAGCCTGCAATGGAAAGTGTTCTGTTTCCCCAGCACTGACATCCCTCACGTTGACGAGTTCATGATCAAAGAGAATATGAAAATGTGTCGGCCTCATTGCTGGGAGCTGTAAATGAAATCCATCCCAAGCTGTCGGAGGTCATCGCACAGCCACTGCTTAAAAGCTCCACCATGGCTTGGCGCTAAGACGTAAGTTACTGGAATGACAGCGAGATGAGTGATCTGTCACGGTGTTAAGAGCGGAGAGCTGATCGTGCAGCAGAAAGCAACAGCTCCGTTGACTGTGATCAGCCACGGAGCTCCACCTATTCCACAATGCGGCTCACTTTCATCGAATAAAACCTGAACGCACCGAAGCTTCTCGGGCTGATCTTAGAACAAAGGAGTTGTGTTGCCTCACAGGACCAGGCGGGCGGGGTGGGGGGGGGAGCGGGGGGGTGGGGGGCAGTGGGAAACGTGAGCTGGTATCTGGTTTCTATCAGAGGGGCTCCTGATAGCTGATCGCTTACCCCGCCCGCCTCACTGGAGAACTCACCCCTGCTCTTCCCTAATTGCCCTTGAGAAGGTGGTGGTGAGCCGCCTTCTTGAACCGCTGCAGTCCGTGTGGTGAAGGTGCTCCCACAGTGCTGTTAGGGAGGGAGTTCCAGGATTTTGACCCAGTGACGATGAAGGAACGGCCGATATATTTCCAAGTCAGGATGGTGTGTGAGTTGGAGGGGAACTTGGAGGTGGTGGTGTTCCCATGCGCCTGCTGCCCTTGTCCTTCTAGTTGGTAGAGGTTGTGGGTTTGGGAGGTGCTGCCGAAGAAGCCTTGGCGAGTTGCTGCAGTGCATCTTGTAGATGGTCCACACTGCAGCCACGGTGCGCCGGTGGTGGAGGGAGTGAATGTTTAAGATGGTGGATGGGGTGCCAGTCAAGCGGGCTGCTTTGTCCTGGATGGTGTCGAGCTTCTTGAGTGTTGTTGGAGCTGCACTCATCCAGGCAAGTGGAGAGTATTCCATCACACTCCTGACTGGTGACCTGACATGCGCTGCATTATATTGACGTGCAGTGGCAGATGTTATGTAGCCAAATGCAGCAGCCGTTTCGAGCACAGCAAGACTCCAAAACAGCAACTTGGCGAATGGTCAATGAGACTGCATTTTTGGTGGCACTGGTTGAGGGGCAAATCTTGGACAGGACGCAAGGGGAGAGGGGGTGACATTCGCCTTGGACAGCAGGCCATAGCAAATCGGGCAGCCCGTCTTGCACCCCTTCCGATTTTAATTTCCCGTGATGTCAATGAATGTTGGCCCGGGATCTGTAATATCGAACTCGAACACCAGAGGGAGCCTTGGTTTAACGCCTCATCTGAAAGACGACACCTCGGCAGTGCAGCACCCCCTCAGCGCTGCAGTTTTTTTATGTTGCCCGCCACTCCCCCCACCGCCCCCGATTCCAAAGTCATCGACTGGTAGCTATTTCCACAGTTACCGACAGTTCCCCGGTCCCTCAATTCAGCAGCATCTTTCTGCAGTTGTCTCCTCTCTTCCCTGTCCTGAAGAGGCTGCCTCTTGCTGAGTTGCTGTTTCGCAAGATCCCGCCCACCCTCGGCGACATGACCCGAGGGGCCCATTTGTGCCAACAGGAACGGTGGCACAGTGGTTATTTACTGCTCTAGTAATCTGAAAACCTGGACTAATGATCTCGGGGACTCCAAGTTCAATTCCCACCACGGCAGCTAGGGGAAATTAATAAATAAAATCTGGAATAAAAAACCACACAGTTACCGGATTATCATGAAAGCCCATCTGGTTCACTCATGTCCTTTAATAAAAGAAAATCTGGTGCGACCTATATGTGACTCCGGCAATGTGATTGATACTTAACTGCCCTCTGAAATAGCTGAGTGAGCCACTCAGTTAAGGGCAATAAATGCTAGCAATACCCACATCCCATGAATGATTTTAAATAAAGTCACGGGAGCCTTGATGATGAGTGGAGTGTTACCCACAGTGCCCACAGGGTGGCAGGCTAACACCTCCAGTGCCGTAAACACAACAGAAAGAGAAAGACCTCAGGGTGTCCCAAAGCGCTTTACAGCCATTTAAATACTTTTTGAAGTGTAGTCACTGCTGATTACTTGTATGTTTTCCATTGCACGAGGCAAACTGCTGGGGCAGTGCATCGTATTGTCACGAGGATTTCAGTAAAGTGTAACTGCATACTGTGTTCACTTGAACTGTGAGTTCACCTAGCAGTTTAATTAAATATTTTGTCTTTGATGAGATTCGTCCGAGCTGTTTAATACTACGATGAAGTACGGGTGGTTATAGTTCTGTCATTACTGGTGGGAGCAATTTCATGTGCTTTAATCTAGACTAACACACAGGAAGCATATTATTGGACATCATTCAAGTCTCACTCCAGAGACTGGAACCCATAATCCAGGCTGACACTTCAGTGCCCTACTGAGAGGTGCCATCTTGCCGATAAGACGTTAAACCGAGGCCCCGTCTGGCCTCTTGGGTGGATGTAAAGATCCCACGGCACTGTTCAAAGAAGAGCAGACGAGTTCTCCGCAGTGTCCTGGGCCAATGTTTGTCCCTCAACCAACATCACAGAACAGATTATCAGGTCGTTATCTCGTTGCTGTTTGTGGGATTTTGCTGTCACATTTGCTGCATTACAACAGTGATCATCTGTTGTATTTAGGGTTGTTTTAGAGATGGAATTTGCCCCTTTATGCAACAACAACTTGTATTTATATAGCGCCTTTAACGTAGTAAAACATCCCAGGGTGCTTCACAGGAGCGATTATCAAACAAAATTTGACACCGAGCCACATAAGGAGATATTAGGACAGGTGACCAAAAGCTTGGTCAAAGAGGGAGGTTTTAAGGAGCGTCTTAAAGGAGGAGAGAGAGAGGCGGAGAGGTTTAGAGAGGGAATTCCAGAGCTTAGGGCCCAGGCAGCTGAAGACACGGCCACCAATGGTGGAGCGATTATAATCAGGGTTGCTCAAGAGGGCAGAATTAGAGGAGCGCAGTGATCTCAGAGGATTGTGGGGCTGGAGGAGATTACAGAGATAGGGAGGGGGCGAGGCCATGGAGGGCTTTGAAAACAAGGATGAGAATTTTAAAATTGATGCGTTGCCGGAGCAGGAGCCAGTGTAGGTCAGCGAGGACAGGCACATTAAATATTGTCCCAGGCAGGGCAGTGACCCAGCAATCTGCCATTTATTACCTAACATCAAACACCCACAGACGACGCAACTCAGTCTGACTGACCTGGCGGGGGAAGGAAGGAATGACACTGACTGAAGACAGCTGAAAACTCCTCCCAGTAACACCTGCCAGTTCCTGCTTCCCGCGATTCGTTCCAACTTTAACTGACAGGTTTATCGAGGCGATGTACAAATCGCCAGAGCTGATTCAGAGAGTGACCTCACTGTGAGTTGCACTGATTTCTCTCCACGTCATTGTAAACAGAACCTAGAGTCGCAAGAATTAACATGTCAGGGTTTTTGGCAGCAGAGCTGAGGGACACAGCTCAGGTTTACCTCCGTGTTTCTGCTTTATGAGAAACAACTCCAGCTGCTGCTGGTCCCTCCACCTCAGTGTAACTCATAGAAACATAGAAGATAGGAGCAGGAGTCGGCCATTCGGCCCCTCGAGTCTGCTCCGCCATTTAATGAGATCATGGCTGATCATCCAAATTCAGTACCCTGTCCCTGCCTTTTCCCCATATCCCTTGATCCCTTTAGCCTCAAGAAATATATCCAACTCCTTCTTGAATATATTTAATGAATTGGCCTCTACTGCCCTCTGTGGTAGAGAATTCCACAGCTTCACCACTCTCTGGGTGAAGAAATTCCTCCCCATCTCAATCCTAAATGGCTTACCCCTTATCCTTAGACTATGACCCCTGGTTCTGGACTCCCCCGCCTTCGGGAACATCCTTCCTGCATCTAGTCTGTCTAGTCCTGTTAGAATTTTAAGTTTCAATGAGATCCCCTCTCATTCTTCTAAACCCTAGCGAATATAAGCCTAATCGACCCAATTTCTCCTCATACGTCATTCCTGCCAACCCAGGTATCAGTCTGGTGAATCTTCGCTGCACTCTCTCCATGGCAAGAACATCCTTCCTCTGTTAAGGTGATCAAAGTTGCACACAATACTCAAGGTGTGGTCTCACCAAGACCCTGTACAAGTGCAGCAAGACATCCTTGTTCCTGTGCCCGAATCCTCTCGCTATGAAGGCCAACATACCATTTGCCTTCTTAACTGTCTGTTGCACCTGCATGCTTACCTTCAGCGACTGGTGCACAAAGACGCCCAGGTCTCGTTGCACTTCCCCTTTTCCCAATCTATTGCCGTTCAGATAATAATCTGCCTTCCTGTTTTTGCCACTGAAGTCAGGAAGACAGTTTCCTCACTATTTATATATCAGCCGTTGCTCAGTGGGTAGCACTCACACACCTTTGAGTCAGAAGTTTGTGGGTTCAAGTCCCCACTCCAGATACATGAGCATCTAATCCAGGCTGACACTCCCAGTGCAGGACTGAGGGAGCGCTGCCCTGTCGGAGGTGCCGTCTTTCGGATGAGATGTTAAACCGAGGCCCCCGTCTGCTCTCTCAGGTGGACGTCGAAGATCCCACAGCCACTATTTCGAAGAAGAGCAGGGGAGTTCTCCCCACGTCACGGTTAACCTTTATCCTTCAACCAGCAGATTATCTGGTCGTTTATCTCATTGCTGCTTGTGGGACCTTGCTGTGCAAATGAATGTCAATCAGTCAGAATGGAGAGATAAAGAATGAAAGAGTACACGAGTGGGACTAATTGGATAAACTCTACCAAAGAGCTGGCATAGGCATGATGGGCCGAATGGTCTCCTTCTGTGCTCTATCGTTCTAATGTGGAATATGCTACTGCAAGGAGTTGAAGCAAATAGCGTAGATAAACACATGAGGGAGAAAGGAATAGAAGGATATGCTGATAGGGTGAGATGAAGAGGAGTAGGAAGAGGCTCGTGTGGAGCATTGACCTGTTGGCCGAATGGCCTGTTTCTGAGCTGCAGACTCTATAATTCTATGAGACAAAATTGAGAGAATCAGCATGTGATTGAGAAACAGAATGAGTTTAGAATGAGAGGGAGCGTCAACGAGAAAATAATAGAGGATGAGGAATCAAGAATGAAAGAGGTGGAGAGAGAGAGTGAGTGAATGGAAGAACGCTAGAGGATGAGAGAAAGAGAAAAGAAGAGATAAGGAGTGAGAGAGAGAGAGAGAGAGGGAATGGAAAATTAAGAACAAAAGAGATTACTAGATCAGAGAGGAGAGCTAAAAAGAATGAGCATGAAAGAATGAGCATCGAGAGTGAAACATGAGACATTTCACAACCTGTCTAACAACTTGTAACAAGATAGCAAGGCTGTGATATCATAAATATTTAGGTATGTGAATGTGTAATATATGTGTAATATATATTTGGGTGTATCTGTGATGTAAGTAAATGTAATACATGTATGTAACACGTATGTAGGTGCCTGTGAAATATATATGTTTGTGGCATATATGTATGGTGTATTGTATATGGGTATGTGTGTAATATATGGCTTGTGTAATCTGTATGTCATTGAGTCATGGGGGAAAAATTCAGTATCGCCCCGTTTGGGGCGCCATTATCGGCCGTGCGCAAAGTTTAGCGTCTGGCACTAATTATCGCCTCCGACAGCAAACTTGGCTTTTATCGCCCCTGGAGGTGATTGGAGCGCTAAATCAGGCACTTCACACCTCTCTTAAGGCGCAAAGGCCGAGGAGCGAGGCGCTACCTCAGAGCGCTGGCGAAGCAAGGAAAGGCAAATCAAAAATGAACCTGCAAAGTGCTGCTCAGTACTCAAAACCCCTTCACACAGCATTGAATCTCTCCAGAAGTCTCTCTCTCTCTCTCAGAATGCGTGGTGCAAAAATGTCAGCAACAAAAAAAGGCAGGAAGCGGTCGCCTTTAAATAGCGCTCCCCCAGTCCCTTTCTGACAGCAAAACGCTCCCCTCAACCTGTCGTTGCTAGCGGCAGGCGGTAAGGCAGGGGGCACCACTCAATATCCGGTCCGGGGCGCTACCGGGGCGTTGCGCACTCGACTGACGTCACGATCTGCCGGCGCAGGAGATCGTGGCGGTAGTGTTTAGCAGCGCCGCAAAATGTCTAGTTAATTTCGCGAGTGGCGCAAACATCGCCGCGCCCGGGCGCTAGTTGCTTTGCGCCCCATTAGCGCCCTCTTAAGGCGCTAACGGGAGGCGCAAACAACTGCATTTCTCCCCCATAGAGTCATAACGGCACAGAAGGAGGCCATTCGGCCCATCGAGTCCGTGCCGGCTCCCTGTAGAGCAATCCAGTCAGTCCCATTCCCCCGCTCTATCCCCGTAGCCCTGCAAGTTTATTTCCCTCAAGTGCCTATCCAGTCTCCTCTTGAAAACATTGAGTGTTTCCGCTTCCACCACTTCCGTCGGCAGTGAGTTCCAGGTCCTCACCACTCGCTGCGTAAAAACGTTTTTCCTCCCATCCCCCCTGTATCTCTTCCCAAAAACTTAAATCTGTGTCCCCCTAGTCCTTGTACCATCAACTAGTGGGAACAACCTTTCCCCATCCAGCCTATCCAAACCCGTCACAATAATTGCATAATTAAAAATGTCTGTGTGTATATATGTGTGTGTGTGAGTGTATGCGTGTGTATGTGTGAGTGAGTGTGTATATGCGTGTGTATGTGTGTGTGAGTGTATGCGTGTGTCTGTGTGTATATGTATTTGTGTGAGTGAGTGTGTATATGTGTTTGGGTGAGTGTATGCGTGTGTCTGTGTGAGTGAGTGTGTATGTGTCTGTGTGAGTGAGTGAGTGTGTATGTGTCTGTGTGAGTGTGTGTATATGTATTTGTGTGAGTGAGTGTGTATATGTGTGTGGGTGAGTGTATGCGTGTGTCTGTGTGTATATGTATTTGTGTGAGTGAGTGTGTGTGTGAGTGTATGCGTGTGTCTGTGTGTATATGTATTTGTGTGAGTGTGTGCGTGTGTGTGTGCATATGTGTGTGTATGTGTGTGTATATGTATTTGTGTGAGTGAGTGTGTATGTGTCTGTGTGTATATGTATTTGTGTGTGAGTGAGTGTGTATATTATATAAACATTCAGAGTGCTGTGCTCCTTTAAATGTGAGCAACGTGAGTTTCGGGGCGGGGATTCGGCGCCTCCTCCCCTTCCACTCCCAACCCGAGCCTCGTAAATCGCTTTGGAGAGAAAGAAAGGAGGAAGGAAGTCAGGAACACACAGCGAGCAAGCTCGGGACATCAGTTCACAAATACATCGGAGTTTAAGCAGAAACAGCAGCGAGAAAGAGACAGACTGGGAGTGACACTGACAGACAGAGAGAGAAACTGACACAGCAACAACCTGGGGGATTTTACAGGTCAACCCAAGCCTGGATTCGTTCATTTCTTTTTTGTTCAGCACAGCAGTTCTGTGTGTGTGTTTTAAGCTTCTCTTTTGTGCAATAAGAACAACTCCATCAGTCCTGGGCAGCTCCAACACTCACAGATAGACAGACACAGACACACTGTAACCTTGTACTGGGTTTCCAGCTTCGCATAAAAGGACATTTGTGTCAGATCCGCTGGGGTCCCGGTTCAGGGATTCGCAACCCTGCATATTAAATGTGAGGAAGAGGATTTGCCACTATTTCTCTCACTCTCTCTTTCATTTACAACCATTTTTAAATAACTCAGGGTGGGTTTCTCCCCCCTCCTCTGACACCCACCCCATTCTGGAGTTTCTTAAAGGGGAAGGCGTTTGGATCTGAGTCGAAAACCCCCAGGAAAGTGAATCTCAGCCGGTGGGAATCAGGAAAAAACAACCTGGGGTAAGTTTCAGGCTATTTTTTTGTATCACGATTCTTGTGTTTTTGTATCGGGGTGTGAGATTAGTTTGCCAATAGTGTGTCTGCCCGTTTTAATCAGATTTGTAATTTTTAAAAGTAGAATGATAATTTGAGAATCACATCGTGTGTGATTTTCCCCCCTGAATCCTCCCTGTGCTTCACTGTAAAAAGCCATTGCCAGGTCTATTTTGTAAAGAACTAGTATTTTGTATGTGTGCATCGTTTTATATAGACGTGTGTGTATTATATATTTATTTGTATTATATATAATTGTGTGTGTGTGTGTGTAATGTATGTGTGCATATATATATGTACATATTATTTGTATATTTTTATATATATTATGTACGTTTTTTATGTGTGTGTGTGTGTGTGTGTGTGTGTGTGTGTGTATATATATGTGTATATGTATAAGAAAGAAAAGACAGACTTGCATTTCTATAGCCCTTTCATGGCCTCAGAACGTCCCAAAGCGCTTTACAGCCAATGAAGTACTTTTTGAAGTGTAGTCACTGTTGTAATGTGGGAAACGCGGCAGCCAATTTGCACACAGCAAGCTCCCACAAACAGCAATGTGATAATGACCACCATCATTTTTTTAAGTGATGTTAGTTGAGGGATAAATATTGGCCCCAGGACACCGGGGAGAACTCCCCTGCCCTTCTTCAAAATAGTGTCCTGGGATCTTTTACGTCCACCTGAGAGAGCAGACGGGGGCCTCGGTTTAACGTCTCATCCAGAAGACAGTGCGGCACTCCCTCGGCGCTGTCCCTCCGACAGTGCGGCGCGCTGCCCCTCCGACAGTGCAGCGCACTCCCTCGGCGCTGCCCCTCCGACAGTGCAGCGCGCTCCCTCGGCGCTGCCCCTCCGACAGTGCGGCGCTCCCTCGGCGCTGCCCCTCCGACAGTGCGGCGCTCCCTCGGCGCTGCCCCTCCGACAGTGCGGCGTGCTCCCTCGGCGCTGCCCCTCCGACAGTGCGGCGTGCTCCCTCGGCGCTGCCCCTCCGACAGTGCGGCGCTGCCCCTCCGACAGTGCGGCGCTGCCCCTCCGACAGTGCGGCGCTCCCTCGGCGCTGCCCCTCCGACAGTGCGGCGCGCTGCCCCTCCGACAGTGCGGCGCGCTGCCCCTCCGACAGTGCGGCGCGCTCCCTCGGCGCTGCCCCTCCGACAGTGCGGCGCTGCCCCTCCGACAGTGCGGCGCTCCCTCGGCGCTGCCCCTCCGACAGTGCGGCGCTCCCTCGGCACCGCACTGGGAGCGTCAGCCTAGATTTTTGTGCTCAAGTCTCAGGAGTGAGACTCGAACCCACAGCCTTCTGACTCAGACGCGAGGGTGCAACCAGCGGCTGACACTGTAATAATATATAATACGTGTTTGTTTATTTTTAATATAATAAGTGTGTATTTTATATATATATGTGTGTGTGTTTGATATATATTTATATATGTGTCTATATCTTCTATATAATAAGCGTGTGTATGTAGATGTTGAGACTTTGCTGCTTGACCTGGTTTCCTGCTGATTACACTGTAGGCTTCTGCACAGAACAGTGTGTGATTCTGGTGGGAGGGGATCGGGAGGGACCAGAAGGGAGAAAAACTAACACCAGCACATATTTCCCCTGAGGAGGCGGCCAGGTGGAGGTGAGGTGAGCTGGGTTTGGCTGGGCGGGGAAAAGGTTTCATTACTGCAAAGAACTGGAGAAACCTCTTCCTTGAAATAGTTTTGCTGGGGTGTGGAGGTTGGATCACTTGTTTATTTTTGAAATGCTGTCTGAGGTGAGGAATGTTGTGACAGTGATGGCGATGTCCCTGCTCTCCATCCCTCCCGGCTCCAGTCTTTTTATTCTCTAACGTTCCTCCCAACTTGAGAATTATCTGAAATGTTTCGCATTATTTTTTAAGTCTACTTTCCCTTCAATCATTCCCCACCCGTCCCAACAATTCTTCATCACCCAACACCCTTGCCCTCAGCTTTCCCCTCCCCCTGTTCTCTAATGGCGTTCCTCCCCCTCACCCTTTCTGCCCCTGGGTGCCCCTCTTTACTTCCCTTTCCCCCATTGTTTTCTGTCCTCGCTGCCCCTCCCCCATTTTTGCCCCTCCATTCCTGACACTCACTTGCTTGTTGGGGGGTGTGCGGGGGGGAGGGCAGCGGCTCCCTAGGTGACCACTGCTCTCCGCCACCTTACCAACGGGGTCAGCGTACATCGAGTGTCAGCGCTTTGGGATGGGAGGGGATTGGTGGGTTATGTTTGCACCCCCCACCCTCATTACCTGGAGCCCAGGATATTCCTCCTCCTGAGTGGCTGAATATTGCTAAACATGGTTCAGTCGCCAACAGAGAAGCCTTTTTCAAGGTCGTTTAATGGGTGTATGCTATACAACAACAACAACTGGCATTGGTGTCAGATTGTTGCACCTTGGGATGTTTATCTAGGGTATCATTTTTTAAAAACATTTTTAAAAATTCTTTTTTATGGGATCAGGGCATCGCTGGCAAGGCCAGCATTTATTGCCCATCCCTAATTGCCCCTTGAGAAGGTGGTGGTGAGCTGCCTTCTTGAACCGCTGCAGTCCGTGTGGTGAAGGTACTCCCACAATGCTGTTAGGGAGGGAGTTCCGGGATTTTGACCCAGTGATGATGAAGGATCGGCCGATATATTTCCAAGTCGGGATGGTGTGTGTGACTTGGAGGGGAACTTGGAGGTGGTGGTGTTCCCATGCGCCTGCTGCCCTTGTCCTTCTAGGTGGAAGAGGTCGCGGGTTTGGGAGGTGCTGCCGAAGAAGCCTTGGCGAGTTGCTGCAGTGCATCTTGTAGATGGTACACACTGCAGCCACGGTGCGCCGGTGGTGGAGGGAGTGAATGTTTAAGGTGGTGGATGGGGTGCCAATCAAGCGGGCTGCTCTGTCCTGGATGGTGTCGAGCTTCTTGAGTGTTGTTGGAGCTGCACACATCCAGGAAAGTCAAGGCGTAACTTAAAAAAATGGGTGTCTAGCCAAAGATGGAGATATTGGGACAGGTGACCAAAAGCTTGGTGAAAGATGTAGGTTCGAAGGAGCGTCTAAAAGGCAGAGAGGTTTAGGCAGGGAATTCCAGAACTTCGGTCCCAGTCAGCTGAAAATCAGGGATGCTCAAGAGGCCAGAATTGGAGGAGCGCAGAGATCTCGGAGGCTTGTGGGGCTGGAGGAGGTTACAGAGATAGGGAGGGGCCAGGGCCGTGAAGGGATTTGAATGTGAAGATGAGAATTTCAATGTTGAGGCGCTGGGAGACTCCAGCTGGGATACGGGTTTTGGATGAGTTGAAGTTTCTGGAGGTGGTCTCGGATGGGTCACCACACTCCTCCTGTCAACATAAATCTGTGTTCTATTGGAGTTGGCGCCGACTCCTAATTGTCCCACATCCTGGAACACTTCCTGTTTAGTTCCCGGATAGAGCTGACTTTAGACCAGAATGAGGGCAGTTGACATCAAATGAATGTTTGCGAGCGAGACTTACAGCCGCATCGAGTGACGCTGAACCCAACTGAAACAAATGTGTGGTTTTATATGTTTAATGAGAACAGCAAATTCTAGAAACACACACCAAGGCCCATTAGCATCTGGGAAGGCGGGTTAATGTCCCTACTTGTAACGATGCTTATTTTAAAAATTTGCCCTGCGTCTAAAACCGGTTTAAACCAAGATGTAATGATTGCTGGTCGGTGAGACCTGATGGGCTTGAAGTGCTGGTCCTTCCTTCCCCGCCCCTCCCTCTGCCGAGCCTCGCGTGACTCTACAGCCCTCCGAGATCTCCGCCTTCCTCCAACTCTGGCCTCTTGCGTATCCCCGATTTCCATCGCTCCACCATTGGCAGCTGTGCCTTCATCTGCTGAGGTCCCAAGCTCTGGAATTTCCTCCCTAAATCTCTCCGCCTCTCTACCTCTCTTCCTTAAAACCTACCTCTTTGACCAAGCTTTTGGTCATCTGCCCTAATATCTCCTTCTGTGTCTCGGTGTTTTAACACTCTGTGAAGCGCCTTGGGACGTTTTACTACGTTAAAGGCGCTATATAAATGCAAGTTGTTGTGTGGAACCAATGTATCTTGAGTCAGCCTCCGCTCCCTCTGGAAGGAGCTGGTCTTTCCTTCCTCTCCTGCCTTCCCCCACCCCCCACCACCCCCTCACCCCCATCCCTCCTTTGACAAGCTCTCAAAAACCCAAGGTTAGCATTGCCTAGTCATCTTCCCTTCTATTTTTGACTTTGGTATCCTACCATTTATGGGCTTTGGGTCCCTGGTCCAGGTTTCTCAGCAATCGAAGTGTCTAGGCAGGATGTTTTGTACCATGATAGCGAGAGGAGCTCTGACATTATCCCTCCTCCCACTCCACTCCCCCCGCCCCCCACCCCCCCCTGAAAATGGTTTGGCCTTGAATGTTGGGATTGATGTGTTATATTGGTGGCCGTGCCTTCTGTTGCCTGGGCCCTAAGCTCTGGAATTCTTTCCCTAAACCTCTCTGCCTCTTTCTCCTCCTTTTAAGACGTTCCTTAAAACCGACCACCTTGACCAAGCTTTTGGACATCTGCCCTGATATCTCCTTGTATGGCTCGGTATCAAATTTTGTTTGATAATCGCTCCTGTGAAGCGCCTTGGGATGTTTTACTATGTTATGGGCGCTATATAGATGCAAGATGCACAGTCTAAGGATAAGGGGTAAGCCATTTAGGACTGAGATGAGGAGGAATTTCTTCACCCAGAGAGTGGTGAACCTGTGGAATTCTCTGTCACAGAAGGCAGTGGAGGCCAATTCATTAAATATATTCAAGAAGGAGTTAGATATATTTCTTAAGGCTAAAGGGATCAAGGAATATGGGGAGAAAGCAGGGACAGGGTACTGAATTTGGATGATCAGCCATGATCGCATTGAATGGCGGAGCAGGCTCGAGGGGCCAAATGGCCGACTCCTGCTCCTATCGTCTATGTTTCTATGTTCGTGTTGGTTAATCTCAATTCAATGTGTTGTGGTCTAGATAATGATAGTAAAGAAAGACTTGAATTTCTGGTGTTTTTCATGATCTCAGAACGTCCCAAAACGCTTTACAGCCAATGAAGTACTTTTTGAAGTGTGGTCACTGTTGTAATGTAGGAAACGCGGCAGCCAATTTGCACACAGAAAGCTCCCACAAACCGCAATGTGATAATGGCCAGATAATCTGTTTTTAGTGATGTTGATTGAGAGATAAATATTGGCCCCAGGACCCCCCCCAGCTCTTCTTCGAAATAGTGACTTGGGATCTTCTGTATCCACTTCGGTTTAATGCCTCATCCGAAAGGCGGCACCTCCGACAGTGCAGCACTCACTCAGTGCTGTACTGGGAGTGTCCGCTTAGATTTTTGCGCTCAAGTCGCTGGAGTGCGGCTTGAACCCACAAACCTTCTGACTCGAGATGAGAGCACTGCCCACTGAGCCACGGCTGGCACCTTATGTCATGTGTGAGGTGACGGTGAGAAGGCTTCGCTTTCTCCTCACAGTGTTTGACTAACGGTGGTGAATATTTAGGCTTGCGGGGGCTGTTTTTCTATTGTGTGTTGGGTGCGTCTTTGGGCATCATTACGTAGAACTTACAGCACAGAAACAGGCCATTCGGCCCATCTGCTCCGTGCCGGTGTTTGTGCTCCACACCAGCCTCCTCCCACCTCTTCTTCATCTCCCCCCATCAGCATATCCTTCTATTCCTTTCTCCCTCGTGTGTTTATCTAGCTTCCCTTAAATGCATCCATACTATTTGCCTCAACCACTCCCTGTGGTAGTGAGTTCCACATTCTCACCACTCTCTGGGTAAAGAAGTTTCCCCTGGATTCCCTCTTGGGTTTATTATTGGCTATCTTATATTAATGGCCTTTAGTTCTGGTCTCCCCCACAAGTAGCGTGGCTAACCACGGATGAATCTCCGGGCCACTGCTGTGAGCAAAGCCCACTGAGAAAAATCACAGTGGCGTTGAAAAAACGTGGTGTGTTTTTCTCATCTATTTTCTTTGAACACATATTTATTTATTAGTTCCTGAAACATTGACGTTGATGAGAAAAGGCTGTTTGGCCACGGGTGGGCCGACTGGACGCTCCACGGACGTCATGTGAGGAATCCTTCAGGAGTACGTCCAACCACAATTTGGCAAACTGTGGATACAAGGGAGAGACAAATGAGTGCGTCACACACACACACACAGATTGCAAGGGTTGAGTGTAGGACGTTGTACTCGTCGCAGCAGTTGCTTTCGGGGATTCATGGAGAATGTGCTTCCGCACTGACCGGGTGTTTTTGTGCGTGAGATCGGTGCAGTTACTTGGAATCTAACAGCACAGAAGGTGGGAGGCCATTCGGCCCGTCGAACCTGTGCCGGCTCTTCGAAAGTGTTGCCCAATTTAGTCCCACACCCCAGCATTTTCCCCCATCGACCTGCAAACAGATCCTCTTCAAATACATGTCCAATTGCCTTTTGCAAGTTCCTGTGGATTCTGATTCCACCGCCCTTTCGGGTAGTGCGTTCCACGTCATAACAACCCTCTGTGGAAAAACATGTCTCCTCATTTCCCCTCTAGTTCTTTTACCAATTATTTTAAATCTGTGACCTCTGGTTACTGACCCCCTTGCCAGAGGGAACAGTTTCTCCCTACTTGCTCTGTCAAGGAACAGTCATGATTTTGAACACCCCTGTTAGGAACATAGGAACAGGAGGAGGCCATTCAGCCCCTCGAGCCTGTTCCGCGATTCCATGAGATCATGGTTGATCGGCGACCTAACTCCATATACCCGCCTTTGCCCCATATCCCTTAATACCTTTGGTTAACAGAAATCTACCAATCTCCGATTAAAAATTAACAATTGATTTAGCATCAATTGCTGTTTGTGGAAGAGAGTTCCAAACTTCTACCACCCTCTGTGTGTAGAAGTGTTTCCTAATTTCACTCCTGAAAGGTCTGGCTCCAATTTTTAGATGCTGCTCCCTAGTCCTAGACTCCCCAACCAGCGGAAATAGTTTCTCTCTATCTACCTTATCTGTTCCCCTTAATATACAGTCATAAGAGTCATAGCGGCACAGAAGGAGGCCATTCGACAATTGATGCTAGATCAATTGTTAATTTTAAATCTGAGATTGATTGATAGATTTTTGTTAACCAAAGATATGAAGGGATATGGGGCAAAGGCAGGTATATGGAGATCAGCCATGATATCTTGAAAACTTCGATCAGATCACCCCTTAACCTTCTAAATTCCAGGGAATACAACCCTAGTTTGTGTAATCTCTCCTCGTAACTTAGCCCTTGGAGTCCGGGTAACGTTCTGGTAAACCTACGCTGCACTCCCTCCAAGGCCAATATCTCCTTCCTAAGGTGTGGTGCCCAGAACTGCTCACAGTGCTCCAGGTGTGGTCTAACCAGGGTTTTGTATAGCAAAGTTAGGTCTCCCCTTAACCTTCTCTGCTTTAAGGAGAACAACCCCAGCTTCTCCAGTCTCGCCACTATAACTGTAGTCCCTCATCCCTGGAACCATTCTAGTAAATCTCCTCTGCGCCCTCGCCAAGGCCTCGACATCCTTCCTAAAGTGCAGTGCCCAGAATTAGACACAATACTCCAGCTGAGGCCTAACCAGTGATTTGTAAAGGTTTAGCATAACTTCTTTGCTTTTGTATTCAAAGCCCCTATTTACAAAGCCAAGTATATTCAAGACAGAGATGATAGATTTTTGAATATTAAGGGAATCAAGGGATATGGGGATAGTTCAGGTGTGGTAAACCACTGTTTGTATTCCACTGTGTACATGCCTCGGCTGACTCCTCCCACAAGTCCTAGTATAAAGGTGACTGCTCCCCAGCCCTTTTGTATTTCTGGACCGGTCGACCACTCGAGGCAGACCTTCATTCTTTTGTTAATAAAAGCCTTTAGTTACTCTCTTAACTCTCAGTCTTTTATGAGTAATTGATAGCGCATCAATTTTATTAACAAAATTTTTATAATGGAGAAGATCCTCACACCAGCATGCCTGGACTTAGATCATCGGGAGGCGGACTCATCCACCAAGTTTGCTCACTGGCTTAAGTGTTTCGAAAAATTCCTGACCGCCTCCGCAGCAATCAAATCGGACGAGGACAAACTGGATGTCCTGTCCTCCAAAGTGAACCACCGAGTGTACTCGGTCATCCAAGACGCGACCTCGTACGCGGACGCGATCAAGCTCCTCAAGGACCAGTACACGCGCCCAGTGAACGAAGTGTACGCCAGGCACCTTCTGGGGAGTCGTAAACAACAACCTGGGGAATCGACCGTGGAATACCTTCAGGCACTGTCTGTGCTTGGCCGGGCCTGTGGTTGTAAGGATGTAAAGGCCGCCGTGTACACAGAGGAACTTATCCGGGACGCTTTTGTAGCGGGCCACAGATCCAATTACACCCGACAGCGACTGTTGGAGCAGAGTGACCTCGACCTCAACAAGGCCTCTGAACTCGCACTATCACTGGATGCAGCCTACATGGATGCCTACTCCTCTGCACCGTGGACGCCGCGGGGAATGACAGCCTGGGACACGGTAGGACCGCCTCATAGCGCCGTCACACCCCAGCAACGGCCCAACTACCGCAGCAGTGTCCCAAGGCCAGAAATGCTATTTCTGTGGCCGGGCAAAACACCCCAGAGCGCGCGGCCCAGCGAAAAACGCGATCTGCTCGGGCTGCGGGAAGAAGGGACACTACGCTAACGTCTGCAGGGCCAAAGCCACCCCGAACCCCAGCAGCGCCGCATGCGGGCCGCCATCTTGGGCCTCCCCGGCCATGTGCGAACCACCGGTACAGCAGCCATTTTGGACGCCTCCAGCCACATGGGGATCATGGACGCTGCCATCTTGGACGACAGCCGGAACGCAGCAGGCCCCCAACACCGCCTCATCTGATACCCGCAGCGACACACCGACCCCTACGCTGGCATCCGTTACACTGGACCAAGCGAGACCGCACAAGCTGGCCAGCTCCACAATGGACATTAAGGTAAATGGCCACGATACAATCTGCCTTTTTGACTCTGGGAGCACGGAGAGCTTCATCCACCCCGACACGGTGCGGCGTTGCTCTCTCCCAGTCCTGCCTGCGCACCAGCGGATTTCTATGGCCTCCGAGTCCCAGTCGGTGGACATCGGCGGCTACTGCGTAGTGACACTCGTAGTAGACGGGACCGTGTACGATCACTTTGAACTTCTGGTCCTGCCCGACCTCTGCGCTGCCATCCTGCTGGGGTTAGATTTTCAGTGCCACCTTAAAAGTGTTACGATGGCGTACGGCGGACCCCTACCCCCACTCACAGTCCGCAGCCAGCAGCTCCCAAATTGCCCGCCGCGCACCAGGTGCAACCTCTCCACACTCAGAGTCACCCCCCCACCACTGTTTGCTAACCTCACCCCCGACTGTAAGCCCATCGCCACAAAGAGCAGGCGATACAGTGCCGGGGACAGGGTTTTCATTAAAACCGAAGTGGAGCGGCTCCTGAAGGAAGGGATTATTGAGGGCAGCACCAGCCCCTGGCGAGCCCAGGTTGTGGTCGTTAAGACTGGCGAGAAGCAGCGCCTGGTCATCGACTACAGCCAGACAATAAATCGCTACACCCTGCTGGACGCCTACCCACTCCCCCGCATAGCTGATATGGTCAACCAGATCGCGCAGTACCGCGTCTTCTCGACCATTGACCTGAAATCAGCGTACCACCAGCTCCCTATCCGCCCTGAGGACCGCCAGTATACTGCCTTTGAGGCAAACGGCCGCCTCTACTACTTCCTTAGGGTTCCCTTTGGCGTCACCAACGGGGTCTCCGTCTTCCAAAGGGAGATGGACCGGATGGTAGATCAAAATGCGTTGCAGGCCACTTTCCCATATCTGGACAATGTGACCATCTGCGGCCGTGACTTGCAGGACCATGACGCAAACCTCGAAAAATTCCTCCGCACCGCCCAACTCCTGAACCTGACATATAACAAGGAGAAGTGCATATTCCGCACAAACCGCCTCGCCATCCTTGGCTGTGTTGTGGAACACGGAGTCATCGGCCCCGACCCCGACCGGATGCGTCCCCTTATGGAACTCCCACTGCCTCAAGGCCCTGAAGAGGTGCCTAGGGTTTTTCTCCTATTATGCCCAGTGGGTCCCCTACTATGCGGACAAGGCCCATCCGCTGATCAAGTCCACCTCTTTTCCCTTGACGGCAGAGGCCCGCTTAGCCTTCCACCGTATCAAGGAAGACATTGCCAAAGCCACCATGCACGCAGTGGACGAATCCATCCCCTTCCAGGTGGAAAGCGACGCGTCCGACTTTGCCCTGGCCGCTACCCTCAATCAGGCGGGGAGACCCGTGGCCTTCTTTTCACGAACCCTCCAAGGCCCGGAGACCAGACACTCCGCTGTTGAGAAGGAGGCCCAGGCGATTGTGGAAGCTGTGCGTCATTGGAGGCACTACCTGTCCGGAAAACGATTTACCCTGCTCACTGACCAACGTTCAGTTGCTTTCATGTTTAACAACAAGCAGAGGGGCAAAATCAAAAATGACAAGATCTTGAGGTGGAGAATCGAACTTTCCACCTACAATTACGAGATCTTGTACCGGCCCGGGAAGCTCAATGAACCCCTGGATGCGCTATCGCGTGGCACCTGCGCCAGCGCGCAGATCGATAGACTGCGGGCCCTCCACAATGACCTCTGCCACCCGGGGGTCACCAGGTTCTTCCACTTCATCAAGGCCCGCAACCTGCCTTACTCTATTGAGGAGGTCAGGACCATGACCAGGAACTGCCAAGTCTGCGCTGAGTGCAAACCGCACTTTTATAGACCAGACAGGGCCCACCTGATAAAAGCCACTCGCCCCTTCGAGCGCCTGAGCGTTGATTTTAAAGGGCCTCTCCCCTCCTCCAACCGCAATGTGTACTTCCTCAATATTATTGATGAGTACTCCCGTTTCCCGTTCGCCATCCCCTGCCCGGACATGACCAGTGCCACGGTCATTAAATGTCTGAACAACCTCTTCACCCTGTTTGGTTTCCCCAGCTATATCCATAGCGACCGGGGCTCATCGTTTATGAGCGACGAACTCCGTCAGTACCTGCTAACTAGGGGTATTGCCACAAGCAGGACCACCAGTTACAACCCCCGGGGGAACGGACAGGTGGAAAGAGAAAATGCGACAGTTTGGAAGGCCGCCCTGCTAGCCTTAAAGTCTAGGGGCCTTCCAACCTCCCGCTGGCAGGATGTGCTCCCCGATGTGCTCCACTCTATTCGGTCACTGCTCTGCACTGCCACTAACGCCACCCCTCATGAGAAAATGTTTGTCTTCCCAAGGAAGTCCACATCGGGGACATCGCTACCGCCATGGCTGACGTCCCCAGGGCCGGTCCTACTGAGAAGGCACGTGAGGACCCATAAAACGGACCCCCTGGTCGAGAGGGTCGACCTCCTCCACGCCAACCCCCAGTATGCTTACATTGCATACCCGGACGGGCGGGAGGACACAGTCTCCATAAGAGACCTTGCACCCTCGGGGGCCGCAGTAACCCACTACTCACTACCACCCCCGCCCCCCCCCCCCCCCCCCCCCCCCACGATCCGATATCCAGCCCCAGCAGACGGCAGGCCTGGGCCCCGCGACCCGCTCGACATCTACGAGGACGACACGCCTGTGCCACAGCCTACGCGGGACTCGACGCCGGAAGCTCCACTACCCCTGCCGTCGCCACGCCGATCACAGCGGCAGACAAGACCTCCGGAGAGACTCCAATACACTAACTTTTAATACACTTCACCCCGCCGGACTCCATTTTAAACAAGGGGTGAATGTGGTAAACCACTGTTTGTATTCCACTGTGTACATGCCTCGGCTGACTCCTCCCACAAGTCCTAGTATAAAGGTGACTGCTCCCCAGCCCCTTTGTATTTCTGGGCCGGTCGACCACTCGAGGCAGACCTTCATTCTTTTGTTAATAAAAGCCTTTAGTTACTCTCTTAACTCTCAGTATTTTATGAGTAATTGATAGCGCATCATCAGGAAAGTGGAGATGAGGTAGAAGATCAGCCATGATCTCATTGAATGGTGGAGCAGGCTCGAAGGGCCAAATGACCTACTCTTGCTCTTATTTCTTATGTTCTCATGTATCCCATATGCTTTCTTAACCGCCTTATCAATTTGCCCTGCCACCTTCAAGGATTTGTGAATGTGCACCCTCCAGGTCCCTCTGCTCTTGCAACCCCTGCAAAATAGCAACATTTAGATTATACTGCCTCTCCTTGTTGTTTCTCCCAAAGTGCATCAATTCACACTAATCCGCATAAAACTGTATCTGCCATGTGTTTGCCCATTTCACAGGTCTCTCTATGTCCTCCTGAAGTCTGCTGCTATCCTGCTTGCTACTTACTTGCGTGGTTTAAGCCAGAGTGGCGATTTTCACCCACACGGGAACAGGGTGGGACGAGGTTATTGGAGCAGGAAGGAGGCTTATGGGAAGTTTACAAATGGCGGCAGAGACTGGTTAGGGCCGAACGTCCTGGTTCTGTGCTGTCGATTTGATGTAATTCCACGGCAGGAAAAGAAAATTCATGCGTGGTGGGTTACCTGTTCTTTACGGTGAGTGCCAGGAGCACTATTCGACTGCAGTGGGAGCATCTGGGCTGTGGCCGCCCTGACCCGACACCCAGGGGACTGTGACTCTGGGCCAGCGAGCTGTGGGACAGCGCTCCTGGGTCACTGCCACGGAATTGCATAAGGCCCACGCAGGGCAAACCCCACAAACCATTTTTACCAGATTGATTCCTGGTCTGGCAGAACTGTCTTAGGGGGAGAGATTGGGTCGACTAGGCCTGTATTCACTAGAGTTTAGAAGAATGAGAGGGGATTTCATTGAAACGTATAAAATTCTGACAGGGCTCGACAGACTGGATGCAGGGAGGATGTTTCCCCTGGCTGGGGGGTCAAGAATGAGGGGCCACAATCTCGGGATACGGGGTAGGACATTTTGGACTGAGATGAGGAGAAATGTCTTCACTCAGAGGGTGGTGAACCTGTGGAATTCTCTACCACAGCAGGCTGTGGAGGCCAAGTCACTGAATATATTTAAGAAGGAGATAGATAGATTTCTAGACACAAAAGGCATCAAGGGGTATGTGGAGAGAGTGGGAATATGGTATTGAGATAGAGGATCAGCCATTATCATATTGAATGGCGGAGCAGGCTCAAAGGGCCAAATGGCCGACTCCTGCTCCTATTTTTCTATGCTTCTACCCTGGGGGGGTCCCTCCGACCAACTGCTAACAGACATCAGCTATCCATTCTTCACGGGTGCGACAGAATAACAGTACGGTATTCAACTGCGTGGGGCCTCACACCCCAGCCTGATACTTAACACGGTTTACTGGAAAGGGTAGCATTGTGGTTATGTTACTGGACTAGTAATCCCGAGGCCTGGACTAATGATCCGGAGATGTGTGTTCAAATCCCACCACGGCAGCTGGGGAATTTAAATTCCGTTAATTAAATAAATCTGGAATAAAAAGCTAGTGTCAGTAATGGTGACCGTGAAACTATCGGATTGTCGTAAAAACCCATCTGGTTCACTAATGTCCTTTAGGGAAGGAAATCCACCGTCCTTACCCGGTCTGGCCGAGATGTGACTCCAGATCCACAGCAATGTGGTTGATTCTTAACTGCCTCTCTGAAATGGCCCAACGAGACACTCAGTTGTACCAAACCTCTACAAAGGAGTATCTTCACCACACGGGACTGCAGCGGCTCAAGAAGGTGGCTCACCACCACCTTCTCAAGGGCAATTAGGGATGGACAATGAAACATAGAAACATAGAACATAGGAGCAGGAGTAGGCCATTCGGCCCTTCGAGGCTGCTCCGCCATTCAATGAGACCATGGCTGATCATCCAAATTCAGTACCCTGTCCCTGCCTTCTCCCCATATCCCTTGATCCCTTTAGCCTTAAGAAATATATCCAACTCTTTTTTGAATATATTTAATGAACTGGCCTCCACCGCCCTCTGTGGCAGAGAATTCCACAGGTTCACCACTCTCTGGGTGAAGAAATTCCTCCTCATTTCAGTCCTAAATGGCTTACCCCTTATCCTTAGACTATGACCCCTGGTTCTGGACTCCCCAGCCATCAGAAACATCCTTCCTGCATCTAGTCTGTCCAGGCCTGACAGAATTTTATAAATTTCGATGAGATCCCCTCTCAATCTTCTAAACTCCAGTGAGTATAAGCCCAATCGACACAATCTCTCCTCATACGTCATTCCTGCCATCCCAGGTATCAGCCTGGTGAATCTTCGCTGCACTCCCTCAATGGCAAGAACGTCCTTCCTCAGGTAAGGCGACCAAAACTGCACACAATACTCAAGGTGCGGTCTCACCAAGGCCCTGTACAACTGCAGCAAGACATCCTTGCTCCTGTACTCGAACCCTCTTGCTACGAATGCTGGCCTTGCCAGCGACGCCCACATCCCATGAATGAAATTTTTGAAAAAGCAGTGTAGCATTGAATAGCATCAGGGGCACGAACTCCAGGTTACTTTTATCCCCCCCTTCCCGAAACCATGGGGATTATGGCCTCTTGTGGCCCATCCCCCACCCCCTCCCTGGGGCTCCAATCAGCTGAACCAACACTGATCCTGAACTGAGCCCGGGGCCTTCTCTTCGGTATGCTTCGCGCTAGCTTTAGCAACTGAATCAACACACTGGAGCTTTGTGCTTGTTTATTTAGCAACTTGTTACACTGGGTGAAGAGGAAACCAGCCCGAGACCTGGTGGGTGTGATTTTTTTTTTAATCCAGTGGGCAGCCTGACATCATGAGGGACTTGTGCTTTTCAGCGCCTCTACCGTTGGGTCTGCCTCTCGTGTGAGTCCTGCATCCGAAGGGTCTTGGAAGTGTGTTTTAGAAAGAAAGAACTTGCATTTACGCACTGCCTTTCACGACCTCGCTGCTGCACTGTCGGAGGGGCTGCCCTTAGGACGAGACCGAGGCCCCGTCTGCCCTCTCGGGTGGGTGCAAAAGATCCTTGGCACTGCTTCGAAGAAGAGCATAAGACGTAGGAGCAGGAGTCGGTCATTCGGCCCCTCGAGCCTGCTCCGCCATTCAATAAGATCATGGCTGATCATCGACCTCAACTCCACTTCCCTGCCCGCTCCCCATATCCCTTGACTCCCTTATCGTTCAAAAATCTGTCTATCTCCACCTTAAATATATTCAATGACCCAGCCTCCACAGCTCTCTGGGGAAGAGAATTCCAAAGATTCACGACCCTTTGAGAGAAGAAATTCCTCCTCATTTCCGGTTTAAAAGGGTGCTCCCTTATTCTGAAACTATGCCCCCTAGTTCTAGATTCCCCCACGAGGGGAAACATCCTCTCTGCATCTACCCTGTCGAGCCCCCTCAGAATCTTATATGTTTCAATAAGATCCCCTCTCATTCTTCTAAACTCCAATGAGTATAGAGCAGGGGGAGTTCTCCTGGGCCCAATATTTATCCCTCAACCAACATCACTAAAACAGATTATCTGGTCATTATCACATCGCTGTTTGTGGGAGCTTGCTGTGCGCAAATTGCTTGCCGCATTTCCCACATTTACAACAGTGACCACACTTCAAAAAAGTGCTTCATTGGCTGTAAAGTGCTTTGGGACGACCTGAGGTGGTGAAAGGCGCTATAGAAATGCAAGTTCTTTTCTTTACTTGCATTTAGCTTTTTAAGCGAGGCCGCCCGGGATCCCGGCATTCGCAACAGCCAGAGGGTGGAGATGAGGAACTCGCAAAGGATCATGAGAAATGAATTTGGGATCGGGGGGGGGAAAGCCATAAAAAATGCCTGCGTGGGCAATAGAATAAATTACACTGGATCAGAGACTTCGCTCTGCCTCTAACCTGCCTTGGGTGTGCTTGGAGCCAGGCTCGAGTGCCCCAGTTTTGACATCCTTTCGTAGAATCATAGAAATTTACAGCACAGAAGGAGGCCATTCGGCCCACTGTGTCCGTGCCGGCCGACAAAGAGCTCTCCAGCCCCATCCCACTTCCCAGCTCTTGGTCCGTAGCCCTGTAGGTTACGGCACTTCAAGTGTATATCCAAGTACTTTTTAAATGTGATGAGGGTTTCTGCCTCTACCGCCCTTTTAGGCAGTGAGCTCCAGACCCCCACCACCCTCTGGGTGAAAAAGTTCTCCTCAACTCCCCTCTAATCCTTCTACCAATTACTTTAAATCTCTGCCCCTTGGTTATTGACCCTTCTGCTAAGGGAAATAGGTCCTTCCTATCCACTCTATCTTGGCCCCTCATAATTTTATACACCTCAATTAAATCTCCCCTCAGCCTCCTCTGTTCCAAAGAAAACATCCCCAGTCTATCCAATCTTTCCTCATAGCTAAAATTCCCCAGCCCAGGCAACAGCCTCATAAATCTCCTCTGCACCCTCTCCAGTGCAATCACATCCTTCCTGTAATGTGGTGACCAGAACTGTACCTTATTGGGTGCAACCATCCCACCCACCTTAAGAAAGTTTGATTTTTTTTTTAAAAGCCTAAATTCGTAGGCCTTTTTCCATGACAACAGGAACAGGAGAAGGCCATTCGGCCCCTCAAGCCTGTCCGGCCATTCAGTGAGATCGTGGCTGATCTGTGACCTAACTCCATATCCCTTAGATTTTTGTTAACCAGAGGTATTATCAATCTCACAATTGACCCAGCATCAATTGCTGTTTGTGGAAGAGAGTTCCAAACTTCTGCCACCCTTTGTGTGTAGAAGTGTTTCCTAATTTCACACCTGAAAGGTCTGGCTCTAATTTTTAGACTCTGCCCCACCTCCCGAGTCCAAGACTCCCCAACCAGCGGAAATAGTTTCTCTCCAGCTACAATGTCGGCGTTTCTACTTGATCCATGCAGGGCGTCGTACAGTGTGAACTAATTAGTTTGGTAATCAAATCCTTCATTAATTATTGAAAGAATTCATGGAAATGTTGGGATGTTTGTGCGTGTGTTCTGATGGGAGTTCAGTATTCTACAGGATGTGTTAACATGGCGCTGGGATAATTCAAAGGAAAGATAACACCTCGTCACTTTCCCAGAATCAACTTGAAGAAGCACTTCACAGAATCTTGCAGCACAGATGGAGGCCGTTCGGCCCATCGTGCCTGTGCCGGCTCTTTGGAAAAAGTTCTCCAATTAATCCCAGTCCCCCCTCGCTCTTTCCCCATAGCCCTGCAAATGTTTCCTTTTCGAGTATTTATCCAAAGTTTTTGAAAGTTACTATTGAATCTGCTTCCACCGCCCTTTCAGGCAGCGCATTCCAGATCACAACAACTCGGTGTGTTTTTAAAAAAAAAAAAAAAAAAAAAAATTCTCTTCATCTCTCCTTCTGGTTCTTTTGCCAATTATCTTAAATCTGTGTCCTTTGATTACCGACCCTCCTGCCAGTGGAAACAGAGTAAATCGGGAGACACTATCAAAACCTTTCATGATTTTGAACACACCTATTAAATCTCCTCTTAACCATCTCTGCCCTAAGGAGAACAATCCCAGCTTCTCTTAGTCGCTTCACATACAATGATTTATTTTGAAGGGCACTGACTATTGTTATTGTTAGATCCGTGGTTCAGTGGATAAATAATTACACGGATGCTGTACATAAACAAATAACAGGTCTTTACTGGCGAAGGGTAATCTCTAGACTGGGGTACAGAGGCATGCGCACAGCTTATATACCGGTGTGGCTACTGCCGGTACTGCAGTCTACAGGAGCTGTAAAAAGTAGTTCTGACTTAAAGCACATATACTACAGTTATGTCAACAGAAGTGGGAGCCATTTTGTACACAGCACGATCTCAGGACTGATGAGAAGTTGAATGACCCCTTGATTTGTTTATTTTTTTGTGGTATTGGTTGAAGGAGGAATGTTGGCCAGGAACTGGGATGTGGACATCTTTGACGAGGCTGCATTTATTGCCCATCCCTAGTTCCCCTTGAGGAGTTTCTGGTGGACCTTCTCTCTTGAACCTCTGCAGTCGGTGTGATGAAGGTGCTCCTACGATGGTGTTGGGTAGGGAGTTCCATCATACTGACCCAGCGACAATGAAGGAACGGCTGATCTATGTCCAAGTCAGGATGGTGTGTGACTGGGAAGCGATGGTGATTGACCACGTGATGCCAGCATCTCCCAACAACGCGGCACTCCCTCAGTACAACACTGCAGTGTTAGCCTGGAGTAAACTTGAGATCATCCCAAACTGAAGTTGTTGTTGAACACATGGGAGTACGATATTGTTGCTATCACGGAGACATGGTTGAGGGAGGGTCAGGACTGGCAGCTCAATATTCCGGGGTATAGAATCTTCAGGCGAGACAGAGGGGGGTGTAAAAGGGGAGGGGGTGTTGCAATATTAATTAAGGAGTCAATTACTGCTGTAAGGAGGGATGATATATTAGCGGGTTCCTCTAATGAGGCCATATGGGTAGAACTTAAAAACAAAAAGGGGGCAAGCACTTTGCTGGGAGTGTACTATAGGCCTCCAAACAGTCAGGGGGAGATAGAGGAACAGATATGTAGGCAAATCTCCGAGAAGTGCGAAAATAATAGGGTAATAATAGTGGGGGATTTCAACTTCCCCAATATAAATTGGGACAGTCAGAGTGTGAAAGGCTTAGAGGGTGCAGAATTCTTAAAGTGCATCCAGGAGAGCTTTTTGAGCCAACATGTCGAAAGTCCTACAAGAGAGGGGGCGGTACTGGACCTAATTCTGGGGAATGTAGCCGGGCAAGTGGTGGAAGTGTCAGTAGGAGAGCATTTTGGCGACAGTGACCATAATTCGGTGAGATTTAAGGTGGTCATGGAAAAAGACAAAGACGGCCCGGAAATAAGGGTTCTAAATTGGGGGAAGGCCGATTTTAATATGATAAGGCAGGATCTGGCCAATGTGGACTGGGAGCAGCTGCTTATAGGAAAATCCACATCAAAACAGTGGGAGACTTTCAGAAGGGAAATAGAGAGTACAACGCCAACATGTTCCTGTAAAGGTCAAGGGTGGGACCAACAAGCAAAGGGAACCTTGGATGACAAGGGATATACAGAAATGCATTAGAAATAAGAGGGGGGCTTTTGGCAGTTACAAAAGACTAAAGACAGAAGAAGCCCTAGAGGAGTATAAAAAGTGCAGGGGCATATTTAAAAAAGAAATTAGGAGGGCGAGGAGGGGCCATGAAATAACACTGGCGAGCAAAATAAAGGAAAACCCTAAGATGTTTTATAAGTATATTAAGGGCAAGAGGATAACCAGGGAAAGGGTAGGGCCCATTAGGGACCAAAGTGGCAATCTGTGTGTAGAGCCAGAGGATGTAGGCGGGGTTTTAAATGAATTTTTTGCATCTGTGTTCACTATGGAGAAAGACGATGCAGACATAGAAATCGGGCAAGGGGACTGTGACATACTTGAACATATTAGCATCGAGAGGGAGGAGGTGCTAGCGGTTCTGGCGGGCCAAAAAGTGGATAAATCCCCAGGCCCGGACGAGATGTATCCCAGGCTGCTGTGGGAGGCAAGGGAGGAGATTGCAGGGGCTCTGACACTAATTTTCAGAACCTCTCTGGCCACAGGGGATGTACCAGAGGACTGGAGAACAGCTAACGTAGTACCATTATTCAAGAAAGGTAGCAGGGATAAACCAGGGAATTACAGGCCAGTGAGTCTAACATCTGTGGTGGGGAAATTATTGGAAAAAATTCTGAGGGACAAAATTAATCTCCACTTGGAGAGGCAAGGATTAATCGGGGATAGTCAGCATGGCTTTGTCAAGGGTAAATCATGTCTAACAAATCTGATCGAATTTTTCGAGGGGGTGACTAGTGGGGTGGATGAGGGAAATGCTGTGGATGTGGTGTACATGGACTTCAGTAAAGCTTTTGACAAAGTCCCGCATAGGAGACTGGTCAAGAAGGTAAGAGCCCATGGGATCCAGGGTGCCTTGGCGCGTTGGATCCTAAACTGGCTGACTGGCAGGAGGCAGAGGGTGATGGTCGAAGGTTGCTTTTGTGACTGGAAGCCTGTGTCCAGTGGGGTACCTCAGGGATCGGTGCTGGGTCCCTTATTGTTTGTGATCTACATAAATGATTTGGATGAAAATGTAAAAGGTATGATCAGTAAGTTCGCAGATGACACGAAAATTGGTGGGGTGGTAAATTGCGAGGAGGAAAGCCTCCGGCTACAGGACGATATAAACGGGTTGGTCAGATGGGCGGAAAAGTGGCAAATGGAATTTAACCCTGAAAAGTGCGAGGTGATGCATTTTGGACGGACAAATAAGGCAAGGGAATACACAATGAGTGGTAGGACCCTAGGAAGTACAGAGGGTCAGAGGGACCTTGGTGTACATGTACATAGATCCCTGAAGGCAGCGGAGCAGGTAGATAAGGTGGTTAAAAAGGCATATGGGATACTTGCCTTCATTAGCCGAGGCATAGAATATAAGAGCAGGGAGGTTATGATGGAGCTGTACAAAATGCTGGTGAGGCCACAGCTGGAGTACTGTGTGCAGTTCTGGTCGCCTCACTATAGGAAGGATGTGATTGCTTTGGAGAGGGTGCAGAGAAGATTCACCAGGATGTTACCTGGGATGGAGCGCCTCAGCTATGAAGAGAGGCTGGACAGGCTGGGGTTGTTTTCCTTGGAGCAGAGAAGGCTGAGGGGGGACCTGATTGAGGTGTACAAAATAATGAGGGGCATAGATAGGGTAGATAAAGAGGAACTTTTCCCCTTAGTGGGGGGGGGTCAATAACAAGGGGGCATAGATTCAGGGTAAGGGGCAGGAGATTTAGAGGGGATTTGAGGAGGAACTTTTTCACCCAGAGGGTGGTTGGAATGTGGAACTCAATGCCTGAAAGGGTGGTGGAGGCAGGAACCCTCACAACATTCAAGAAGCATTTGGATGAGCACTTGAAATGCCATTGCATACAAGGCTATGGACCAAATGCTGGAAAATGGGATTAGACTGGACAGGGATGGATGGGCGGCGCAGACACGATGGGCCGAAGGGCCTCTTTCTGTGCTGTAAAACTCTATGACTCTATGACTCTATAACTCTGATGCCCGTGTCCTATAGAAGATAGGAGCAGGAGTAGGCCATTCGGCCCCTCGAGCCTGCTCCGCCATTCAATGCGATCATGGCTGATCATCCAAATTCAGTACCCTGTCCCTGCTTTCTCCCCATATGCCTTGATCCCCTTAGCCTTAAGAAATATATCTAACTCCTTCTTGAATATATTTAATGAGTTGGCTTCAACTGTCTTCTGTGGTAGTGAATTCCACAGGTTCACCACTCTCTGGGTGAAGAACTTCCTCCTCATCTCAGTCCTAAATGGCTTACCCCTTATCCTTAGACTGTGACCCCTGGTTCTGGACTCCCCCGCCATCAGGAACATCCTTCCTGCATCTAGTCTGTCTCGTCCTGTTAGAATTTTATAAGTTTCAATGAGATCCCCTCTCATTCTTCTAAACTCTAGTGAATATAAGCCTAATCGTCCCAATCTCTCCTCATAGGTCATTCCTGCCATCCCAGGTATCGGTCTGGTGAATCTTTGCTGCACTCCCTCCATGGCAAGAACATCCTTCCTCATATAAGGCGACCAAAACTGCACACAATACTCGAGCTGTGGTCTCACCAAGGCCCTGTACAACTGCAGCAAGACATCCTTGCTCCTGTACTCGAATCCTCTCGCTATGAAGGCCAGCATACCATTTGCCTTCTTAACTGCCTGCTGCACCTGCATGCTTACCTTCAGCGACTGGTGCACAAGGACACCCAGGTCTCATTGCACTTCCCCTTTTCCCAACCTATTGCCGTTCAGATAATAATCTGCCTTCCTGTTTTTGCTACCAAAGTGGATAACCTCGCATTTATCCACATTATACTGCATCTGCCCAATCGCCCAACCTGTCCAAATCATACTGGAGTTTCTCTGCACCCTCCTCACAGCACACATGCGCACCCAGCTTTGTGTCGTCTGCAAACTTGGAGATATTATATCTAGTTCCCTCGTCTAGATCATTAATATATATTGTGAATAGCTGGTGTCCAAGGACCGATCCCTGCGATACCCCACTAGTCACTGCCTTCCACTCGGAAAAAGACCCCTTTATTCCAACTCTTTGCTTACTGTCTGCCAACCAGTTTTCTATCCAAGTCAGTACCTTACCCCCAATCCCATGTGCTTTAACTTTGCACGCCAATCTCTTATGCACGCACCAAGTCCCGTTCGCCCATCACCCCTGTGCTCGCTGGCCTACATTGGCTCCCGGTTAAGCAACGCCTTGATTTTAAAATTCTCATCCTTGTTTTCAAATCCCTCCATGGCTTCACCGCTCCCTATCTCTAAGTCCGAGATCGCTGCGCTCCTCCAATTCTGGCCTCTTGCACATCCCCGATTTTAATCGCTCGACCATTGGCGGCCGCGCCTTCAGCTGCCTGGGCCCTAAGCTCTGGAATTCCCTTCCTAAACCTCTCCGCCTCTCTACCCCTTTTGAAGACACTCCTTGAAACCTACCTCTTATCTGTCGGAATATCTCCTTATGTGGCTCGACGTCAAATTTTGTCTGATAGTCGCTCCTGTGAAGCGCCTGGGATGTTTTACTACATTAAAGGCGCCGTATAAATACAGGTTGTTGTTAGTGGGGCTGGAGCCCACAACCTTCAGACTCGGGAGGTGAAAGCGCTGATTGATTGATTGCCAATCGAGTCAAGCTGAAATAATGCAGGGAGGAAGAAGAGCATGTTAAATAGCCTGTTGTTGGGAATTTACATAAAAATTGTCAAATTAAGCCTGCCAGAGTATATGCTGGTGTGGCATCAAAAATACAATATTGTGTTGTCAGCTGTGGTTCAGCTGGTAGCACTGATTCTCGGCTCTGAATCAGAAGGTCATGCGCTCGATTAGTTGGTATTCAGCTGCAGACCAGGGACTGGGACTTCACTCTTTTGACGATACAATCTGACTGTTGAACAGACGAATTTGATGCAGGTGGGTGGGACTGAACTACACTTTTGTCTTTAAGAAGCATAGAATTAAAAGAAAAGACTTGCATTTCTATAGCGCAACCTCAGGATGTCCCAAAGCGCTTTACAGCCAATGAAGTAAAGGATGAAATCAGAGCAATAGTGAGAAAGGATATTGGCTCAGAAAATCAAGATGTAGAATCAGTCTGGGTGGAGCCAAGAAGCACCAAGGGGCAGAAAGCATTGGTGGGAGTTGTCTATAGGCCCCCAAACAGTAGTGGTAATGTAGGGGATGGCATCCAACAGGAAATTAGAGATGCATGTAACAAGGGTACTACAGTAATCATGGGTGACTTTAATCTACATATAGACTGGCCAAACCAAATTAGCAATAATACTGTGGAGGATGAATTCCTGGAGTGTGTACAAGATGGTTTTTTAGAGCATTACGTTGAGGAGCCAGCTAGGGAACAGGCTATCCTAGATTGGGTATTGTGCAATGAGAAGGGGTTAATTAATAATCTTGTTGTGCGGGGTCCTTTAGGGAAGAGTGACCATAACATGATAGAATTCTTCATTAAGATGGAAAGTGAAGTAATCCAATCTGAAACTGGGGTCCTAAATCTAAACAAAGGAAACTACGATGGTATGACGAGTGAATTGGCTATGATAGATTTGGGAGCTTCATTAAAAGGCATGACGGTGGATAGGCAATGGCTAACATTTAAGGAACTAATGCATGAATTGCAACAGTTATACATTCCTTTCTGGTGCAAAAACACAAAAGGAAAAGCGGCCCAACCATGGCTAACAAAAGAAATTAAGGGTAGTATTAGATCCAAAGAGGAGTCATATAAAGTTGCCAGAAAAAGCAGCAAGCCTGAAGATTGGGAGCAGTTTAGAGTTCAGCAAAAAAAGGACGAAGAGATTGATTAAGAGGGGAAAATAGAGTATGAGAGTAAACTTTCAAGGAACATAAAAGCGGATTGTAAAAGCTTCTACAAGTATGTAAAAAGAAAAAGATTAGTGAAGACAAATGTAGGTCCCTTACAGTCAGAAACGGGATAATTTATAATGGGGAACAAGGAAATGGCAGAGCAATTAAACAAATACTTTGGTTCTATCTTCACGGAAGAGGACAAAACTAACTTCCCTGAAATGCTAGGGAACCAAGGGTCTAGTGAGAAGGAGGAATTAAAAGAAATTAGTATTAGTAAAAAAAAAATAGTGCTGGAGAAATTAATGGGACTGAAAGCTGATAAATCTTCAGGGCCTGATAATCTGCATCCCAGAGTACTGAAAGAGGTAGCCATGGAAATAGTGGATACATTGGTTGTCATCTTCCAAAATTCTATAGATTATGGAACAGTTCCTGCAGATTGGAGGGTGGCAAATGTAACCCCACTATTTAAAAAAGGAGGGAGAGAGAAAACAGCGAACTACAGGCCGGTTAGCCTAACATCAGTAGTAGGGAAAATGCTAGTCTATTATAAAGGATGTGATAACAGGACACTTAGAAAATATCAACAGGATTAGACAAAGTCAACATGGATTTATGAAAGGGAAATTGTGTTTGACAAACCTACTGGAGTTTTTTGAGGATGTAACTGATAGAATAGATAATTGAGAACCAGTGGATGTAGTGTATTTGGATTTTCAGAAGGCCTTTTGATAAAGTCCCACATAAGAGGTTAATGTGCACAATTAAAGCACATGGGATTGGGGGTAATATACTGGCATGGATTGAAAATTGGTTAACAGACAGGAAACAGAGAGTAGGAATAAATGGGTCTTTTTCGGGGTGGCAGGCAGTGACTAATAGGGTACCGCAGGGATCAGTGCTTGGGCCCCAGCTATTCACAATATATATCAATGATTTAGATGAGGGAACCAAATGTAATACAGGAGCAAGGATGTCTTACTACAGTTGTACAGGGCCTTGGTGAGACCACACCTGGAGTACTGCGTGCAGTTTTGGTCTCCTTACCTAAGAAAGGATATACTTGCCATAGAGGGAGTGCAGCGAAGGTTCACCAGACTGATTCTTGGGATGGCAGGACTGTCGTATGAGGAGAGATTGGGTCGACTAGGCCTGTATTCACTAGAGTTTAGAAGAATGAGGGGATTTCATTGAAATGTATAAAATTCTGACTGGGCTAGACAGACTGGATGCAGGGAGGATGTTTCCCCTGGCTGGGGGTTCTGGAACGAGGGGTCACAGTCTCAGAATACGGGGTAGGACATTTAGGACTGAGATGAGGAGAGAGGGTGGTGAACCTGTGGAATTCTCTACCACAGAAGGCTGTGGAGACCAAGTCACTGAATATATTTAAGAAGGAGACAGGTAGATTTCTAGACGTAAAAGGCATCAAGGGGTATGGGGAGAGAGCAGGAATATGGTATTGAGATAGAGGATCAGCCATGATCATATTGAATGGCGGAGCAGGACCGAATGGCCGACTCCTGCTCCTATTTTTCTATGTTTCTAAGGACATTTTTTTGAAGTGTAGTCATTGTTGTAATGTAGGAAACCCAGCAGCCAATTTGTGCACAGCAGGATCCCACAAACCGCAATGTGATAATGACCAGATCATTTTTTTAGTGATGGTTGAGGGATAAATATTGGCCCCAGGACACTGGGGAGAACTCCCATGTTCCTCTTTGAAATAGTGCCATGGGATATTTTACGTCCACCTGAAAGAGCAGACGGGGGCCTCGGTTTAATGTCTCATCCGAAAGATGGCACCTCCGACAGCGCAGCGATCCTTCAGTTCTGCACTGGGAGTGTCGGCCTGAATTTTGTGCCCATGTCTCTGTAGTGGGACTTGAACCCACAACCTTCTGACAGAGGCGAGAGTGCTACCCACTGAGCCACGGCTGTGACCCTGGGGAAACATAGATCATGCAGCATAGAAACAGGCCATTCAGCCCAACTGGTCCGTGCCGGTGTTTATGCTCCACACCAGCCTCCTCCCACCCCTCTTCATCTCACCCCATCAGCATAACCTTCTATTCCTTTCTCCCTCATGGATTACACAGGATATACGGCCATTCGGCCCAACCAGTCCATGCCGGCGTTTATGCTCCACTCGCGCCTCCTCCCGTCTTTCCTCATCTAACTCTATCAGCGTAACCCTCTATTCCTTTCTCCCTCATGTGCTTATCAAGCCTCCCCTTAAATGCATCGACACTATTCGCCTCAGTTGCTCTTTATGTATTTATATAGCTTAGCTTAAATGCATCTATGTTATTGTTATAAACATGAGGGAGAAATGAATAGAACGATATTCTGATAGGGTGGGAAGAGGCTTGTGTGGAGCATAAACACTGGCATAGACCTGTTGGGCCGAGTGGTCTGTTTCTGTGCTGTAAATTCTATGCAAGTCCCAGAGGCATGATTCTGAGTGGATTTAAGTGATTTTTTTAAAAATCCGTTCATGGGATGTGGGCGTCGCTGGCAAGGCCAGCATTTATTGCCCATCCCTAGTTGCCCTTGAGAAGGTGGTGGTGAGCCTCACTCTTGAACCGCTGCAGTCCGTGTGGTGAAGGTGCTCCCACAGTGCTGTTAGGGAGGGAGTTCCAGAATTTTGACCCAGCGACGATGAAAGATCGGCGATATACTTCTAAGTCAGGATGGTGTGTGACTTAGAGGTGGTGGTGTTCCCATGCACCTGCAGCACTTGTCCTTCTAGGTGGAAGAGGTCGTGGGTTTGGGAGGTGCTGCCGAAGAAGCCTTGGCGAGTTGCTGCAGTGCATCTTGTAGCTGGTACACACTGCAGCCACGGTACGCCGGTGGTGGAGGGAGTGAATGTTTAAGGTGGTGGATGGGGGGGCCAATCAAGCGGGCTGCTTTGTCCTGGATGGTGTCGAGCTTCTTGGGTGTTGTAGGAGCTGCACTCATCCAGGCAAGTGGAGAGTATTCCATCACACTCCTTACTTGTGCCTTGTAGATGATGGAAAGGCTTTGGGGAGTCAGGAGCTAAGACACTCGCCGCAGAATACCCAGCCTCTGACCTGCTCTTGTTGCCACAGTATTTATATGGCTGGTCCAGTTAAGTTAATGGTGACCCCCAGGATGTTGATAGTGGGGGATTTGGTGATGGTAATGCCATTGAATGTCAAGGGGCGGTGGTTAGACTCTCATTTGTTGGAGATAGTCATTGCCTGGCACTTAAGTGGCGCGAATGTTACCTTCCACTTATCAGCCCAACTAACCAACTACAGCCAACTTTGCATTTAAGCTGTGGGTCATCCAAGAGAGGGTTGTCCTCTGAGGAGAGATTGAGTAGATTGGGCCTATATTCTCTGGAGTTTAAAAGAATGAGAGGTGACCTCATTAAATGTAGAATTTTTTTTTTTTTAGAGGGTAGACCAGGTAGATGCTGAGAGGCCGTTTCCCCCTGGCTGAAGAGTCTAAAACTAGGGTTCATAGTCTCAGGATAAGTGATTGGCCATTTAGGACTGAAATGAGGAATTTCTTCACTCGGAGAGCAGTGAATCTTTGGAATTCTCTGCCCCAGAGGGCTGTGGATGCTGAATTGCTGAGTATATTCAAGGCTGAGATCGATAGATTTTTGGACTCCTGGGCAATCGGGGGATATGGGGATTGGGCGGGAAAGTGGAGTTGAGGTCGAAGATCAGCCATGATCTTATTGAATGGCGGAGCGGGCTCGAGGGGTTGTATGGCCGACTCCTGCTCCTAATTCTTATGTACATCCCCACCCCCTACACAAATCCTACTTGAATCTGAAGCAGTGCTGGAATGCCAAGGATGTGTCATCGCAGATGGATTTATTTTTAATTAGCAGTAATTTAATGGAAATGTTTCTTTGGCAATTGTTTCTATGACAAAGTGCTTCGATTTTTAGCTTCACCTTCTGACCTTTTCTAAAGCTTTGGAGAGACAGCCTGTGGTTTTGAGTTAGTCATTGTCCTGCTCTTCATCCTTCACTGGGCTGAGCTGTCATCTTCTGAGGAGACAAAACTCCACAATCTCCAATTCCACCCGCAGTACTCTTCAGCTCTCCTGGCTGACTGCCCACCTTCCTGACCCTGTAAACTTGAGCTTATCCGAAACTCTGCTGCCCCGTATCTTAACTCGCACCGAGTCCCGTTCACCCATCACCCCCTGTGCTCGCTGACCTACATTGGCTCCCGGTCCGGCAACACCTCGATTATAAAATTCTCATCCTTGTTTTCCAGTCCCTCCATGGCCCCGTCCCCTCCCCAGCTCTGTAACCTCCTCCAGCCCCACAAACCCCCGAGATCTCTGCACTCCTCCAATTCTGGCCACCACTGGCGGCCGTGCCTTCAGCTGCCGAGGCCCTAAGCTCTGGCATTCCCTCCCTAAACCTCTCTGTCTCTCTACCTCTCTTTCCTCCTTTTAAGATGCTTCTTGAAACCTACCTCTTTGACCAAGCTTTTAGTTATCTGTCCTAATATCTCCTTGTGTGTCTCCGTGTCAAATTTTGTTTGATCATTGCTCCTGTGAAGCGCCCTGGGACGTTTTACTATGTTAAAGAAAGAAAGACTTGCATTTATATAGCACCCTTCATGACCACAGGATGTCCCAAAGCACTTTACAGCTAGTGAAGTACTTTTGAAGTGTAGTCACCGTTGCAGTGTAGAAATCATGGCAGTCAGTTTGCACACAGCAAGCTCCCACAAACAGCAATGTGATAATGACCAGATAATCTCATGTTTTTGTGATGTTGATTGAGGGATAAATATTGGCCAGGACACCGGGGAGAACTCCTCTCTACTTCTTTGAAATAGTGGCCGTGGGATCTTTACGTCTACTTGAGAGGGCAGACGTCTGAAAGACGGCACCTCCGACAGTGCAGCACTCCCTCAGTACTGCGCTGGGAGTGTCGGCCTAGAATTTTGTACTCCAGTAGGACTTGAACCCACAACCTTCTGGTTCAGAGGTGAGAGTGCTGCCCACTGAACTACAATTGACACTCTGCTCTGTAGTGCAAAAGAGGACATCAGATAAAGAGGCTTTGGTTAGAACTCACACTCGGATTCTTTTCTTTCTCTCTGCGTCACTCTTCCCTCGAAGCCACTTAGTATTGCACTTGTAAGCTGCCAACTGTCTCACCTTAGCCCCTCCATTAGCCATAATTCTTCTGCAGCTGGCGATCTGCTCAACCACTCCCTTAGCTCTAGCTTTGATGCCCTTGGTCCCAATGAAATCTTGACTTTCCCATCTTAGACGTTTCCCCCCCGCCCCCCACACCCCCCACCGCCCACAGTACTGCCTTCGCACAAGTCCAAGGGGCGTAAACTCGAGCGCATCTGGTGTACAAGGTTTAGCCATCCCTCACCCGATCTGGCTGGGCCACGTCAGTGTGACTCAGCTATTCTCTAGATAAACTCACTGGGCCAACTGGACCATCAGGGAGCTACAAGACTTGACCAATTCCTAACGTGAAATGAGGCCGTTTTGGCAATGTCTTCACTCCAGCTCTCCAAGGACAGAAAACGAACACATTCTCCATAGGAAGGTCAGTTCTTTGAAGAAGTAACAAAGAGTCGACCAGGGCAATGCAGCGAGTGTGTTACGCATGAACTTTCAGAAGGCCTTCTATAAAGTGCCACATAAGAGACCCGTGACAAAGGTCAGGGCGTGTGGGGTCGAGGGTCAGGTAGAAGAATGGATTGAAAGAGGGTGAGGAAAAACAGCAAACCGAGAGTAGGACTTGTGGGGAGTTTCTCGGACTGGTGGGAAGTGGTGTCCCGCAGGGATCGGTGCTGGGACCACTGTTGTTCACCGTGTACAGAAATGGTGTGGAATTGGAGGCAATTTGCAGACGATACCTATTTGGGGAGGGAGAGCTAATAATGTGGAGGACTGCACCGAAATACAGGAAGATGTACAACAGGCTTGCAGAGTGGGTGGATCAATGGCAAATGGAGTTCAATACAACAAAGCGTGAGGTGGTTCATTTTGGTACGAGGAACAAGGAGGCCACTTGCTCCCTGGAAGCAGAGGAGCAAAGAGATCTGGGAATGCCGATCCATAAACCACAAAGTACCAACGCAAGTCGATAAGGTCATAGAGAGTGCAAACCAAGCACTGGTGTGGATTTCTGGAGAAATAGAATACAAAATCAGGGTGGTAATGTTACATTTATATCAAAACTTGGTAAGACCACACTTGGTGCGGTGTGTCTTCTTAGGCAGTCCCCCGGAACCGAGGATGACTTGCTTCCACACTAAAAATGAGTTCGCAGGTGACTGATGGGTCCAGTGCGGGACCTACAGTCTCTGTCACAGGTGGGGCAGACGGTGGTTGAAGGGGCGGGTGGGTGGGGTGCTTGGGTTGACATGCGCGCCTTCCGCTGTTTGCGCTTGGCTTCCGGCGAAGAGACTCGAGGTGTTTGGCGCCTTCCCGGATGCTTCTCCTCCACTTTGTGTGGTCTTGGGCCAGGGATTCCCAGGTGTCGGTGGGGATGTTGCACTTTTTCAAGGAGGCTTTGAGGCTGTCCTTGAAGCGTTTCCTCTGCCCACCTGGGGCTCTCTTGCCGTGTCAGAGCTCCGAGTAGAGCGCTTGCTTTGGGAGTCTCGTATCGGGCATGTGGCCTGTCCATCGGAGCTGATCGGGCATGGTCAAAGCTTCGATGCTGGGGATGTTGGCCTGAGCAAGAACACTGATGGTGCACCTATCGTGCCAATGGATTTGCAGGATCTTGCGGAGGCAGCGTTGGTGGTGCCTCTCCAGTGCTTTGAGGTGCCTGCTGTACATGGTCCATGTCTCTGAGGCATACAGCAGGGCGGGTATCACTGCTGCTCTGTAGACCATGAGCTGGGTGCTGGGTTTGAGGTCCTGGTCTTCAAACCGTGCAGTTTCGGTCTCTACACTACAACGAGTATATTGAAGCACTGGAGAACGTGCGGAAAAGACTTAAAAGAATGTTACCAGAATTGAGAGAATGCAAGTATTAAGAAAGATTGAGCAGGCTGGGGCTCTTTCTGGAAAAGAGAAGGCTGAGGGGAGACCTGATCAAGGTCTTTAAAATTCTGAAGGGATTCGATGGGGTAAATGTGGAGAAACTAGTTCCTGTTGTGGGTGAGTCCCGAACAAGGGGGTATAAATAGAAGATAGTCACCAACAGATCAAACAAAGCATTTAAAAGAAACTTCTTTACCCAGAGAGTGGTGAGAATGTGGAACTCGCTACCACAGCGAGTGGTTGAGGCGAATAGTATGGATGCATTTAAGGGGAAGCTGGATAAACACACGAGGGAGAAAGGAATAGAAGGATATGGGGATGGGGTGAGATGAAGAGGAGGGGGAGGAGGCTGGTGTGGAGCATAAACACCGGCACGGAGCAGTTGGGCCGAATGGCCTGTTTCTGTGCTGTAGATGCTGTGCAAGGTAATTACATGTAACCAACTGTTCAATCTCCTCCTAATCCTTCTCACCTTTGACATCTGGTTCACCTACTTACCCGTGGGGGGCGAGCGGACAGCTTAAGCTGCTTCTCGCCCTCTGACGCACTGAGCTGTCTGTTTCTAAATGCATCTGACTAATCGAGAGTGATAATCACAGGCCTCGCCCGCGGGGAACTGAGGGGAGCTGCACCGAGTGTGGGGGGGTGGGACTTGAGTTGCCCCGGAGTCGCCGGGAATGGGAGACGAATCTCCTGGACACTGCTGCCAGTAAAATCCATCGTACGGGGGTTAAAAATAATTGTGTTTCTGATTTTATGTCAACACTTTTTTGTTTATTGGTTGTAAAAATGTTGGCGATGTCGGGGGGGTGGTGGGGGAAAGAAGTATCATCCAATCGGATAACCAAGTGTCTGTTTGCTTTCCAATTGGCCGTGGGAAGGCGGGGCACCGCAAAGATTGACATGTCGGGCGGCCAATGGCAGGAGTGTGGGGGGTGGGGCAATTGGGGGCGTGACGTCATGTGATGACACCTCCTGGACTTTGTCTAACCACAGATGGGAACTCCTCGGTAAGACTGAGTTTCTTACTCGCAGCAACTTGTATTTATACAGCGCCTTTTAACGTACTAAAACGTCCCAAGGTGCTTCACAGGAGCGTAAATCAGACAAAATTTGACACCGAGCCACAGAAGGAGATATTAAGACAGGTGGGTCAAAGAGCTGGATTTTAAGGAGCGGCTTAAAGGAGGAGGAGAGAGAGGCGGAGAGGTTTAGGGAGGGAATTCCAGAGCTCAGGGCCCCAGGCAGCTGAAGGCATGGCCGCCAATGGTGGAGCGATGAAAATCGGGGATGTGCAAGAGGCCAGAATTGAAGCAGCGCAGAGATCAGGGTGGGGGGTGGTGGTTGTAGGGCGGGAGGGGACGAGGCCGTGGAGAGATTTGAACACAAGGGTGAGCATTTTAAAATCGAGGCTTTGCCGGACTGGGAGCCAATGTCGGTCGGGTTGATGGGTGAAGGGGACTTGGTGCGAGGTTGGATATGGGCAGCAGAGTTTGGGATAAGCTCAAGTTTACAGAAGGAGGTAGGTGGGGAGCCAGTCAGGAGTTTTTTGGAATAGTCGAGTCCGAAGGTAGTGGAAGCATGGATGAGGGTTTCGGCAGCAGACGGGTTGAGGTAGGGGTGGAGACAGGCGATATTCCGGCAATGGAAGGAGGCGGTCTTGTGTTGGAGGAGATATGGGGTCGGAAGCACAGCTCCGGGTCAAATAGGAGGCTGAGGTTGCGAACAGTCCGGTTCAACCTCGGACAGTGGCCAGGGAGAGGGATGGAGTCGTCTTAGCTGTGAGTTTATTTGATGAAGGATCTCGCAGGTTAAGCAGAGCATGACTGAAGCAATAACTGGGCAGTGTTGCTGAATTCCACCAGCAATCCTGGCTGAATTGAGTTTACAAATTAAGACTTGCATTAAACATCACCTTTCATGACAACCTCAGGGTGTCCCAAAGCGCTTTACAGCCAATGAAGTGTAGTCACTGTTGTAATGTGGGAAACACGGCAGCCAATTTGCGCACAGCAAGCTCCCACAAACAGCAATGTGTTAATGACCAAATAATCTGTTACGTTGATTTGAGGGATAAATATTGGCCCAGACACCGGGGAGAACTCGCCTGCTCTTCTTCGAAATAGTGCCATGGGATCTTTTATGTCCACTTGAGAGGGCAGGTGGGGACTCGGTTTAACGGCACCTCCGACAGTGCAGCACTCCCTCAGCACTGCACTAGATTTTTGTGCTCAAGTCTCTGGAGTGGGACTTGAACCCACAACCTTCTGACTCGGAGGCGAGGGTGCTGCCCACTGACTAAGAAGTGAGCTCCAAGATTATTCCTTGGAGTGTCCTGAGCATCGTATTCATTTCATTCAGAAACGTACACAATTTATGTGTCGATCATCCCCATGTATGCTGATGGGCTCGGACAGTTTATAATGCAGAATAATAAATAATTGAGACAGACGGACGTACAGGCTGGAATCGAACCACTATTTGATGCAGCGTACAATCTGATCAAGGGTGTAACTTCCGTATGGAATAACAGATACCCAGGAGTGACTTTAAGCCTGTAAATGAGGAGTTACGATGATTATAGCAAAGCATGGAGTAGTTGCTAACGAGCTGGAGATCAGAGTGAAGCTCGCAGTCGCCCCGGGGTATCTTTACTTTTACCAGTACATGTACACCGTAGTGTGCTTTCATTCGGTCTGCTGTCTATTTCTGTACCAGCAGTGGCTGCCACTCTGGGTGTCGACCCTTGCGCTCAGAGTTACAGGCGAGATAGCATTTACTGTGAGCTGATTGAGGAAGTGATTTTCAGTTTGATTGCTGTGAAATTTCTCTGCCCTAAATATTGCAGCAGTGTTTCAGTCATTGAATCAGCTCTCCCCAAGCAGTTTACGCTTAAAAAAGAGATGTTGGGAGCAAGGAATTAAACCCTCGTGTTGTACATTTAAACCCCTTCTGTAGAATGCCACTGAGTCAGACCTCATTACACTAACGAGGTGCAGCAATTGCTCCCCATTAATGCCAACCAAGCCTGTGACAAACTAGATTTACTCTTTCTTGTGCAAGTGCGCCTCCTTCCTCGTCGCGTCCCCCGCCCCCTCCCCCGCCGCCCTCGTCCCTCCCCCGCCGCCCTCGGCCCCCTCCCCCGCCGCCCTCGGCCCCCTCCCCCACCGCCCTCGCCCCCTCTGAGAGAAAATGAAGAGCTGTAACTGTGAGCCTCTGCTGGTGTGAGGAGAAGACCAAGATGGTGTGGGGACAACCATCTTTCCTTTTATCGAAGTTCTCAACCTCTATGACCTCAAACGGAGCTCAGTTTTCACAGGGGATGTGAGCAAGGGGTGGTCGGTGAAGGGATTTGTGTGGAGTTGTCAGCACGTACAACAGGATAAACTGTTGACTTGTAAAACTAAGCAATATTACTCCCTCCTCTTCACTCTCTTTTCGGCATGGGTCGTGACCTGCCCCAACGGGCTTTGTCCCGTCAACTTGGTTTCTCAATTCAAAAAGAATGATTTGAGAGTCATGGGGTGGGGGGAAGGGCAGAACAGCAACTTCGACTCGAATGGAGCGATTTAAGATGGTAAACAGTGTAAATTAGACAATGAAATGCAGGTCGTAACTAGTAAGATCTTCTTCAAACAAAGACTGATCAATACTGGGATTAGACTACAGGGACCATAGTGACAGGGAAACCTTGGAATCATTCAAGAACCAATTGGATGGTACAGTGCTAGGACTTTAGGGTCTTCCTGGATAGATGAACTAAGATGGGCTGAATGGCCTTCCTCATCCATAATTATCCAGATTGGCCAGCCTGCCATTGGAGGTTTCAGTGCCACTTTATTGATGCTAATGCACTGCCATGAATCGCATCAATGAATTGGAGCTTTGCAACTTGAAGCGGAGAAAGATACAGGCCCACAGGACAGAGGGGTTAGTTTTGGATTGCTGTGGCAAGGAGGTCATGATGGTGGGCCGAAGGGCCGCCTTCTGTGCTGTAGCATTGTTTGATTCTGGAATTCCCTCCCTAAACCTCTCCGCCTCTCTCTCCTCCTTTTAAGACGCTCCTTAAAACCTCCCTCTTTGACCAAGCTTTTGGTCATCTGCCCTACTACCTCCTTATGTGACTCGGTGTCGAATTCTGTTTGATAATCGTTCCTGTGAAGCGCTTTGGGATGTTTTACTACGTTAAAGGCGCTATATAAATGCAAGTTGTCGATGTATTGGAGTGTGGTGAATAAAAAGTAACCGTTTATTGAAGTTTGAAAGGCCAAATAATGGGAGAGCAATTGTCATGTGTCCTTTGAGTTTCCCATGGTGAGAGAGTGCTGTTCATCGCTAGACTCGACACTGCAGTGTCACTGCCAGACACTGGAGAGACAGAGAAAGGTCTGTCTCTGATTGATAAAAATTTACATATGCAAACTTCCTCTAATTAGCATACTTAATGTAGTCTCTCCCGTCTTTGCATAATTAATGTGACATCACAAGCTAATTGAAGATCAGACGTGTATTTTCAAGTTGTGAGAGGAAGAATTTACTTGCAATTGCTAGTATGCAAATGAGCTTACTTTGCATAATTAATATGCCGTCTAGTTCCTTATCCTCTCCCGCCTTCCAAGATCTGTTTTTAAAAAAAAAAAAAAAAAAAAAAATTTTTAATGGGAAAATCTCTCTCGAAATGATTAACGGAGCTGGCTAAAAGTTTACGATAGCAAAATACTGCGGATGCTGGAAATCTGAAATAACAACAGAAAACGCTGGAAAAAACTCAGCAGGCCTGGGCAGCATCCGTGGAGAGAGAAACAGAGTCAACGTTTCGGGTCGAAACCCTTCGTCAGGACTGAGAAAAAAGCAGGAAATGAAACAGATTAAAAAGCAAGTTTGGGGGCTGGGAAATGGGGGAGGGGATGAAAGAACAAAAGGGAAGTTCTGGGAGAGATGAAGAGACATTAAGAGATATTCAAGGCGAGACGAGATGGTAATGGGACAGGTAAAGAGACAAAGGCTGGCTCTAGATGAAGTTTACACCACTTCCCAGCCCACTATCATTGTGAATATTGGGGCTCTGTTGTTTAGGCTTATTCAAGCTACGAGCTGATTTCCACTCCCCACCCTGCCATGGTGCTGCTCATAGCAGGTCAGAGCATTCGCTGTTTTATAAGGACAAGAGGGTTACGGCATGGGACCTTCATTGTATTATTCTGCCGCTAAGGTACAGCTGTGTGTAATTTGGCGTGTCCCTTCAGGTCAGTTAGAGGCTAATTGGTGTTCCTTCAGGTCAGTTAGAGGCTAATTGGTGTTCCTTCAGGTCAGTTAGAGGCTAATTGTTTGTTCTATTCAAGGTCAGTTGGGCATTCCTTTTTTTTTATAGACTGTGTCAGCAAGTAGCTCAGTGGGTTGCATCCTCGCCTCTGAGCCCGAAGGTTGTGGGTTCAAGTCCCACTCCAGGGACTGAAGCACCAAAATCTAGGCTGACACTCCCAGTGCAGTACTGAAGGAGACAGAGGAATACAAGGTAGGAACAGCCCCTTGAGCCTGTTCTGCCATTTGATTAGATCCTGGCTGATCTGCACCACAACTCCATTTACCCGCCTTTGCTCCATATCCCTCGATACCCCTTACCCAACGAGAATCTATCTTGACAATTTCAATTGACCCCCCCCCCCCCGAGCATCCACAGCCCTTCTGCGGGGAGTGAGTTCCAGATTTCCACCACCCTTTGTGTGAAGAAGTGCTTCCTGACATCACCCCTGAACGGCCTGGCTCTAATTTTAAGATTATGCCCCCTTGTTCTGGACTCCCCCCCCCACCAGAGGAAATAGTTTCTGCCTACCTACCCTATTGAATCCCTGAATCATTATAAACAGTCAGCCCCTCAACCTTCTAAACTCGAGGGAACACCAGCCCAGTCTGTGCAACTTGTCCTCGTAATTTAACCCTTTTAGCCCCGGTATCGTTCTGGTGAATCTGCGCTGCTCCCCCTCCAAGGCCAATATATCCTTCCTGAGGTGCGGGGCCCGGAACTGAATTTGGATCATCAGCCACGATTGCATTAAATGGCGGAGCAGGCTCAAGGGGCCGAATGGCCTACTCCTGCTCCTATCTTCTATGTTTCTATGGTTCACACTTGCGAGTGTGTCGATAGTTTATCGCCATCCTAAGTGCTATTGAGTAGAGGCCCTGTGTTAATTGGGTGCACTGAAATGACATTATTTTCAAACTCGTGTGATTGTCTTTTTTAATTAACTGGCCTAGATTTCTAATGTTATATTTTATATTCACGGCACAGGTCCTTGGCTCCTAATTAGTTTCGAGCCAATTCGTTTTTTCTGCATGCGTGCCACAGTATTGTCTGGGAGTTGCTGCCGACGATAACTGCGGTCGTGTATAATAAACCCTGGTGACCGTTTTCCGAGCCCTGCTCAGGCAAAAAACACAGCAAGGTTAACCGAGATGCATTTAAGGGGAAGCTGGATAAGCACGTGAGGGAGGAAGGAATAGAAGGATATGGGGATAGGAGAAGGCTCGTGTTGAGCATAAACATGGACCAGTTGGGCTGAATGGCCAGTTTCTGTGCTGTACATTCTATGTAACATACAGCTATCACTCACTAAGGTTCTCCAGATCACATCTTTAGCCATCGACCCTGTGAGAAGCTGAACAGATTACAGGGTGAAAATACCCACCCTTCTTCATCTCACCCCATCAACATATCCTTCTATTCCTTTCTCCTGGGGCCCATACATATAAGAGTCATTAATAAATCCTAAAGCGTGGTGCCCAGAATTGTCTGCAATACTCCAGCTGATGCCTAACCAGTGATTTGTAAAGGCCTTGTTTTGTATTCCAGGGGATCTCATTGAAACTTATAAAATTTTAAGAGGACTAGACAGACTAGATGCAGGAAGGATGTTCCCGATGGTCGGGGAGTCCAGAACCAGGGGTCACAGTCTAAGGATAAGGGGTAAGCCATTTAGGACAGAGATGAGGAGGAATTTCTTCACCCAGAGAGTGGTGAACCTGTGGAATTCTCTACCACAGAAGGCAGTGGAGGCCAATTCATTAAATATATTCAAGAAGGAGTTGGATATATTTCTTAAGGCTAAAGGTATGAAGGGATATGGGGAGAAGGCAGGTACGGGGTACTGAATTTGGATGATCAGCCATGATCTCATCGAATGGCATAGTCTTAGAATAAGGGGCTGCTCTTTCAAAACTGCTCAGAGGGTGGTAGGTCCATGGAATATGCTGCCCCAAAAAGCTGTAGAAGCTACATCATTACATAAATTTAAAACAGAAATAGACAGTTTCCTAGAAGTAAAGGGAATTAAGGGTTACGGGGAGCGGGCAGGAATTTGGACATGAGTCTAGGTTCGGATCGGTCATGTGGCCCTGTGGGTAGCGGAGCGGGCCCAGCGGCCGTGTAGCCTGATCCTGCTCCTATTTCGTGTGTCTAATTCTGTTAGATTCAGGAGATGGTTCTGTGATAGTGGATTGGCGGTTAGGATCAGATCAGCCATGATCTTATTGAATGGCGGAGCAGGCTCGAGGGGCCGATTGGCCTACTCCTGCTCCTATCTTCTATGTTTCTATGAATTCAGTGAGCAACTTCTTTACCCAGAGAGTGGTGAGAATGTGGAACTCGCTGCCACAGGGAGTGGTTGAGGTGAATAGTATAGACGCATGGATAAACACATGAGGGAGAAAGGAATAGAAGGATAGGGTGAGATGAAGAGGGGTGGGAGGAGGCTCTGTGTGGAGCATAAACACCGGCACAGACCAGTTTCGGCCGAATGGCCTGTTTCTGTGCTGTAAATACTGTGCAAGTAATCTCCAGGGAAACCCAGGAGAAAAATCATAGGGGCATTAAAAGAAAAGTAATTTGCTTTCAACACTTTTATCCAATAGAGTTATAAAAATGTTGGAGTTGGGGAGGAAGAATGGCTAGTGATCAAGAACCATCTAAGGCTGCTTGCAGGCCTTAAATCCAGCAGCACTGATGACGTCATCGGAGGTGACTTTCAGGATGGAAAGACTAATTGGGCCAGGGGTTCCCACACGCTGGAAATCAATTGCCCAATTAGGGGAAAATCGCTCTTTTTCCCCACATCACACTGGAGTCGGGTTCAGGACTCTAAAAACACCTGACACGCCCCAGCCCCGCCCACACTGGCAAAATCGAGCCCAATCTCTCTGTATTCACTCTATCAAAACCTTTCATAATTTTAAAGACCTCTGTTCGGTCCACCCCTCAGCCTTGTCTTTTCAAGAGAAAAGAGACCCAGCCTGTTCATCCTTTTCCTGATGGGTATAACCTCGCATATCTGGTATCATCCTTGTAAATCTTTTTTGCACCCTCTCCAGTGCCTCTTAACTTTCATTTAAGGGGAAGCTCGATAAACACATGAGGAAGAAAGGAATAGAAGGATATGGTGATGGGGTGAGATG
>NC_140996.1:228664478-228674478 GCF_052327205.1 Somniosus microcephalus
ATTGGGTGTTTGTCCCATTTTGCAAATTCTTGTTGTGTTAGCGGTCCCCACACCTCACTGCCATAGAGTGCAATTGGTTCAATTACTGATTTGAAAATTTTTAGCCAAATGCTAATTGGGATTTCTATTTGGATTGATTTTTTAATGGCATAGAAAGCCCTTCTTGCTTTCTCTTTCAGTTCATTCACAGCCAGATGGAAATTTCCCGTAGAACTGATTTTTAAGCCCAAGTATGTGTAGTTAGTGGTTTGTTCAATTTTGGTTGTTCCTAGTGTGAAATTTGTTTTGTGTCCCTGATGTCTGGATCTTTGCTGGGACATAAGGACTTTGGTTTTCTGGGGATTTATTGTCAGGGCCCAGGTCTGGCAGTACGACTCCAGCAGATCCAGGTTCTGCTGTAGACCCTCCTTAGTTGGTGACAGCAGAACCAGGTCATCTGCATAGAGGAGGAATTTAGCTTTGGATTCATGTAGGGTGAGGCCGGGTGCTGTAGATTGTTCAAGAAGTTTTGCCAATTCATTTATGTAAATATTAAAGAGTGTCGGTGAGATTGGCGAGCCCTGCGTCACCCCCCGCCCCTGTGGGAAGTATTTTGTTTGTTTGTCTCCAATTTTAACTGCACATTTGTTGTTTGTATAAATTGATTTAATTACATCATATGTTTTTCCCGCTATCCCGCTTTCGATAAGTTTCAGGAATAAACCGTCGTGCCAGATGGAATCGAAAGCCTTCTGGAAATCTATAAAGCATGCGTAGATTTTGCTTTTGTTTTGATGAACGTGTTTGTCGATTAAGGTCTGTAGGGTGAAGATATGATCTGATGTTCTATAGTTTGGCAGGAATCCAATTTGGCTTTTACTCAAGACATTGTGCTCCTCAAGGAAGTTTATGAGTCTTTTGTTTATGATACTACAGAAAACCTTCCCCAGGTTACTGTTTACACAGATGCCTTGATAGTTATTTGGGTCGACTTTGTCCCCACTTTTGTATATGGGTGTTATGAGCCCTTTGTTCCAGATATCAGGGAAGTAACCGACACTCAGAACCAAGTTGAAGAGTTTTAGGATAGCCAGTTTCATTTTATCGTCTGTGTGTTTAATCATCTCGCTTAGTATGCCGTCTGCCCCGCAAGCTTTTCCTGGTCGCAGGTCCTTGAGTTTTTCAAATAGTTCTTTTTCTGTTATTATGGAGTCTAACGGGTTTTGGTTATCTTTTATGGCCATTTCGAGCTTTTCCAGTTTTTTGCATATTTGGTGTTGCTTTGGCCTTAGTGTGTTTTTCTGGTATAATTTTTCAAAGTGGTTTTCCCATGTGTCTCCATTTTGAATGGCCAATTCATCGTGTTGTTTTTTGTGTAATGTATTCCAGTTGTCCCAGAAACAATTGGAATCAATGGATTCCTCAATGGAGCTGAGTGTATTCTTAATATACTCTTTTTTGGTTCTGAGTGTGTTTCTGTATTGTGTTAGTGTCTGACAAGTAAGGCATAATTCCTTGTTTTCTGGATGTCTGTGTTTTTGGTTTGATATTTTTCTAAGTTTTTTCCTCATGTTCTGACAATCTGGGTCAAACCATTTTTCATAGTTTTTTGTTTTGGGTTTGTTCTTGCGAGCTTTCAAGTTTGACCTTGTTGCCAAATTATCAAAAATATTGTTTAGGTTATTCACTGCCCGGTTTACGCCTTCTTTATTGTGAGTGTATATGTTATCCAGGAAGGTGTCCAAGAGAGCTTGAGTTGATTCATTGCTAATTGCTTTCTGGTATTTTTCCGTGCTGTTTTTGGCCCATCTGTACGATTTTTTGGTGTTGTACAGCTTACTGGGTTGTGTTTCTGTGTTGGCTGTTTCTTTCTTTTTAAGATACATAGTCTCTCTCTTCCCCCCCCCCTCTCTTCTCCCCCCTCTCTCTCTCTCTCTCTCTCTCTCTCTCTCACAGGCGTTGTCTGACCTGCCGAGTGTTGCTGGTAGATTCTATTTTTAGTTTATGGTTTCCAGCACCTGCAGTATTTTGGTTTTTACTTCACTCGATTGATTTCAGAATAGAGCGAGCGGCTGTAATCAGTGGTGTTTAACTTGAAGTATATCTATCAACAACAATAACTTGTATTTATACAGTGCCTTTAATGCAGTAAAACATCCCAAGGTGCTTCACAGGAGCGATTATCAAACAAAATTTTGCACAGAGCCACAAAAGGAGGTCTTAGGACAGGAACTTGGTCAAAGAGGTAAGTTTTAAGGAGCATCTTAAAGGAGGGGAGAGAGGCGGAGAGGTTTAGGGAGGGAATTCCAGAGCTTAGGCCCCAGGCAGCTGAAGGCACGGCTGCCAATGGTGGAGCGATTAAAATCAGGGATGCTCAAGCGGCCAGAATTGGAGGAGCGCAGTGATCTTGTGGTGGGGGGCGGGGCTGGTGGGCGTTGTGGGGCGGGAGCAGGTTACAGAGATAGGGAGGGGCGAGGCCATGGAGATTTGATTGAAGAACAAGGATGAGAAGATAATAATCGAAGCGTTGTTGGATCGGGAGCCAATATAGGTCAGCGAGCACGGGGGTGATGGGTGAACGGGGCAGCAGGGTTTTGGAAGAGAAGTTTAAGGAGGGTGGAATATGAGAGGCCGGCCTGGAGAGTGTCGGAATAGCCGAGTCTCGCGGTAACAAAGGCGTGGATATTTAAGGAGCTTGCCATCAGAAGTAGGCCAGTCTCTGAGCTTCCGAGTGCCGGTTATATTTTCAGATAGGTTGGCAGTTGTCACAAAGCTAATTAAAAATAACTGGCCACCTGTCATCAATGGATATTAAAAATTTATAGATGTTGGAATTGGCAACATGATGTAACTCCCAGCTCATCACAAACCTCATGGCACATTGGCTGCAAACTCGGGTGTCGGCCATGGCTCAGTGGATTGCACGCTCGCCTCTCAGGCAGAAGGTTGTGGGTTCAAGTCCCACTCCAGAGACTTGAGCACAAAAATCCAGGCTGACACTCCCAGTACGGAGGGAGTGCCGCACTGTCGGAGGGGCGTGCCGCACTGTCGGAGGGGCAGTACTGAGGGAGTGCCGCACTGTCGGAGGGGCAGTACTGAGGGAGCGCCGCACTGTCGGAGGGGCAGTACTGAGGGAGCGCCGCACTGTCGGAGGGGCAGTACTGAGGGAGTGCCGCACTGTCGGAGGGGCAGTACTGAGGGAGTGCCGCACTGTCGGAGGGGCAGTACTGAGGGAGCGCCGCACTGTCGGAGGGGCAGTACTGAGGGAGTGCCGCACTGTCGGAGCGGCAGTACTGAGGGAGCGCTGCACTGTCGGAGGTATTATGTCCGTGTATAATTGAGACACGGACTGCAGGAGTTGATTATAACAAGTCTTTACTGAATGGAGACAACCTGGAAACTGAAACTACAGAAGCCTGCTAGGGCCTTTTATACAGGGGTGGTCACTGCCGGTACTGCAGTCTGAGACCAGTTATTCCCTTAAAGGTACATACACAACAGGAGGGGCAGTACTGAGGGAGCGCCGTACTGAGGGAGCGCCGCACTGTCGGAGGTGCTGCCTTTCGGATGAGACGTTAAACGTGAGGGCACTGTCTGCTCTCTCAGGTGGGCGTAGAAAAATCTCACGGCCACTATTTCGAAGAAGAGCAGGGGCGTTCTCCCCGGTGTCCTGGGGCCAATATTTATCCCGAGTGACTAAAAACAGATGATCTGGCCATTATAACATTGCTGTTTGTGGGAGCTTGCTGTGCGCAAATTGGCTGCCGCGTTTCCCACATTACAACAGTGACTACACTTCAAAAAGTACTTCATTGCTTTGGTCTGTCGTAAAATGCGGTGTATAAATGCAAGCTCGCTCTTCCTTTGATCAAAGAAATTTAAGGCACAGAAGGAGGCCATTCGGCCCATCGTGTCCGTGCCGGCAGACAAAGAGCTATCCAGCCTAATCCCACTTTCCAGCTCTTGGTCCGTAGCCCTGTAGGTTACGGCACTTCAAGTGCATATCCAAGTACTTTTTAAATGTGATGAGGGTTTCTGCCTCTACCACCCTTTCAGGCAGTGAGTTCCAGACCCCCACCACCCTCTGGGTGAAAAAAGTTCTCCTCAACTCCCCTCTAAACCTCCGACCAATTACTTTAAATCTCTGCCCCCTGGTTATTGACCTCTCTGCTAAGGGAAATTGGTCCTTCCTATCCACTCTATCCAGGCCCCTCATAATTTTAAACACCTCAATCAAGTCTCCCCTCAGCCTCCTCTGTGCCAAAGAAAATAACCCCAGCCTGTCCAATCTTTCCTCATAGCTAAAATTCTCCGGTCCTGGCAACATCCCCGTAAATCTCCTCTGGGTGAAAAAAGTTTAAATAGACGAGGGAGTCATGAACCTGCATTAAATCTGCCGTTGCTGTGTTTGTTACAGGGACAGTAGGCCTGCCTGTTACAGTGCGGACCTTTGTGGAGGAGCAGAGGGAATTGAATTGAAGTTTTAAAAAAAAAAAAGCTTTGATTCTGTAAATTTTTTGTATTTTTTCTTGGTCCTCGTCCTGCCCTCTACCATGTGTTCGGATGAAACTTGACATTCTGATTCTCGCACCTTTCTCGTGTGGGCTGTCGAGCAGCAGTTGTTGTGGGGGTGGTTTGATGAGCGCTCTGCTCCAGAGACTTGAGCACATAATCAAGGCCGACACTCCCAGTGCAGTACTGAGGAGACGCTGCACTCCTTCGACAGCACCTCCCAAACCTGCGACCTCTGTCACCTAGAAGGAACTAGACAGCAGGCGCGTGGGAACACCACCACCTCCAAGTTCCCCTTCCAAGTCACACACACCAATCCTGACTCGGAAATATATGAGCCGTTCCTTCATCGTCGCTGGGTCATAATCCTGGAACTCCCTCCCTAACAGCACTGTGGGAGCACCTTCACCACACGGACTGCAGCCGTTCAAGAAGGCGGTTCACCACCACCTTCTCAAGGGGCAACGAGGGATGGGCAATAAATGCTGGCCTTGCCAGTGACGCCCACATCCCAACAATCAATATAAAAATTCCTTCCCAGGACCTCAAAAATTGTGGAAGTTTTTCCATTCCCTCGTTGTCCTTTCCTCCTAAATCTCCAACCTCTTAAAATCCAAGCTTGGCCCCATCTGATCCTTACTCCGTAACTTATGTAATCTCCTCTTTTCTACCTTGCTGGTGCCCTGTCTTGTGAATCTAGGCCCCTCACACAGGTTCCTCAATCGTGCAAAAAAATAAATAAATAAATAAACAAACCAAGGCCAGGGCTACATTCAGAACCAAACGCCCCATCGGATTGGAAATGGGAGCCCACGACAACAGAATCAGACAGTTCCCAGTCAAACAACAACTTGCATTTCTATAGCGCCTTTCACAACCTCAGGACATCCCAAGCACTTTACAGCCAATAAAGTATTTTGAAGTGCAGTCACTATTGCAATGTAGGAAGAACAACAGTCAATTTGCGCACAGCAAGCTCTCACAAACAGCAATGTGATAGTGACCAGATCATCTGTTTTAGTGATGTTGATTGAGGGATAAATATTGGCCAGGACACCGGGGATAACTCCCCCTGCTCTTCTTCGAAATAATGCTGTGGGATCTTTTACGTCCACCTGAGAGAGAAGACTCGGTTTAATGTCTTATCCGAAATGGGGCACCTCCGACAGTGCAGCGTTCCCTCAGCACTGCACTGGAGTGTCAGCCTGGACTTTTCTGCTCAAGTCTCTAGAGTGGGACTTGAACCCACAACCTCTAACTCTGATACGGGAGTGCTACCCACTGAGCCATAGCTGACTCGTTAATCACGGGAGCGATTATCAAACAAAATTTGACACCGAGCCACATAAGGGTATATTAGGACAAGATGTTTTTAGGAGTGTTTTTTAAAGGAGGAGAGAGAGGCGGAGAGGTTTAGGGAGGGAATTCCAGAGCTCAGGGCCCAGGCAGCTGAAGGCACGGCCACCGATGGTGGAGTGATTCAAATCGGGGATGCACAAGAGGCCAGGGTTGGAGGAGCGCAGAGATCTATAAGGGTTGTAGGGCTGGAGGAGGTTACAGAGGTAGGGAGGGGTGAGGCCTGGGAGGGATTTGCAAACAAGGATGAGAATGTTAAAATCGAGGCGTTGCCGGACCGGGAACCAATGTAGGTCAGCGAGCACAGGTGCTGGGTGAACGGGAAAGAAGAACATAAGAAATAGGAGCAGGAGTCGGCCATTCGGCCCCTCGAGCCTGCTCCGACATTCAATGAGATCATGGCTGATCGGATCTTGGCCTCAACTCCACTTCCCTGCCCGCTCCCCATAACCCTTCACTCCCTTATCGTTCAAAAATCTGTCTATCTCCACCTTAAATGTATTCAGTGACCCAGCCTCCACAGCTCTCTGGGAAGAGAATTCCACAGATTCACGACCCTCTGAGAAGAAATTCCTCCTCATTTCCGTCTTAAAAGAGTGCCCCCTTATTCTGAAACTATGCTCCCCTAGTTCTAGATACCCCCACGAGGGGAAACATCCTCTCTGCATCTACCTTGTCAAGCCCCCTCAGAATCATACATGTTTCAATAAGATCACCTCTCATTCTTCTAAACTCCAATGAGTATAGGCCCAACCTGCTCAACCTTTCCTCATAAGACAACCCCTCCATCTCTGGAATCAACCTCGTGAACCTTCTCTGAACTGCCTCCAATGCAAGTATATCCCTCTTTAGATAAGGGGACCAAAACTGTACGCAGTACTCCAGGTGTGGTCTCAACCAACGCCCTGTACAGTTGTAGCAAGACTTCCCTACTTTTATACTCCATCCCCCTTGCAATAAAGGCCAACATTCCATTTGCCTTCCTAATTACTTGCTGTACCTGCATACTAACTTTTTGTGTTTCATGTACTAGGACCCCCAGATCCCTCTGTACCGCCGCGTTCTGTAGTCTCTCTCCATTTAAATAATAATTTGCTTTTTTATTTTTCTTACCAAAGTGGATAACCTCACATTTTCTCACATTATACTCCATCTGCCAGATTTTTGCCCACTCACTTAACCTATCTATATCCCTTTTCAGACTCTCTGTCCTCTTCACAACTTGCTTTCCCACCTATCTTTGTATCATCAGCAAATTTGGCTACAGTACACTCGGTCTCTTCATCCAAGTCATTAATATAGATTGTCAACAGCTGAGGCCCCAGCACTGATCCCTGCAGCATCCCTACTCGTTAGAGTTTGCCAACCTGAAAACGACCCATTTATCCCGACTCTCTGTGAGCTAGCCAAACCCCCCTCCATGCTAATATATTACCCCCAACCCCGTGAGCTCTTATGGTGCGAGTTGGGATACGGGCAGCAGAGTTTTGGATGAGGTCAGGTTTAGGGAGGGCGCAAGATTGGAGTGGTCGATATGTCTGGGCAGCGACTCGATGCATTCTGGAAGAATGAGCACACATTACTTAAAAGTACAGCAGAAACCCAATTCATCATGCATAATGCAGGCACCAAGAAATTCGGAGATGCATTATGCATCAAGTAATATGAACTGCTCCAAACCCGTTCCCTTCTGAAGTAATTCAAGTTTTCACAGGGAAGGATCGCGTCATCAACCTTGCATCGTGACTTGGCGCAAATAGACCGCAGTATAAACCTTCCATCAATGGGCCTCATCTTGTGACAATACACCTCCTTTCAGCCATTTTTAATTCGTCCCCACAAACGAATCCTCTGGAAAACGAAAGAAAGAACTTGCATTTCCACAGCGCCTTTCATGACCTCAGGACGTCCCAAAGTGCTTTTCAGCCAATTAAGTACTTTTTGAAGTGTAGTCACCATTGTAATGTAGGAAACGCGGCAGCCAATTTGCGCACAGCAAGCTCCCACAAACAGCAATGTGATAATGACCAGATAATCTGTTTTAGTGACGTTGGTTGAGGGGTAAATATTGACTCGGGACACCGGGAGAACTCCCCTGCTCTTCTTCGAAATAGTGGCCGTGGGATCTTTTACGTCCACCCGAGAGAACAGACGGGGCCTCGGTTTAACGTCTCATCCGAAAGACAGCGCCTCTGACAGTGCAGCGCTCCCTCAGTACTGCACTGGAGTGTCAGCCTGGATTTTTGTGCTTTAGTCTCTGGGGTGGGACTTGAACCCCAAACCTTCATGACTCAGAGGCGAGAGTGCTGCCCACTGAGCCACGGCTGACGCTTCGGACCCGAGACAATCCCGCAACCACCAGAAAGAAAGAAAGACTTTGTTCCGTTAATAGATACGCTGCTCTTTGTTGTACGGACTGCGTTTGTCCCACAGTTGAAAGCGGGTGGGGCCAAAGGGAGGTGTTGTACATCTGGCCAGATCCTCTTGAGCAAGCAAGGGACGATCAGGCCGGGTCTCGCTGCTCTTGATCGGCATCCAGAGAGAGCTGCCTGCTGTGGACACTGCACGTGCTCGAGCGTGTGGCCTGAACAGACATTAGCGAGACAGACGGCTGGGCCTGGCTGTGAGTTCAGCCATAGATAAAATAACCGGTCAACTCTCATCAAGACGAAGAAAGAAAGGGGGGGGGGGGGGGAAAAAAAGAAAGTTAGCCAGGGAATGAAGGAGCCACATTTTATTTTGCGCCTTTCAGGGCTTCAGGACGCCCCGAAGTGCTTTGCAGCCAATGAAGGAATGTTGAAGTGTCGTCACTGTTGTAATGCAGGAAATGTAAAGAGTGGCCAGTTTGCTGAGATACCAGAAGGCAACAGATGCCCATGGAACCCGTAAGAGTCGGGGCCTTCAGGAGAGAAGGGGAGAAAGTTGAGCGTGAAGGGAGGAAAGCAGGTGGAGCCCTCAACATCTGAACTAGAAGTTCCGGCTACATTAGGAGATTTATTTTAAACAACAACAACAGTTTGCATTAATATAGCGCCCTTTTCACCTAGTAAAACATCCCGAGGTGCTTCACCGTGTCGTAATCTGACAACATTTGACACCAAACCACGTAAGGAGATATTAGGCCAGGTGACCAAAAGCTTGGCCAAAGAGGTCGGTTTTAAGGAGCATCTTAAAGGAGGAGAGAGAGGCGGAGAGGTTTAGGGAGGGAATTCCAGAGCTCCGGGCCCCAGGCAGCTGAAGGCACGGCCGCCAGTGGTGGAGTGATTAAAGTCGGTGAATGCGCAGGAGGCCAGAATTAGAGGAGCGCAGAGATCAGAGGGTTTGTGGAGGTTGCGGAGGTAGGGAGGGGTTTGAAAACCAGGATGAGAGTTTTAAAATCGAGGCCATATCTCGAGGAAGGGGAAGATTGGTTTTGTAGGCAAGTGTCGGGCTGTGATTTTTCTTGAACGGGTGAGTCCAGGCTGTGAGCTAACTGTGTGTCTTACTGCTAACTTCTCATCCCGGAGGACTGTCCTACTGTCGGTGAGTTGGTTGCAGGTGATGACCTGCGTGCTCGGCCTGTCAGATAAGCGGGAAGTGTTAAGGTTTCAGCGCTGCAGTAGACTGCACAATGCCTTCTTATAGCAACTTGGTACATCGACACAGATGCTATTTTCGACACCTTACGAGAAACATAGAAACATAGAAGATAGGAGCAGGAGTCGGCCATTCGGCCCTTCGAGCCTGCTCCGCCATTCAATGAGATCATGGCTGATCCTCCAAATTCAGTACCCTGTCCCTGCCTTCTCCCCATATCCCTTGATCCCTTTAGCCTTAAGAAATATATCCAACTCTTTCTTGAATATATTTAATGAACTGGCCTCCACCGCCCTCTGTGGCAGAGAATTCCACAGGTTCACCACTCTCTGGGTGAAGACATTCCTCCTCATTTCAGTCCTAAATGGCCTACCCCTTATCCTTAGACTATGACCCCTGGTTCTGGACTCCCCGGCCATCAGAAACATCCTTCCTGCATCTAGTCTGTCCAGGCCTGACAGAATTTTATAGGTTTCGATGAGATCCCCTCTCAATCTTCTAAACTCCAGTGAGTATAAGCCCAGTCGACCCAATCTCTCCTCATACGTCATTCCTGCCATCCCAGGTATCAGCCTGG
>NC_140996.1:228679478-228860203 GCF_052327205.1 Somniosus microcephalus
ACCTGTGTCCTTGCAGCCTGAAAGCACAGCTAGTTGATTAAAGCAAATCTTCAGCAAAAAAAAAAATCCAGGCATAGGGCGGTTTGTAAATCTCTAAGGGCGCGGTGAAGATATCTGCCGCTTTATCTGAAAACAAACACAGTGTAAATCAGGGCACTGATGGTTAACGGTGCCGGTATGAAAAGGCGGTGTGTCCTCCAGATCTGCCGGCTGGCAGGCCAGTCCTTGGTTGCTGCTGACACAGTTTCACACACTCTGCTGACTGATGTGGAAACGCAGCTCTGGGGAGAGCTGGGGAGAGCGAGAGTCACTTCATCAACAGCACACAGCTGTACACACACCAGCTGCCGTTCGTGGAGGGGTGGGGCGTTTAGGAGAGGGAGTGGGGAGGAGGGAGGTGGGGAGGGGTGGTGAGAGGGATGGGAGGGGGTTTGGAGAGGGTGGTGGGGGGTTGGAGAGGGGGGTGGAGAGTGTGGTGGGGGATTAGGAGGGGTGGTGAGAGAGTTAGTGTTGGGGGGCAGGGGGAGTTTGGAGGGGACGTTGAGGGGGGCTTTTATCCGGTCGGGTCATCCCAATAAAAACTTGATGCCCCCTTTTTTAATCCTGGCAATCTGGGACCTCGAGCATTTACTTCATGGGAACGTTGGGAGGCTTTTTAGCCCCTCACGCCTGCTCTGTTACTCAATGAGGTCATGGCTCCTCTTCACCTCAACTCCATAATCCCTTGATACCGTGACCTAACTATCGATCTCCGCCTTGAACACTCCAATTGTCTCTTAGCAGCCACAGTGTTTTGGGGGAGAGAGTTCCAGATTTCCACTACCCTGTGTGTGAAGAAGTGCTTCCTGACATCACCCCTGAACGGCCTGGCTCTAATTTTAAGGTTACGCCCCCTTGCTCTGGACCCCCCCCCCCCCCCACCCCAACCAGAGGAAATAGTTTTTCCCTATCTCCCCATTCAAATCCTTTTTATTATTTTAAACACCTCGATCAGATCATCCCTCAATCTTCTGAACTCCAGGGAATAAACCCGTGACTCTGCTCATCTGCTGAAACCTTCATCCACACCGTTGTTACCTCTAGCCTTGACTATCCTTGTGCTCCAGTTCGGCCTCCCACCTCCCACCCTCTGTAAACTTGAGCTTATCCAAAGCTCTGCTGCCCGTGTCCTAACTCTCTCAAAATCCTGTTCGCCCATCACCCCTGTGCTCGCTGATCTACATTGACTCCCGGTCCGGCAATTCTTTGATTTAAAAATTCTCATCCTTGTTTTCAAAGCCATTCATGGCCTCTCCCCCTCCCTATCTCTGTAACCTCCTCCAGCCCCACAACCCCACCCTCCCCCCATTAGATCTCTGCGCTCCTCCAATTCTGGCCTCTTCAGCATCCCTGATTTCCATCGCTCCACCATTGGCGGCCGTGCCTTCAGCTGCCTGGGCCCTAAGCTCTGGGATTCCCTCCCTAAACCTCTCCGCCTCTCTCTCCTCCTTTAAGATGCTACTTAAAACCAACCTCTTTGACCAAGCTTTTGGTCACCTGCCGTAATATTTGCTTATGTGGCTCGGTGTCAATTCTTGATTGATTAACCCACCTGCAAAACATCTTGGGACGGTTTACTACAGTAAAGGCGCTAATAAATGTTGTTTTATGCACGTTCTACGTCGCCCACTGGCAACAGTCAGATGGTTGTGGGGAAGAACTGAGAGTCTCCGCACGCTTGTTGGGAAAGGTGGGAATCGCAAGATTCGTCTTTGACTGCCAGGTCCTTGCCAGTGAGGATCCATGCGAGGGGACCAGTCGAGAACCGCATTCTGGGGGTCTCTCAACCACCCGCCCCTCTTACACACACGCACACACAGACCCCCGACTCTCAAAGAATGCCCGCCTCGATCACTTCGCCCCCCCCCCCCGCAGTTACTGACAGTGGTGGCACTATCTCTGGAGTAGCCTGGGGAAAATCGCATCGAGGTAAATCTCTGCCGCTCCTGTTGCATTTGCAAAGATAATCCAGAGGCCGTATGTAGAACTCAACTCATGTCGCTTTTAATGGCTGATGCAACCACACTCTTACAGGCAAAAGCAATCGAATACCTATATCCAATGTCAGACATAATATAACGATAACAGCACTATCAAACTTCATGTGCTCAGGCCAAGGCAATCGAGTACCTATCCCCAATGTCAGACATAACCGCTCCGTCGATGGGAATACCACCTCGGGTTGCCAACTCTGGGCGGACATATTCCTGGAGGTGTCATCACATGACCCGCTGCCGCCGACCGCCCCACTCGGTCGAACAGCCTTCTTTTGCCCAACTCTTAATGTTTTTATAACTAACTGCAAACAAAAGCGTTCAATCAACACATTTTTATTTTCCAGTGCCCCCTACAATTTATACGCTGGGTGTTACTTGCCGCGGAGATGAATCTTGAATTCCTGGAGACTCCAGGCCATTTGAAGGGTTGGCAACTCTAGCACCGTCTCGTCTGTGTTATGGCACCGTCGCTGGGCTGGTGTCAGTGCCAGGCTCAAATCTAAAGTGGGACCTGGGGGGGGCCCACGAGTCATCGTGGTTGCCTATTTGAGACTTTGCAAAACATCTTTGTATTCGAAACGCGCGCACCTGTCGAGCTCGGTTGTTGATGGCTGCAGTCGACCAGTCGCGTCGGCGCAAGTCTTTTTTTCCCCCCGCGACCTGTAAACTTTGGATGATCGTCACAAGGTGACCCCTGACCCTCGAGTGTTACATGTTGCCATGTTCTTCCGACGGGGTCTGTGAAACCAAAACCGCTCTCGTGGCTTCAGTGATTGACCGCTGCTGAAAAGCTGTCAGCTGTTGAGAGTTACAGTGGGATGTACCCCGCCCCCCTCGGGACCCGATGAAGTGAGAAACTAGGCCAACAACAGGCACATCCCCCTCCTTGGCCCGGCCTGGATTCTTCCCAGTCTTCCTGCTGGCTCCAAGGAGCTTGAGTGAAGTGATGTGGAATGACATGAATCTTGTCATTCATGAAAGAAAGACTTATGAAGTAATACTGAGCGGCCTGCTGGCGGCGCTGTCCAGGGAGAGTATAAATACTTGGGCATGGGCCCAGCTTGCTCAGGACATTTTTTAACAGGAACTAGTGAAGGGCACAACTAGACCTCCATGTTGAAAAACAGTTGATTAAAGCTTTGTTTAACGCTTAGAACAAGTGCCGAGTAGTTTTCTTATGTCATGGCGCATTCTAAAAAAAAACTTCCCTCCGGACGTCCCAAAGCACACTACAGCCAATTAAGTACTTTTTGAAGTGCAGTCACTGTTGTAATGTAGGGAAACGTGGCAGCCAATTTGCACACAGCAAGCTCCCAGAGACAGCAATGTGATAATGACCAGATCATCTGTTTTTAGTGATGATGGGTGAGGGATAAATATTGGCCCCAGGAGACTCGGGAGAACTCCCCCCTGCTCTTCTTCAAAATAGTGGCCGTGGAATCTTTTACGTCCAACTGAGAGCAGACGGGGCCTCGGTTTAACGTCTCATCCAAAGACGACACCTCTGACACTGCAGCACTCCCTCAGTACTGCACTGGAGTGTCAGCCTAGATTTTTGTGCTCAAGTCTCGAGTGGGGATTCGAACCCACAACCTTCTGACTCGGAGGCGAGGGTGCTGCCCACTGAGCCACGGCTGACACCCCAATGTATCCCAGTTCTGTCCAAGACTTGTATACGGCTCCCATATCTGGGCAGCCTTTTCCCACCGTTAGCGCGCGCCCCTCCTTCCCCCCCCCTCCCCCCTCCGTGGCTGGATATGAGATGAAGTCTGTCAACTGATCTCCCGTCTCCATCTTCTTTGTCTGTGTATCACCAGCTGCTTTAACCCTGACTTTCACTGTGGCACACAGCAGGGAAACTCCTCTGTAATTACGGGCAGAGGAAGCACTTCAAGGACACCCTCAAAGTCTCCTTGGAAAAAGTGCAACATTCCCACCGACACCTGGGAATCCCTGGCCCAAGACCGCACAAAGTGGAGGAGAAGCATCCGGGAAGGTGGCGAACACCTCGAGCCTCTTCGCCGGGAGCGAGCGGAAGCCAAGCGCAGGCAGCGCAAGGAGCGCGCGTGACCAATTCGACCATTGATCATCCATGATCTCATTGAATGGCGGAGCAGGCTCGAGGGGCCGAATGGCCTGCTCCTATCTTCTATGTTTCAATGTAACCCAAGCACCCCACCCACCTGCCCTTTCAACCGCCGTCTGCCCCACCTGTGACAGAGACTGTAGGTCCCGCATCGGACTCATCAGTCACCCGAGAACTCATTTTTAATGTGGAAGCAAGTCATCCTCGGTTCCGAGGGACTGCCTAAGACAGAAGGCTTTAACCCTGATACCCATTCAGTTAGGATTCTGAGAGACCCGTGCCCATGACTTGGCTCCAGGGACTTGAGCGCAAAATCTAGGCCGACACCCCAGTGCAGTACTGAGGGAGCGCCGCACTGTCGGAGGGGCAGTACTGAGGGAGTGCCGCACTGTCGGAGGGGCAGTACTGAGGGAGCGCTGCACTGTCGGAGGGGCCGTCTTTCAGATGAGACGTTAAACCGAGGCCCCGTCTGCTCTCTCAGGTGGACATAAAAGATCCCGCTGCACTATTTTGAAGAAGAGCAGGGGAGTTATCCCCGGTGTCCTGGCCAGTATTTATCCCTCAATCAACATTTCTTTTTTTTTTTTAAATACCCAGATTATCTGATCATTTATTACAGTGCTGTTTGTGGGAGCTTGCTGTGTGCAAATTGGCATTTCCTACATTACAACAGTGACTACACTTCAAAAGTACTTCATTGGCTGTAAAGCACTTTGGGCCGTCCTGAGGTTGTGAAAGACGCTATATAAATGCAATTCTTCCTTTAATGTAGTAAAACGTCCCAAGGCGCTTCACAGGAGCGATTACCAAACAAAATTTGACACCGAGACACACCGAGATACTCTGGACAGGTGGCCAAAAGCTTGGCCAAAGAGGTCGGTTGTAAGGAGCGTCTTAAAGGAGGAGAGAGAGGCGGAGATTGAGGGAGGGAATTCCAGAGCTTGGGGCCTCGACAGCTGAAGGCACGGCCACCAATGGTGGAGTGATTAAAATCGGGGATGGGCAAGAGGCCGGAATTGGAGGAGCACAGAGATTATTGGCTGTAAAGCGCTTTGGGACGTCCTGAGATCTTGAAAGGCGCTATATAAATGCAAGTTCTTTCTTACCACATGCAGTATTTGGCCAGGGTTGTGCCTTTCAGAAAGGGAGGCAGGGCGGGAGGGGAAATGTTCCATTCTGCAAAGCAATCCGTCAGCAGCCAGTGACCTGACAGAAACACAATCCCTGCAGTAGTGACCTGACACTGTCTCCTGAGATGAAAAGCTCTGCTTGTATTTTGATCCCCTGTTCTGAAACAATGCAGCCAGTCTTCTCGCGAGCCTCCAGCGCAATGCATCCGACCGGACGGAACTATCTCTTTTTTTTCCCCCCCCCCTCCCTCGACTCCTGCCCGGTTCCCAAAACTGCAGCGGGGCGATCCGTAACTTCCGCGCGTCTTGCCCTCACCCGAGGTGAGAAGATTTAAAAAAAAAAAAAAAAATCAGCCACCAGGAGCTGGTGGGTGCCTGTCCGACTCAGGTTGCCAACCCTCCAGCATTGCCCTGGAGCCTCCAGGCATTGAAGATTAATCTCCCGGACACTGCTGCCAGCAACCTTCCGAGATCTCCGCGCTCCTCCAATTCTGGCCTCTTGCGCATCCCCGATTTTAATCGCTCCACCATTGGCGGCTGTGCCTTCAGCTCTGGAATACTCTCCCTAAACCTCTCCGCCGCTCTCTACCTGTCTTTAGACGCTCCTTTAAAATCTACCTCTTTGACCAAATCTTTGGTCACCTGTCCTAATAGCTCCTTACGTGGCTCGGTGTCAAATTTTGTTTGATAAAAACGTAAGAATTAGGAGCAGGAGTCGGTCATTCGGCCCCTCGAGCCTGCTCCGCCATTCAATAAGATCATGGCTGATCTACCTCAGCTCCACTTTCCCGCCCAATCCCCATATCCCTCGAGTCCAAAAATCTATCGACCTCTGTCTTGAATATACTCAACGACTTGAGCCTCCACAGCCCTCTCAGGTAGAGAATTCCAAAGATTCACCACCCTCCGAGTGAAGAAATTTCTCCTCATCTCAGTCCTAAATGGCCGACCCCTTATTCTGAGACTGTGACCCCTGGTTCTAGACTCCCCAGCCAGGGGAAACATCCTCCCTGCATCTACCCTGTCAAGCCCTGTAAGAATTCTGTATGTTTCAATGAGTTCACCTCTCATTCTTCTAAACTCTGGAGAATACAGGCCTAGTCTACTCAATCTCTCCTCATAGGACAATCCCCCCATCCCAGGAATCAGTCTGGTGAACCTTCGTTGCACTCCCTCTATGGCAAGTATATCCTTCCTTAGATAAGGAGACCAAAACTGTACACAGTACTCCAGGAGTGGTCTCACCAGGGCCCTATAGAATTGCAGCAGGACGTCTTTACTCTTGCACTCAAATCCTCTTGTAATAAATGCCTCTGCGAAGCACCTTGGGGCGTTACAGGAATACATCCAACCAGAGTTGGCAACCCGGGTTCACCCGCAGACAGTCAAGAGCAGGACCGGCAAAACCTCTGAAATCAGGGTGCGTTTCTCAAGTAAACTTTTTATCGTTGATGCTCGGTCCGATTGCACGGCCCAATCACGCTGACTGATGGACCGCTGGGCGGTCTTGGTGCTTTTGTTTCTCTGTGTTTGCTTGTTCGCGGGATGTGGGTGTCGCTGGCGAGGCCGGCATTTATTGCCCATCCCTAATCGCCCTCGAGAAGGTGGTGGTGAGCCTCCTTCTTGAACCGCTGCAGTCCGTGTGGTGAAGGTGCTCCCACAGTGCTGTTAGGGAGGGAGTTCCAGGATTTTGATTCCGTGATGTTGAATTAATTCCAGTAAAGATGATTCTCTTTCCCCCCCCCCCCCCCCCCCCACACATTTGATATCTCGATTTGTAAACGCAACAGGCACTGTGGAACTGAGCAAAACAGGACAGGGAGCCAGGTTCCATTCTCTGTCTCTACTGAGATAGCTGATCTTAGCCATGGCATACAATAGGGAAGCTCTGAATGCCCTCAGTGTCATCTTTTGATTTCACTCTCACTCTCGTTCGTGTGCACTCTCACTCTACTGCACTTTCACTATTAATCTAAAGCTCCCTCTACTCTGTCCCATCAAACACTCCCAGGGCAGGTACAGCACGGGTTAGATACAGAGTAAAGCTCCCTCTACACTGTCCCATCAAACACTCCCAGGGCAGGTACAGCACGGGTTAGATACAGAGTAAAGCTTCCCCTACACTGTCCCATCAAACACTCCCAGGGCAGGTACAGCACGGGTTAGATACAGAGTAAAGCTCCTTCTACACTGTCCCATCAAACACTCCCAGGGCAGGTACAGCACGGGTTAGATACAGAGTAAAGCTCCCTCTACACTGTCCCATCAAACACTCCCAGGGCAGGTACAGCACGGGTTAGATACAGAGTAAAGCTCCCTCTACACTGTCCCATCAAACACTCCCAGGGCAGGTACAGCACGGGTTAGATACAGAGTAAAGCTCCCTCTACACTGTCCCATCAAACACTCCCAGGGCAGGTACAGCACGGGTTAGATACAGAGTAAAGCTCCCTCTACACTGTCCCATCAAACACTCCCAGGGCAGGTACAGCACGGGTTAGATACAGAGTAAAGCTCCCTCTACACTGTCCCATCAAACACTCCCAGGGCAGGTACAGCACGGGTTAGATACAGAGTAAAGCTCCCTCTACACTGTCCCATCAAACACTCCCAGGGCAGGTACAGCACGGGTTAGATACAGAATAAAGCTCCCTCTACACTGTCCCATCAAACACTCCCAGGGCAGGTACAGCATGGGTAAAGGTCAGCTCGCTATTCCGTGACCTTTACTGGGAAGTGAGCGGGTGTGTGGTGTGAGGATGGGATTGAGCTGGGCTGTCGCACTGCCCTGCGGACAGTCACCAGGCTCCACATGTGAAGATTGACCATTTGTGTGAGGCACCCCTGTAATCAGCACGAGAGAGAGGGAGGTGAGGGAAGGTGGAGAAGGAGTGAAAGAGAGAGGGGGAGATGGAGCAGCGAAAGAGAGAGGGGCTGAGAGAGGGGAGAAGTGGGGACGGGGGAAGAGAGATCATGCGGGGGCAGAGGGAGAGGAGTCAGTGAGGAAGAGAAGAGTGGAGTTGGAGCGAGGAGTGGAGGAGAATGGAGCGGGTACCCTACAGAAACAGAATTCTGCCTCTCAGAATGCACGGGGTTAGCCTAATATCTTTAAAAATTACCCGCCATTCCTGGTTCACCATTTTCTCGTGACTGATGAATTACTTAGAGCCTGAAATTTTACTGGGGAAAAAAACCAGTAACGTCCTTCAGAGGAGGCCACTGTGAAAGCTTCAGTTCCTGTTTAATAAATGACGCGTGCGAGTGGTTTCTCTGGCTCGCGCAACGAGCTGGAGCCAGATGGACACAGGAGGTGAAGCCGGCCTCCAGCCTGTGGAGAGCTGGGCCGGAGGATAGTGCCATCCTGTTCAGGCAGGGAGGTGGAGCCCACCCACCGAGACACCAGCTGTTGCACAACGCCGGGCAGGAGGGAGGGGAGGCCTGTAATTAGGTGGCGAGCTGCCGGGGTGACCTTGATGAGTGCAGTCGATGCTTTCATTTTTATTTACTCCCAAACTTCAAACGGACCCCCTTCCCACAAGCCTTTGAATCCCGACTTCCCAACCCCTGACTGGGACACAATCGGAGGGGAAGCCAGCGAGCTAGGTTAAAGGCGAGAAGGGAGAGGTAGGAGAGAGCGAGAGAGCGAGCAGGATGAAGGGAGGGGTAGGGTAAGGAAACAACATCAACAACTTGCATTTATACAGCGCTTTAAACATGGCAAAACGTCCCAAGGTGCTTCACAGGAGCGATTATCAAACAAAATTTGACACCGAGCCACAAAGAGATATTAGGGCAGGTGACCAAAAGCTTGGTCGAAGAGGTAGGTTTTAAGGAGCGTCTTAAAGTGGGAGAGAGGCGGAGAAGTTTAGGGAGGGAATTCCAGAGCTTCGGGCCTCGGCAGCTGAAGGCACGGCCGCCAATGGTTGAGCGATTTATAGTCAGGAATGTTCAAGAGGCCAGAATTGGAGCAGCGCCGATAAGGAGGGGGCGTTAGGAAAGGGGGAAGAAGATAGAGAGTGAGAGAATAGGGTAGGGCGGGGAGAGTGGGCAGGGGAAAGAGATAGTGAGAAGGGAAGGAAGGAGGAGGGAGAGAGGATAGGACAGTGAAGGAGAGGGAGGGAAAGAAAGGGGATAGAGCGAGGAAGAAAGGGAAGCTGAGGGGAGAAAGGGGAAAGATTGGAGGCGAGGAGTAGCGGTGGGAAATCGGTCTGTCGCATCGTAGCCCCATTGGCTGTACTCCTGTCTTCACAGAATCACAGAATCTACAGTGCAGATAGAGGCCATTTCGGCCCATCGAGCCTGCACCGACACATATCCCACCCTATCCCCGTAACCCCATGTATTTAATCCCCTAACACTAAGGGTCAATTTATCATAGCCAAATCAACCTAACCTGCACATCTTTGGACTGTGGGAGGAAACCGGAGCACCCGGAGGAAACCCACGCAGACACAGGGAGAATGTGCAAACTCCACACAGACAGTCGCCCGAGGCCAGATTTGAACCCGGGTCCCTGGCGCTGTGAGGCAACAGTGCTAACCACTATGCCACCGTGCCCCCCCTTAGCCTGGCTCTGCTCCTGGAGCACAGCTCCACTGACGGTGAGACTCATCGCGCTGCCTCCCACTCCAACTCGCTCACTCCCTCCAAGCTCTCGACCTTCCTCCCTCCACCTGCAGGCTTTTCTAACCCCAAGCTTGACGTCCCCTCCCCGCTTCGACCTCGCTCATCTCATCTGCTGTCCTCCTCTCTCGCTGGCACCCTGCACGATCGGCCTCCCCTGCTTTGCCATGAACCAGAAGAATTGATCGATCTTGGTCAGCTGCGATGAAAAGTAAGAAAGACTCACATTTCTCCAGCGCCTTTCACCACCTCAGGACGTCCCAAAGCGCATTACAGCCAATGAAGTACTTTTTGAAGTGCAGTCACTGTTGTAATGTAGGAAACGTGGCAGCCAATTTGCGCACAGCAAGCTCCCACAAACAGCAACGTGATGATGACCAGATAATCTGTTTTTGTGATGTTGATTGAGGGATAAATATTGGGCCCAGGACACCGGGGAGAACTTCCTGCTCTTCTTCGAAATCGTGGTCGTGGGATCTTTTATGTCCATCTGAGAGATCAGGTGGGGCCTCGGTTTAACGTCTCATCCGAAAGACGGCACCTCCGACAGTGCGGTGCTCCCTCAGCACTGCCCCTCCGACAGTGCGGCGCTCCGACAGTGCGGCGCTCCCTCAGCACTGCCCCTCCGACAGTGCGGCGCTCCCTCAGCACTGCCCCTCCGACAGTGCGGCGCTCCCTCAGCACGGCACTGGGAGTGTCAGCCTGGATTTTGCGCTTGGGTCTCTGGAGTGGGGATCCGAACCCACGATTTTCTGAGTCGGAGGCGAGAGTGCCACCCACTGAGCCACGGCTGACACTGAATCTATTTCATCAAGTTTTTGTAAAGCAGTAGTTCGGTGCAGCGCCCGGTTCTTGAGGGGAGGGATTGCGGAAGAGTGGGGTGAGAAGATTCGCTCTGTTATCCAGTTTAAGCAAACCTGCTCTCCATAAATGGCTTTGCCGTTTCACCACCGGCTAATTCCACTCGCACACATTGGTGGACAAGGTCCAACCCCCCCTCCCCCGCCCCCGCGGACTCTCTGTCGATAGTTGTGTCTGTGGTTTGGGTGAAAGGTGGGGTGGGCTGGGGCAGATGCGGGGGCTTTAGTTCTCTAAACCTGTCTTAATTGCGCCTTTCTCTAATTCCCTGTAAGGTCAAACACAAGAACAACGAGGACAGGTTTGTCTTTCTGTGTCAGTGCAAACCTCGATGTGTGGGCTCTCCTTCACAACACTGGAATCTCTCCAAATTATTATCATTCTCTCCGACAGGCCAGGGTTTCTGTTTGTTATTTCCCGCCCCCCCACTCTTCTGAAAGCGTTGATTTGTGTTGGGATTCCACAAACGCCATCAACCTTCAGGAGCCGACACTGCCTGATTTTTATATTCCTCTGTGTTCACCAATCTCCTAATTATTTGCCTCCTCCTCCTCTCGTCTCCAGTCCTATTCCCCCTCCCCTCCTTTTTCCCCTTTCCCTTCTCTCTCTCCCTCCTTTCTCTCCCGCTCTGCTCCTTCCACCTTTTCCCCCCAATTTGTTTCCATCCCTCCTTTTTCTCTCTGTCCCTCCCACCCCTTTCTCGCTCTCCCCCTTTCTCTCTTCCCTTCCTCTCTCTCCCCCTTTCTCTCTTCCCTTTCTCTCTCTCTCCCCCTTTCTCTCGCTCCCTTTTTCCTTCTCCTCTTCTCATCATTCTCCTCCTCGTACCTTCTCCCTCGGAGATGCCATCTTTCGGATGAGACGTTAAACCGAGGCCCCGTCTGCTCTCTTGGGTGGACGTAAAAGATGGGATTCCTGGATCGGTTGCAATCTTTCTGACTAGCGTGGGATGTAATAACCCACTTTGCTATCTGAACCTCTCAACTAATTCAACCTGTCGTACCTTCCTTTGAGCTGCACGGTTAGCCACTTTATTTTGCATATTTGGAAGAAAAGAAAGAACATTTATTTCTATCGCGCCTTTCGCGACCTCCGGATGCTCCAGAGCGCTTTACAGCCAATGAAGTACTTTTTGGAGTGAAGTCACTGTTGTAATGTGGGAAACGCGGCAGCCAATTTGCGCACAGCAAGCTCCTACAAACAGCGATGTGATAATGACCAGATCATCTGTTTTAGTGACGGTGGTTGAGGGGTAAATATTGGCCCCAGGACACCGGGGAGAACTCCCCTTGCTCTTCTTCAAAATAGTGCCGTGGGATCTTTTACGTCCACCTGAGAGGGAAGACGGGACCTTGGATTAACATCAAAGTAACTTTTTAAAAGGGATTGGATATAAACTTTAAAAGGAAACATTTGCAGGGGAGTGGGGAAAGAGCAGGGGAGTGGGACTAATTGGACAGCTCTGTCAAAGAGCCGGCACAGGCACGATGGGCCGAATGGTCTCCTTCTGTGCTGTATCATTCTCTGATTCTTCTCATGGCCTCAGGATGCCCCAAAGTGCATCACCGCCAATGAAGTACTTTTGAAGTATAATCGCTGTTGATATGTGGGCAAATGTGGCAGCCATTTTGTGCACAGCAAGGTCCCACAAACAGCAAATGTATGAATGACCAGTGTTGATATTGGTTGAGGGATGAATGTTGACCAGGACACCGGGAGAACTCACCTGCTCCTCTTCAGATAGACGGCACCCCTGACAGTGCGGCGCTGTGGTAAACCACTGTTTGTATTCCACTGTGTACATGCCTGGACATGCCTCGGCTGACTCCTCCCACAAGTCCTAGTATAAAGGTGACTGCTCCCCAGCCCTTTGTATTTCTGGACCGGTCGACCACTCGAGGCAGACCTTCATTCTTTTGTTAATAAAAGCCTTTAGTTACTCTCTTAACTCTCAGTCTTTTATGAGTAATTGATAGCGCATCAGGCGCCCCCTCAGCACTGCCCCTCCGACAGTGCGGCGCCCCCTCAGCACTGCCCCTCCGACAGTGCGGCGCCCCCTCAGCACTGCCCCTCCGACAGTGCGGCGCCCCCTCAGCACTGCCCCTCCGACAGTGCAGCGCCTCTTTGACCAAGCTTCTGATTGCCCCACTCCTAATCTTTCTTTGGCCAAGTGTTAGGAACATAGGAACAATACTAGGCCATTCAGCCCCTCGAGCCTGTTGCGCCATTCAATGAGATCATGGCTGATCTGTATCTTAACTCCATTTACCCGCCTTTGCTCCATATTCCTCGACACCCTTACCCAACAAAAATCTACCCATCTCAGTCTTGAAAGCTCCAATTGACCCTCAGCATCCACAGCCTTGTGGGGGAGAGGGTTCCAGATTTCCACCACCCTTTGTGTGAAGAAGTGCTTCCTGACATCACCCCTGAACAGCCTGGCTCTAATTTTAAGGTTCTGCCCCCCTTGTTCTGGACTCCCCGCACCAGAGGAAATAGTTTCACTCTCTCTCTACCCTAACAGCTCCTTTAATCATCTTGAACACCTCGATTAGATCACCCCTTACTCTTTTTACTTTCCTCACACCTCTGTCAACTGACTCGGGATGTTATTCTATGTTTAAAGTGCTGTATAAATGCAAATTGCTGTCTCCAGTCGTTTGTTGATCAGAACAGCTGGAAAGACTTGGAGGATCTTCGTTTCATACAAGAGGCAGTACCATCTAATTGAGAACACTATCAGTCTTTATGAATCTAGGTTACCTCCCCAGAGTCTCCAGAATGTATCTTCTAGTAAGTAGTAAGGCAGCTTGCTCGAGAGTAATTTAAACATCATTGCATGTTATACACCCTTCATATTTACAAGGCCCAATGTGTATTAACATCAACTTACATTTATATAGCGCCTTTAATGTAGTAAAATGCTTCACAGGAGCAAAATTTGACACCAAGCCATGTAAGGAGATATTTGGGCAGGTGACCAAAAGCTTGGTCAAAGAGGTCGGTTTTAACGAGCGTCTTAAAGGAGGAGAGAGAGAGAGGCGGAGAGGTTTAGGGAGGGAATTCCAGAGCTTAGAGCCCAGGCAGCTGAAGGCACGGCCGCCAATGGTGGAGCGATTAAAATCAGGGGATGCTCAAGAGGGTAGAATTGGAGGAGTGCAGAGATCTCGGAGGGTTGTAGAGCTGGAGGAGGTTACAGAGCTAGGGAGAGGCGAGGCCATGGAGGTATTTGAAAACCAAGATGAGAATTTTTAAATTGAGGTGTTGTCAAGGAAGAAAGATAGAACGTGTAGCATTTATAGGGAAGAGGCTGGAGAAACTGTGATTGTTCTCCTTAGAGCAGAGAAGATTAAGGAGTGATTTAGTAGAGTTGTTCAAAGTTATGAGTCAGCACGTGCATGATGGACCAAATTAACTCCTCCTGTACTGTACGATTCTCTGATTCTTCTCATGGCCTCAGGGTGTCCCAAAGTGCATCACAGCCAATGAATACTTTTGAAGTATAATCACTGTTGATATGTGGGCAAATGTGGCAGCCATTTTGTGCACAGCAAGGTCCCACAAACAGCAAGTGAATGAATGACCAGTGTTAATATTGGTTGAGGGATGTATGTTGACCAGGACACCGGGAGAACTCATCTGCTCCTCTTCAGATAGAATCTTTGACAGGCAGTGGCGGCCTGGGTTTGACGTTGCATCTCAAAGACGGCACCTGTAACTGTGCAGCACACCCTCAGTACTGCTTTGACTTTGACCTGGAGGCATTTTGTCGGCCAGTTTGACTCGGTGGGTAGCACTCTCACTACTGAGTTAGAAGGTTGTGGGTTCAAGCCACACTCTAGACCAAGACTTGAGCACACAAATCTAGGCTGACACTCCCAGTGCGGTACTGAGGGAGTGGCGCACTGTCGGAGGTGCCGTCTTTTGGATGAGACGTTCAACCTCTCGGGTGGACGTACAAGATCCCATGCCACTATTTCGAAGAAGAGCAGGGGAGTTCTCCCCAGTGTCCTGGGGCCAATATTTATCCCTCAATCAACATCACAAAAACAGATTATCTGGACCTTATCTCATTGCTGCGTTTCCTACATTGCAACAGTGACTACACCTCAAAATTACTTCATTGACTGTAAAACGCTTTGGTACATTCCGAGATCATGAAAGGCACGATATCAATGCAAATTCTTTCTTTAGAAATCCAGAGGCCTGGACTAATAATCTGGAGGACGTGAGTTCAAATCCCATAATAGCAGTTTGCGATTTTTAAAAAAACCTGGAAATAAAAACACTGGCCTCAGTAAAAGTGACCACGAAACTGTTGGATTGCCGTAAAAACCCAACTGGTTCACTGATGTCCCTTTTAGGGAAGGAAACCTGCCGTCAATACCCGGTTTGTGACTCCAGTCAGAAACCAAGGTGGTTGACTCTTAACTGCCCCAGCAAGCTGTTCAGCTGCTTCCTTCTCAAGGGGCAACTAGGGATGGGCAATGAATGCACGCAGTTCTGGTCACCACATTGCAGGAAGGATGTGATTGCACTGGAGAGGGTGCAGAGGAGATTTACCAGGATGTAGCCTGGGCTGGGGAATTTTGGCGATGAGGAAAGATTGGATAGGCTGGGGTTGTTTTCTTTGGAACACAGGAGGCTGAGGGGAGATTTAATTGAGGTGTATAAAATTATGAGGGTCCGAGATAGAGTGGATAGGAAGGACCGATTTCCCTTAGCAGAGGGGTCGATAGCCAGGGGGCAGAGATTGAAAGTAATTGGTAGAAGGTTTAGAGGGGAGTTGAGGGGAACGTCTTTCACCCAGAGGGCGGTGGGTATTATGTCCGTGTATAATTGAGACACGGATTGCAGGAGTTGATTATAACAAGTCTTTACTGAATGGAGACAACCTGGAAACTGAAACGACAGAAGCCTGCTAGGGCCTTTTATACAGGGGTGGTCACTGCCAGTACTGCAGTCTGAGACCAGTTATTCCCTTAAAGGTACATACACAGCAGTGGGGGGTCTGGAACTCGCTGCCTGAAAGGGTGGTAGAGGCAGAGACCCTCATCACATTTAAAAAGTACTTGGATATGTACCTGAAGTGCCGTAACCTACAGGGCTACGGACCAAGAGCTGGAAAGTGGGATTAGGCCGGATAGCTCTTTTTTTGGCCGGCACAGACACGATGGGCTGAATGGCCTCCTTCTGTGCCATGAATTTCTCTGAACAAATGCCGGCCTTGCCAGCGACGCCCACATCTCGGGAACGAACTCCCGTCTCAATCGACTTCCCAAGTCTGGTCGCTGGATTTCCTGGATTCCGAGCGGGCTGAGTAATTGGCGGTGAATAAATTGAGGTCTGCGGTTTAAGAAGCGAGCTGACTATATTCGCCCCCTCCTGCCCCAGTAACCGAGGGAGGCTCTCCAGACCAGGGTGGATTTGCAAACCGCACTCTTGAAGCTGCCGGTGCTGAAATCGAGCGGAGGTGCCGCGGAACTCGACACCTTTTCGATTTGTAAACAAAAAAAATGAAGTCTGCAAAACGCAATCGTCGCCTGTCTCTGTAAACAACAAAATTGCTTAGGCGAAAAGTGACAAAGTCAAGCTGGCATGACAGCACTGCAGGGGAAAACACTGGCGGGTTCAGCTGCTGTGATAATTAGATGGTAAACACTCTTTCACACGGGAGTACATTCCTCAAAGTTACTTTTAGCAGGTCGTGCCTTGTTTTCAATTTCAGGACTATCGGGAAAAGACTGAATGAGGCTGGGGCTTTTTTCTCACAACAGTGCTTTCAAACTTTTGGCTGCGGGACACCTTAGCAAATGGATTCATAATCACTGACCCCCCTCCTCTTTTCCGCCCCCCCCCCCCATCTAAATTATAATACTCATATTATGAGAGTGCTGGATGTAAAGAGTGTTATAATAATGCTTTTAAGAAAACGAGTATTTCCTTACAGACTTCAATGAGATGGGTGTGCCTGCTTCTCGCTGCAGAGTCTGTCTATCCTCGGTGTGCTGTTTAACAATGACACTCGTAAATCATTCTCCACTTCCAGATGGAGCCTGTGCTTTGTCTTCATTGCTGCCAGAGAAGAAAATGATGTTCCACAAATGTATGTTGTTGCGAGAGGTAGCAACACTTTTTTTCCATTGCTTCTTTTACCAATTCCGGGTACTGATTGGCAAAAGAGCCAGAGGTGACATGAGGAAACATTTTTTTTTCTTTAAGCAGCGAGTTGTTGTGATCTGGAATGCGCTGCCTGAAAGGGCGGTGGAAGCAGAGTCAATAGTAACTTTCAAAAGGGAATTGGATAAATACTTGAAGGGAAAAACATTTGCAGGGCTGTGGGGGAAGAGCAGGGGGGGCACGGAGTGGGACTAATTGAAGAGCTCGTTCAAAGAGCCGGCACAGGCATGATGGGCCAAATGGCCTCCTCCTGTGCTGTATCATTCTATGATCAGGGAGGTACTTGTCCTACTTTCTGTCATGGAAGGGGCATTGTAAGAAAATGTATTGAGCACTGATACTTTCTGTTGTGTATGTACCTTTAAGAGAATAACTGGTCTCAGACTGCAGTACCAGCAGTGACCACCCCTGTATAAAAGGCGCTAGTGAGCCTCTAGTTTCAGTTTCCCAATTGACTCCTTTCAGTAAAGACTTGTTTTGTTCAACTCCTGCTGTCCGTGTCTCAATCATACACGGACATAATACTTTCCCACTTGCTATTTGGGTTTTGTTGAAGTTTGCTCATTGTGTGGATTTACTTCAGTTGTACATTGTTTTTTCACAAGGAAGATTTAAATATATTTAAACTCATTTGTATTGCTTCAGAGTATCTGTGGGGATAGGGGCACCGTCCAGGTGGGGATCATGCACCGGCTGTTGCGGGCAGTGTGCCGGCTGTAGCGGGCAGTGCGCAGGCTCGTGCGCCAGCTATACCGGGATCCAACTCCTTTTCAAATCAAAATCAAATCAAATCAACTTTTATTGTCATTGTTAGTGCACAAGTGCAGTACAATGAAATGTAGGCTTGCGGCTCCCGAGAGTGACGCACGGCGCCTGCAGCCTTAGTCCGCGCACTCTCACTCTCTGCTTGGCCACGTTGCGGCGTCGGCGGGGGGGGGTGGGGGTGGTCCTGGCCGCAGCAATCGCCAGCCGCCTACTACTGCTCCACCGGGTCCCAAAAGAAGCCGAGCAGTGGCTCCGCTGTCTGTCCGGCCGACTGCCTCTTCCTGACTGTCGAAACCAGCCCCCGCCAGGCATCCGGAGCCTGGGGATGACATCACTTAGCAACCGCCCGGTCGTTAGGGAGATCTCATTGAAACATACAAGATTCTGAGGGGGATTGACCGGGTAGATGCTGAGAGGTTGTATCCCCCTGGCTGGAGAGTCTAGAACCAGGGGGTCACAGTCTCAGGATAAGGGGTCGGCCATTTAGGACTGAGATGAGGAGGACATTCTTCACTCAGAGGGTGGTGAATGTTTGGAATTCTCTGCCCCAGAGGGCTGTGGAGGCTCAGTCGTTGAGTATATTTAAGGCTGAGATCGATAGATTTTCAGACTCTAGGAGAATCAATGGAAAGTGGAGTTGAGGTCGAAGATCCGCCATGATCTTATTGAATGGCGGAGCAGACTTGAGGGGCCGAATGGCCAACTCCTGCTCCTAATTCTTATGAGATGAGCTGCAGGCTTCTAAAAGACAAAGAAGTCGATGGAGTAAAGGGTAACGTGTATTTTTATCGCAGAACGGACGAAGATACTGTCGCAAAATGCAACTCACTGAAACATTTTTTAATTGCTAAAACCTAACTTTCACGTTATTTCTCGGACTCCCCTGGCGAGTCTCTATGGACCCCAGATTGAGAACCACTGTGCCAGAAACGAGAGAGCTGAGGGGTGCCTGATAGAGGGTCTTTAAGATTATGGAAGTGTTTGATGGCTAGACGTAGAGAAGATGTTTCCACTTTTGGGGGATTTCATAAATATAAGATGGCCATTAATAAATCCAGTGGGGAAGTCAGGAGGAACTTCTTTACCCAGAGAGCGGTGAGAATGTGGAACTCGCTGCCACGGAGTGGTTGAGGCGAATAGTATAGATGCATTTAAGGGGAAACTAGATAGAAACGTAAAAAAAATAGGAGCAGGAGGAGGCCATTCTGCCCTTCGCGCCTGCTCCGCCATTCAATATGATCATGGCTGATCCTCTATCTCAATACCATATTCCCGCTCTCTCCCCATACCCCTTGATGCCTTTTGTGTCTAGAAATCTATCGATCTCCTCCTTAAATATATTCAGTGACTTGGCCTCCACAGCCTTCTGTGGTAGAGAATTCCACAGGTTCACCACCCTCTGAGTGAAGAAATTCCTCCTCATCTCAGTCCTAAATGTCCTACCCCATATCCTGAGACTGTGACCCCTCATTCTAGACCCCCCAGCCAGGGGAAACATCCTCCCTGCATCCAGTCTGTCTAGCCCTGTCAGAATTTTAGATGTTTCAATGAAATCCCCTCTCATTCTTCTGAACTCTAGTGAATACAGGCCTGGTCGACCCAATCTCTCCTCATACGACAGTCCTGCCATCCCAGGAATCAGTCTGGTGAACCTTCGCTGCACTCCCTCTATGGCAAGTATATCCTTTCTTAGGTAAGGACACCAAAACTGCACACAGTACTCCAGGTGTGGTCTCACCAAAGCCCTGTATAACTGAAGTAAGACATCCTTGCTCCTGTACTCAAATCCTCTTGCAATGAAGGCCAACATACCATTTGCATTCTTAACTGCCTGCTGCACCTGCATGTTTGCTTTCAGTGACTGGTGTACAAGGACACCCAGGTCCCTTTGTACATCAACATTTCCCAATCTATCACCATTTAAATAATACTCTGCCTTTCTGTTTTTCCTACCGAAGTGGATAACTTCACATTTATCCACGTTATACTGCATCTGCCATGTATTTGCCCACTCACTCAACTTGTCTAAATCGCCGATAAGTGCATGAGGGAGAAAGGAATAGAAGGGTGTGGTGAAAGGGTGAGTTGAAATGGGCCAATATTTATCCCTCAATCAACATAACAGATTATCTGGTCATCATCACGTTGCTGTTTGTGGGAGCTTGCTGTGCGCAAATTGGCTGCCGCGTTTCCTACATTACAACAGTGACTACACTTCAAAAAAAGTACTTCATTGGCTGTAAAGCACTTTGGGATGTCCTGAGGCCGTGAAAGGTGCTGTATAAATACAAGTTCTTTTTAAAAAATATTTGTCTGTGTTACAAATGCAATTTCATGATTTTTTTAAAATCTAAAGAACCCGATTACCCTGCATGTATTTTAGCAAGCGGGCTTCGGTTGATGAAAAGGGAGTGTTTCTTTAAATAAACCAGCAGATATCCTGTGGCATTGCTCATAGGTGTTTTGTGTTCTGAAGCACAGTTGTGACATTTAGTCTGTTCCTTCGAAGGCCACTGCTCCAAAGAGACAGTCCAGGAAAATTGTAGCCACTTCTAACCCGCCGAGGCCAGTTAGAGAGCAATTGCAACTGCTTGTAAATTTCAGGCTGCGTGTCTGTAGTTTCCCTCTTTATTTGAAACATTGTTTTTCATCTGTAACAGAGTGACATCTGATGGAAAACAAACAAACTGTACACTAGATGTAACATGTAAAATTCTTGCAGTACCCACTTGTGGCGTTGCTCCTGGTCAGCCAGGATGTGTTGTACAACGTATTATTGTGCTGCTAAAATATGGGTGTTTTGTCCCGTTTGAGACTAAAAGGTCTAATTGGTGTGTAAAGAGTGGAGAGTCCATAGCATATGTACTTGTTAGTCAGGCTGGAAATTAAAGCCCTGGCTCTTTCATGGGAAGATCAATAACGAGCCTGTAGACGTTGTGGCTCTGGTGTGTTCTGATCCTCGGGAGTTTTACTCTTCATTATCACTGACTGCCTTTGTCATCTCATTCTGTGCATTAGATGCTCTTTGATGGGCGACGGACAGGGAGCTGGTGCATGTGAAAAACTTTTATAACATACACGCGTATTTAATCGGCTGTTGTAACAACACAGCAGATAAAGACTTGTATTTATATCGTGTGGCAGAGACCACATAGGGACAGTAACACAATTCACTATGTATAGCCAATGTTGTTATCGCTCCACGTTATGTATGGAACTTGGTTGGGTTATCGGGGCAGGGTCCCTTTTAAGAGTCGTAGATTGTGTGATGATGTCATAGCCCTGCGGCGAGGCCGAGTCACTCAGTCCATGTGGTGAGTTAATAAAGCAAACACGTGTTTTTCTTTGCTGCTATGAAAGTCTCGCAGTCTGTTTATTTCCAGCAACTCCTACAATAGCGCCTTTCGCAACTGCAGGCCGTCCCAAAGCGCTTTACAGCAAATGAAGTGTAGGAGACACGGCTGCCAATTTATGCACAGCAAGCTCCCACAAACAGCAATGTGATAATGACCGGATCATCTGTTTTAGTGATGTTGGTTGAGGGATAAATATTGGCCCAGGACTCCCCTGCTCTTCTTTGAAATAGTGCCATGAGATCTTTTACATCCACCTGAGAGAACAGACAGGGCCTTGGTTTCATGTCTCATCTGAAAGACGACGCCTCCGACAGTGCAATGCTCCTTCAGCACTGCACCGAGAGTGTGAGCTTAGATTTTGTGCCCCGCTCTCTCCCCATAGCCCTGTATCAATCCCAAACTAATCCCACTGCCCCGCTCTCTCCCTATAGCCCTGTATCAATCCCAAACTGATCCCACTGCCCCGCTCTCTCCCTGTAGCCCTGTATCAATCCCAAACTAATCCCACTGCCCCGCTCTCTCCCCGTAGCCATGTATCAATCCTAAACTAATCCCACTGCCCCGCTCTCTCCCTATAGCCCTGTATCAATCCCAAACTGATCCCACTGCCCCGCTCTCTCCCTGTAGCCCTGTATCAATCCCAAACTGATCCCACTGCCCCGCTCTCTCCCCGTAGCCCTGTATCAATCCTAAACTAATCCCACTGCCCCGCTCTCTCCCTGTAGCCATGTATCTTCATCTGCTTCAAATATTTATCCCCTTTTCCCTTAAAAGATGCAGTGGGTTCTGCTGATTTTCATCGCTCCACCTTTGGTGGCCGTGCCTTAGTGGTCTAGTTCCTAAGCTCTGGACTTCCCTCCCTAAACCTCTCTGTAAGGGGGGCGTCTTTTAACTGGTTTATGGTAATTTACCTGGCCAGCAGCCTTTGCCTCTGAGCTCTGACCAATTCCAACCTTTTACCTGGTTTACGGTAATTCACCTGGTCAGCAGCCTTTTGCTGCTGCACTCTAAACCAATTTACAAACAGCGGTTTCGAATCGCTACCCCTCCTTCAGTTCTGAGTGGAGGAACTTATAATTAATGATTTTAAAACAGACAAGTGGTTTGGATGAGAGAAAAATCAAGTTTTATTACCTAAATAAACTACAATCAAAAGAATAAACTATACCACACGAACACAGTAATTACAGTAAAACTATATAACAGGGGGTTGCAGACAGCGAAAACGAGGGATACAATGGCTACAATGTTATTTAAACAATCTTAGCAATTCCCTTAAATCACCACCCCAAACTCCTGCTAGGTTGTCTTGTTGAGGAGTCAGAACACTCTGCTCACCTGTGGTCCAGCGAAGTAAAAAAAGAGATAGCTTCTCAGCAGCTATCTTATATACCTGGCGAGGCCCCTGCCGTTCTGCCTTGCAAGGGCTGTGTGCAAAATTCCCACTCAAAGGGTCCAATACACAAGAGAAAGCTGTGATTGGCTAACTCAGAGTGGTTGGGCTGGGTTAATGTGTCTTCTGGAGCTCCCTGGGCTGAAACAAAAGGGAAATACAACTGCTCTATTGTCCAGAATGCTAGGTGATTTAGACCCATTCAGTTCTTAAACGGATCCCATTCAAGATACAAAAGTCTCTTCTGCAGTTTAGATGTATCCACTCGATATTCAAACAAATGCTAATAGCATTCAATTGCTTTGTAAACAAAGCATTGTCCTCTGGTCACATTTTGTCTCCATTGAACCTTACTTCCAGACACAGAAAGCTGCTTTCCAAGCCCCTTTGTCTTCGGCCATGTGGTGGGACAGCCATTTTTTTTCCTGGAAATTTAAAAGCACAACGCCCAGGGATTCTTTAATCAAAAAAAATTAATCTTCTTCAGAACTGTAAATTATTGTGAATTCTTACATCTCCGCCTTGCCACCTCCCTCTCCTCCTTTAAGATGCTCCTTAAAACCGAACTCTTTGACCAAGCTTTTGATCAACTGTCCTCATTTCCCCTTGTGTAGCTCAATGCCAGATTTTGTTTAACGCTCCTGTGAATGCCTTGGGATGTTTTACTCTGATAAAGGCGCTCTATAAATGCAAGTTGTTGCTGTTGTTCATCCACTCCCTGTGGCGAAGCATTCCAAAGTGTCTGGATGTAAGGAAATGTCTCCCAAGCTCTTTGTGGCCGACCATAGTGCGTTAATCTTGGTGGTACAGTCACACCGTTAAGTGAGAGTGCCGTCAGTTCTCCGATTCTCCCTGCTCACTTTTGGGTTTAAAGCATGAAACCATTAGGTGAAAGGGGACAAGAGGCGGGTCACGTGACCGGGAAACCTGCTGAACTGGAGAGGTAGAAGGGTCAGGAAGTTAATGACAAATAATTGCACTGCACTACCTCACAGACCTCTCATTGTGTTGGTACTCGGAGTTACTTTACGCCCAACTGCTGGGAAATACACATTACTCATCCCACCCTCCGCTTGAGAAACTCGGGGAACTTTCGGACAGTGTTCTGTGCGTCTGCAGGGTTCTGTGTTTCTGCAGAAAGTGCTGAACTGTTTGTGTGAGAGAGAGAGAGAGAGAGAGAGCACTTGATGCTTTAGGCCCTGTGTAGAGGAAGTTGACACAGCGAATGAACACTTCTTTTGACTGGTGCTGCTCACTCCCTCACATGCTCTTGACCATGTGTGTCCATCTGTCTCTGTGCGTGCGTCTGTCTCTGCGTCTGTCTGTCTCTCTCTCTTTTTGTGTGTGTGTGCGTATCTCTGTTTAGCAACTCTGTGTGCCTTACCTTCTCGCTCACTATCTTCAGCCACCCCTCCTGACATGGAGATAGATATTGAACGTCCGCGCGGGCCACAGAGCAGAGGTCGTGGACGAGTCACCGTTCCAGACAGCGCCTCATTCTCCTTTCTGTTAAAATCAATGGAAAGGAAAACCGAACGGTTTCTATAACGACCGGTCAATCCACAACATCTGTAACACACGACTGGCAGATCCACCCCACCGTGTTTGTGTAATCTTTTCTCTCTCTCTCTCTCTCTCTCTCTCCACGTTTCCCACATTACAACAGTGACTACATTCCAAAAGTACTTAATTGACTGTAAAGCACTTTGAGACATCAAGTGGTCGGGAAAGACACTATAGAAATGCAACTCTGTCTTTCACTCTGTCTTTCTTTCTTTCCTTCACACTCTTTCTGTTGTGCCATCCTTTCTCGCTCTCTGTGTCTTCCCATCCCTCGGATTTTTATCTGGTTTACATCTGTGTCTCAGTTGATGTTTATATTGAGTTTTCTCTGGCGGGGGAGTGCTGTAATTTAAGCAGCCTGGGTGGGTTGTCTGCGGAGTGTTGTTCCTCCTAAGCCAACTCGCCATGCCGACTGGTGCCCAACCACAGGGCGTTGGCTTGGTGCCTGGGGATGGTGGGACATCAACAACAGCAACTTGCATTTATCTCCTTCTTAGGCAGTCCCTCGGAACCGAGGATGACTTGCTTCCACATTAAAAATGAGTTCTCAGGCGACTGATGAATCCAATGCGGGACCTACAGTCTCTGTCACAGGTGGGGCAGACAGTGGTTGAAGGGGCGGGTGGGTGGGGTGCTTGGGTTGACGTGCGCTCTTTGCGCTGCCTGCGCTTGGCTTCCGCTTGCTCCCGGCGAAGAGACTCGGTTTTCGGCGCCTTCCCGGATGCTTCTCCTCCGCTTTGTGCGGTCTTGGGCCAGGGATTCCCAAGTGTCGGTGGGGATGTTACACTTTTTCAAGGAGGCTCTGAGGGTGTCCTTGAAGCATTTCCTCTGCCCACCTGGGGCGCTCTCGCCGTGCCGGAGCTCCGAGTAGAGCGCTTGTTTCAGGAGTCTCGTATCGGGCATGCGGACAATGTGACCCGTCCATCGGAGCTGATCGAGTGTGGTCAAAGCTTCGATGCTGGGGATGTTGGCCTGAGCGAGAACACTGATCTTGCGGAGGCAGCGTTGGTGGTACCTCTCCAGTGCTTTGAGGTGCCTGCTGTATATAGCCCATGTCTCTGAGGCATACAGCAGGGCGGGTATCACTGCTGCTCTGTAGACCATGAGCTTAGTGCCAGGTTTGAGGTCCTGGTCTTCAAACACTCTCTTCCTCAGGTGACCGAAGGCTGCACTGGCGCATTTATACAGCATCTTTAACATAGTAAAACATCCCAAGACACTTCACTGGTGCGTTATCAGACACAATTTGACACCGAGCCACACGAGGAGAAACAAGGGCAGATGACCCGAAGCTTGGTCAAAGAGGTAGGGTTTAAGGAGCGCCTCAAAGGTGGAGAGAGAGAGGCGGAGAGGTTTAGGGAGGGAATTCCAGAGCTTGGGGCCCAGGCAGCTGAAGGCACGGCCGCCGATGGTGGAGCTATTCAAATCGGGGATGTGCAAGAGGCCAGAATTAGAGGAGGGTTGTGAAGCTGGAGGAAGTTAGAGATAGGGAGGGGGCGAGGCGATGGAGGGATTTGAAAACGAGGATGAGAATTTTAAAATCAAGGCATTGCTTAACCGGGAGCCAATGTAGGTGAGCGAGCGCAGGGGGAGTGATGGGTGAACGGGACTTGGGTGCTCTCCATTATAGATGGAGAGCAGTGGGGCAGTTCTTGTTCAAATGATATAAGCTTCAAAACAGGGACAGGAGCAGGCCATTCAGCCCCTCAAGCCTGTTCCACCACTTAATTAAATCATGGTTGATGGGTGCCTCAGTATAGAGTGACAGTGGGATTAGTTTTGGATTGCTCTGGAAAAAAGCTAGCACAGACACAAAAGGCTGAATGGTGGCCTCCTGTGGCTCTGTGTGTAATATTCTTCATTAGGAGTAGGTCATTCAGCCCCTTGAGTCTATTCTGCCACCCAATTAATTCACGTTTGATCTGTGACTTAAATCGTGCCATTCATGTAGAAATGACTTATGAAATATACTGGGCGGCCTGCTGGTGGCGCTGTCCAGGGAGAGTATAAATACTCGGGCATGGGCCCAGCTTGCTCAGGGACATTTTGTAAACAGGAACTAGTGAAGGATAACTAGACTTCCATGTTGTGAAACAGTCGATTAAAGCCTTGTTTAATACTCTGACCAAGTGCCTAGTAGTTTTCTTATGTCAATCTTCTCCTCTGCTCCATTTACCGACCTTTGCTCCGTATCCCTCGACGCCCTTACCCAACAAAAATCTGTCGCTCTCAGTCTTGAAAAATTTCAATTGACCCACAGCTCGATGTAGACCAAGGATCCTATGTGGGATCTTCCTGGACATTCTCATCCCTGTTTTCAAATCCCTCCATGGCCTCACCCCTCCCTATCTCGTTGGGGGTCTTCCACCGTAAGAGAAGTCGGGGATGAGAACAGGCTCACCTTAGCTCAGTCCTCCAGTTCCCTCACTCCTATCACGTCCTCAAATTGTATTTTGATAACCCCAATATTTATACTTCTCTTAATCTGGCAAATTATTCCAAATATTTATTCCTAATATTTGTTTTAAAGATACTCTCCCTATTTTATGGTCTCTGATAAGATCTTCTTGCCTTTCGTAGAGGTAATGCTCCTTTAGATCATTTTATACCTGTGGATGCTGTGATGGGACGGGCGGGGTGGGGGCAGGGAACTGTGGGTGTTTCTGAAATAAATGAACTAAGATGGGCTGAATGGCCTTAATCATAGAATCATAGAAATTTAAGGTACAGAAGGAGGCCGTTCGGCCCATCGTGTCCGTGCCGGCCGACAAAGAGCTATCCGGCCTAATCCCACTTCCCAGCTCTTGGTCCGTAGCCCTGTAGGTTACGGCACTTCAAGCGCATATCCAAGTACTTTTTAAATGTGATGAGGGTTTCTGCCTCTACCACCCTTTCAGGCAGTGAGTTCCAGACCCCCACCACCCTCTGGGTGAAAAAAGTTCTCCTCGACTCCCCTCTAATCCTCCGACCATTGACTTTAAATCTCTGCCCCCTGGTTATTGACCTCTCTGCTAAGGGAAATAGGTCCTTCCTATCCACTCTATCTCGGGCCCTCATAATTTTATACACCTCAATTAAATCTCCCCTCAGCCTCCTCTGTTCCAAAGAAAACAACCCCAGCCTGTCCAATTTTTCCTCATAGCTAAAATTCCCCAGTCCTGGCAACATCCTGGTAAATCTCCTCTGCACCCTCTCTAGTGCAATCACATTCTTCCTGTAATGTGGTGACCAGAACTGCACGCAGTACTCTAGCTGCAGCCTAACTAGTGTTTTATACAGTTCAAGCATAACCTCTTGTATGCATTCTTAACCGCCTTATCTACCTGTCCTGCTACCTTCAGGGATCTGTGGACCTGCACTCCAAGGTCCTTCTGCGCTTCTCAGTATTCTACCATTTATTGGCCCAGAAATTCGGGTCGGGGGCTTCCCGCGGGTGCAAGCCTCCGACCTGCACTTACCTAGCGCGCCGGCCGTTGAGCTGTGGGCCTACGTGGGATTCCGATCCTGGGCCTGCGCCAACTGCCAGCGCGCAGTGCTTGCGTATCCCAGGTGTGCAGTTAATTCGATGCATTCCCTGGGATCACATGAGCCATGGAGAGCCAATGGTAGCAGGGAATGCTTCATTCATAAGTCAAAACTTGTAAATACTACGGGCCCCAAAACATCACTAAATCTTCAAATAAATTTTTTTTTTTTAAATCACATTTTTTAAATAAACTAAAATTACATGAAATTATTTTAAACAATAAATTTTTGAAAAAAATAATTTTATTTTCTAATGGGGCTGAAAATAAACTTACCTTGCTTTAAATTATTTAAAAATAATAAACATGTGGAAAAAATGTTTTAATTTTAATAAATTCACCACTTACCTTGTTAAAAGCAAGCCTTACGCCTGCTTTTTAAATGTGTAACTTCTGGAGACTTACCCTCCCGGGAAAACCTGCAGAAAAAACCTAAGTTTGATGCGCACGCACAGCCTCTCCCGCGCACGCGTTCGAACTCTGAACCCCTTCTTTCAGGGGAACGGAAGTGCCGGTTTCCCGCGCATGTGCAGTGCATGCACGAAACCGGCACTTCCATTTGGGCCTACGGGTGATACGCCGTGCGTATTCACCCGTGGAGACCCGAATTTCTGGGCCATTGTGTATTCCCTTGCTGCCTTAGCCCTCCCCAAATGCTTTACTTCGCACTTCTCCAGATTGAATTCCTCAGAGGTCATGCTTGACTCGGTGGAAGCACTCTCGCCTCTGACACTGGGGAGAAATCCCCTCTTCTTCTTTGAAATAGCACAACAGGATCTTTAACATCCAACCCAAGAGAGCAGACGGGTCCTCGGTTTAACGTCTCATCCGAAAGACGGCACCTCCGACAGTGCGGCGCTCCCTCAGTACAGCACTGGGAGTTCAGCCTTGGATTTTTGTGCTCAAGTCTATGGAGTCGGACTTGAAACCCACGACCTTCTAACTCAGAGGCGAGAGAGAGTGCTGCCCACTGAGCCACAGCTGACACACATGCCAGGCGGCAATTGTTTTGAGGGGAGCGGGTGGGGACGCCAACCCTCTCTGATTGCCCTGGCGTCTCCACGAATTCAAGACTGAGCTCCAGGACACCACTGTGAGCAACCCAGGGAGAAAAATCATTGGGACGGTAAAAAAACAATTCTGTTTTCTTTTGAACATTTTTGTTTACTCGTTATAAAAGACATTGGAGTGGGGTGGAAGGCTGTTGGATTGACAGTTAAGAATCATCCAATCAGAGACCATTCACTTTCCAATTGGCTAGGAAAATATTGCGCCAATCTCTGTAATCTCCTCCAGCCCCACAACCCCCCCGAGATCTCTACGCTCCTCCAATTCTGGCCTCTTGAACATCCCCGATTTTAATCGCTCCACCATTGGCGGCCGTGCCTTCAGCTGCCCGGGCCCTAAGCTCTGGAATTCCCTCCTTAAACCTCTCCGCCTCTGTCTCCTCCTTTTAAGATGCTCCTTAAAACCTCCCTCTTTGGTCAAATGCCTTAAAATATCTCCTTATGTGGCTCGGTGTCAAATTTTATTTGATGATCGTTCCTGTGAAGCGCCCTGGGATGTTATACCACGTTGAAGGCGCTATATAAATGCACGTTGTTGTTGAGGATGGACATGTTGGCCGACCAATGGTGGGAGAGTATGGCGGTTGGTGGCAGGAGATCATGTGATGGCACTGCCAGGAATAAATCCAATGAGGGTTGGCGGCACTGGGCGTGGAGGAAGGGGAAAATGAGCAGCTTTGCTGAGATATTGGTCCTCGTGTATTGGCGACTGGGTCACGGTTGACTCGTTTTTGGTTTTCAAGGAAACGATTGTTAGTTTAACAGAAGCCCTGATGTGGAACGGAGGTTGTGAGCAAGCACTGCCTCTCTCTCGTTTCGAGGCTGGTTTGGCAGTGAAGAATGTAAGCCCGTTTTCTTGGCAATACCCACCTACCTGCTGTTTTACATGACCGCATTTGATTGACTTAATTGCCCAGGAATGCATGGCTTCCGCTGTACAATACCAGCAGGTCATGAGGTGCGGTGGTGGGCGAAGGGGGAAGGGAAGGTAAATGGGTGCTGGGACATTAGGACTGCACTTATAGCTAACGGTGGCTAGAGCATCCCCCGCTGGCTCATGGGAAAAGTCAGCCGCCTCTCAAATGCGCATCCCTGATTTTAATCGCTCCACCATTGGTGGCCGTGCCTTCAGTTGTCCGGGCCCTAAGCTTTGTAATTCCCTCCCTAAACCTTTCCCTCTCTCCTCCTTTAAGATGCTCCTTAAAACCGACCTCTTTGACCAAGCTTTTGGTCACCTGTCCTTAATATCTCCTTATGTGGCTCGGTGTCAAATTTTGTCTGATAATCACTCCTGTGAACCGCCTTGGGCGCTGTATAAATACAAGTTGTTGTCAGTTGAGCCCGAGACCACCCTGGTTCGTACGACTCCATTCGTACTGAGTTAGCTGTCATAGTGTGCTGGTAGAATCAGACCCATTGCTGGGCTTCGGGAGGCTAGATCAATATGGGTTCTCCCCTCTCCAGCCCCCTCGCTGATCGCTGCCTGCTGACCCCCTGCTAGAAGTGCGTGCGTGTGGAAGCCGGGTGTGGGCAGGATTTGCCTTGGCCGTGTTGTTGACCTTTGCCACCCCTGGGGTCACCTATTCCTGGAGGGTTTTGCCACATGACCTCCGCCCCTCACCGCCCCCGGTCAAACAGCCTTTCCTTTTATCCTTCTCTAATATTTTTACAAAGTATTTAAAACACAGAAACAGGCCATTCGGCCCAATAGGTCCATGCCGGTGTTTATGCTCCACTCGAGCCTCCTCCCACCCCCTCTTCATCTCACAACCCTCTATTCGGGCAGCACGGTGACATAGTGGTTAGCACTGTTGCCTCACAGTGCCAGGGACCCGGGTTCAAACCCGGCCTCGGGTGACTGTCTGTGTGGAGTTTGCACATTCTCCCCGTGTTTGCGTGGGTTTCCCCCGGGTGCTCCGATTTCCTCCCACAGTCCAAAAGATGTGCGGGTTCGGTTGATTGGCCATGATAAAAATTGGCCCTTAGTGTTAGGGGGGATTAAATATGTGGGGTTACGGGGATAGGGCTTGGGTGGGATGGCTGTCGGTGTAGGGACCGGGTGCTAGGGTTTGGATGATCAGCCATGATCTCGTTGAATGGCGGAGCAGGCTCGAAGGGCCGAATGGCCTACTCCTGCTCCTAGTTTCTATGTTTATTCCTTTCTCCCTCATGTGCTTGTCTAGCCTCCCCTTAAATGTATCTATACTATTCGCCTCAACCACTCCCTGTGGTAGCGAGTTCCACATTCTCACCACTCTCTGGGTAAAGAGGTTTCTCCTGAATTCCCTATTGGATTTATTAGTGACTGTCTTATGTTGATGGCCCCTAGTTCTGGTCTCGCCCACAAGTGGAAACATCTTCTCTACGTCTACCCTATCAAACCCCTTCATAATCTTCTATTTTCCAGAGAAAAGAGCCCCAGCCTGTTCAATCTTTTCTAACTACTGAACAAAATTGAAAAATGTTCTCTGATTTATCTCCAGGGTTTGCTCCCCGCGGTGCCCTGGAGATTAATTTTCAATTCCTGGAGACTCCAGGGCAAGCCTGGAGGGTTGGCAACACTCACCGCCTTCTTCCCCCCCCCCCCACCCCACCCCCAACACCTCCCCATCATAGCTGTATAATTGGGTCAAAACCCTGGAACTGCCTACCCAACAGCACTGTGGGAGCACCATGGACTGCAGTGGTTCAAGAAGGCGGCTCACCACCACCTCCTCCAGGGCAATTGGCGATGGGCAGTAAACGTCGGCCTTCTCTGTGTCGTCCACATCCCGAGAATGAATAGTAAAAGAAAAACAAAGGCGCATTTCCCAACCAGATGTCCATCAGCCAGGGTGGTTGGTCCTTGCACTCGAATAATCTGTTGACACCCCCTTGTGAGGATTGAGCATTAAGAATGGGAGATGTACCAGAGCCCATGGCACTGTATCCCAATGGGAATCCGTGCCTTCAAGAGATTGCGGAAACCTTGCCTTGGGAACAATTACCACTTGCTCTTTTTGAAGTCTTTTATGTTTTGGGGGAATTTTGCAAGCAAATTCTTTGCTGCTGCTGCTGAACTGTCAACGCTTCTTAAAGGTGTCAGCTGTGGATCAGTGGGTAGCTCTCTCTCTCTCTTGACTCTGAGCCAGAAGGTTGTGGGTTCAAGTCCCACTCCAGAGACTTGAGCACATAATCTAGGCTGACACTCCCAGTGCCAGTACTGAGGGAGCGCCGCACTGTCGGAGGGGCAGCACTGAGGGAGCGCCGCACTGTCGGAGGTGCCTTCTTTCGGATGAGATGTTAAACCAAGGCCCTGTCTGCCGCCTTTGGTGTAAATAAAAGATTCCGCGGCACCAATGTTCCTCGCACACGGTCACTTTAAATGTGCCGTGTGGCTGCGCGTACGTGATATCTTTTCCAGTGGCAACAACTGGTGAGCGGCTTGCGCGGGACCTCCCGATTGATGCGCGGCCACGCTCCCGCGCACCTTTGGGGTAACGTTGCACGGCCACTATTTCGAAGAAGAGCAGGGGAGTTCTCCCCGGTGTCCTGGGGCCAATATTTATCCCTCAATCAACATCCCAAAAACAGATTATCTGGTCATTATCACATTGCTGTTTGTGGGAGCTTGCTGTGCGCCAATTGGCTGCCGCGTTTCCTACATTACAACAGAGACTACACTTCAAAAAGTATTTCATTGGCTGTAAAGCACTTTGGGACGTCCTGAGGTTGAGAAAGGCGCTATAGAAATGCAAGTCTTTCTTTCTTTTATCAGTGCAAAACAGGCAGTTGACAATTAATTTGTTCTTCCCGATGATTCGGTCAAGAGGAAGAAAGGCGATTGTATCCTGAGCCTTAAATAAATGTGACAGTGGGTTGAATATCAGCACTCCATTATATTGTACTCCAGTCCTCTGTGTCCCATTGATTTCCTGTAACCTTTTTTGCACGCCACTAATCTGACATTTCTACTGCTCCCATAATCAATAATTTTTCTTTTCCCTTCATTTCGGTTTGTGGACTGGATATGCTGAAAGAGTTTAGATTCGTAAGAGCTGATCAACAACCTGGATTGTGGACTGTGGGGTGGGTGGAATGGGATTTCTGTTCACTGAGAGACCAGGGGTGAAGGGTCAAGTACGTTAAAAAAGTAAGACTTGCATTTCTATAGCACCTTTTACATCCACCGAATGTCCCAAAGCGCTTTACAGCCAATGAAGTACTTTTTAAAGTGTCGTCACTGTTGTAATGTAGGAAACGTGGCAGCCTTTTTGCACACAGCAAGCTCCCACAAACAGCAATGTGATAATGACCAGATAATCTGTTTTTGGGATGTTGATTGAGGGATAAATTGGCCCTAGGACACCGGGGAGAACGCCCCTGCTCCTCTTCAGAAGAGTGGCCGTGGGATCATTTACGTCCACCTGAGAGAGCAGACGGGGCCTTGGTTTAATGTCTGATCTGAAAGACGGCCCCTCTGACAGTGCGGCACTCCCTCAGTACTGCCCCTCCGACAGTGCAGCGCTCCCTCAGTACTGCCCCTCCGACAGTGCGGCACTCCCTCAGCACTGCCCCTCCGACTGTGCGGCGCTCCCTCAGTACTGCCCCTCCGACAGTGCGGCACTCCCTCAGTACTGCACTGGGAGCGTCAGCCTAGATTTTTGTGCTCGACTCTCTGGAGTGGGACTTGAACCCACGACCTTCTGACTCGGAGGCGAGGGTGTTACCCACTGAGCCAAGTGATTGTGGCACTGGACTACAAAGGTGGTTAAATTTGGTGATTTATGGCCTGGCACCAGGTATAATGACCATGAAAGCTGCCAGATTGTGGTTTAAAACCCCAACTGGTTCACTGATGTCCTTCAGGAAAGGAAACCAGCCGTTCCAATCTGTCTGGCCTACACGTGACTCCAGTCTTGCACTCCATGGTTGAGTCTTCATGGCAAGCAGGGATGGGCAATAAATGTGGCCTTGCCAGTGTTGACCAGATCCTGAGATCAAACACCACCAAGCCTGAAGGAAGTAGGGGAGAAGTTGAGATAAACCAGAAAGTAGGTTAGATGATGCCAGTCTTTGGATTTAAGATTGACTTGAGAATGATTATGCAGCTCTTTTGATGGCTCTCCTGGTTACAATATGTTCTAGTGCGGAGGCACCTCGCCGTCTGTGTTGAGTTAGCTGACCGTGACCATGGTGACAGAACGAGGGTGGCGATGAGGGGAGGAGTCATCTCAGCACCTCCGGACTAGAAGGGAAAAATTAGCCAGCGTTCCCAGTCCTTATCATGGTCTATAATTCTCCAACTCGGCGGAAGTGTCTGTGTACGGAGTTCTGGTGGCTCCCCTGGCAACCGTGCGAGTTTGGACACGAGAGCAGAACTGGAGGACACGAGCACAGAATAAACAAGCCTCCAGGGAGATCTGCGATTAGATAGCTTCCCTTCCCCTCCCTCCTGAGAACAGTGGGAGGCTAGAATATATCTCAATAAAAGGCACTGTTTTAATACCTTTTCTGGTTGAGTATCTATAGAACAGGGCTGAGGCTTAAAAACAGGTAGACCTCAACCGGCCGCCAATTGCCCCCAACACCGACCGCCAATTTGCCCCCACACCGACCGCCACTTGCCCCCCGCGCCGACCGCCAATTTCCCCCACACCGACCGCCAATTTCCCCCACACCGTCCGCCAATTGCCCCCCGCGCCGACCGCCAATTTCCCCCACACCGACCGCCAATTTCCCCCACACCGTCCGCCAATTGCCCCCCGCGCCGACCGCCAATTTCCCCCACACCGACCGCCAATTTCCCCCACACCGACCGCCAATTTCCCCCACACCGACCGCCAATTGCCCCAGCTGCCAATCAGCCCAATGCCAACTGCCAATCAGCTAAACATCAGTATCAACCCCAACATGGCCTTCATGTGACTCCAGTCTCGCACAAATTGCCAATCACACACTATCAACGCCAACATTTTTACACGGACTATCACATGGAACATTTGTGACTGCACAAATGAGATGAAAGATATGAGGTCGGGGGAACTTTCAGAGAACCAAAGGTGTATGTGACAGGTGAAAGTTTACACCAGATCTTGCCCTGCTTGTCTGTTTTCTAAGACCCATTTCCACCCCTGCCTCCGCTCATCTGCTGCTGAGACCCTCATACTTTTGTTACCTCTCGGCTTGACTATTCCTACGCTGTCCTAGCTGGCCTCCCACCTTGCACCCTCTCTCTGTACTTCAGCTCATCCAGAAGTCCCATTCACCCATCACCCCCCCCCCCCCCCCGTGCTCGCTGACCTACATTGGTTCCCGGTTAAACATCCTTGTTTTCAAATCCCTCCAGGGCCTCGCCCCCCCCGCCTCCCTATCTCTGTAACTTCCTCCAGCCCTACAACCCTCCGAGATCTCTGCGCTCCTCCAATTCTGGCCTTGGGTGCATCCCCGATTTTAATCGCTCCGCCATTGGCGGCCGTGCCTTCAGCTGCCTGGGCCCCAAGCTCTGGAATTCCCTTCCTAAACCTCTCCGCCTCTCTCTCCTCCTTTAAGACGCTCCTTAAAACCTACCTCTTTGACCAAGCTTTTGGTCACCTGTCCTAATACCTCCTTATGTGGCTCGGTGTCAAATTTTGTTTGATAATCGCGCCTGTGAAGCGCCCTGGGACGTTTTACTACATTTAAAGATGCTATATAAATGCAGGTGGTTGTTGTCAGTTGAACCCAAGAGTTCCTGGGGTAGTTGAATCTTTCTATGTGTGTGTACAGAACACACAAACAAGGACAGCATCAGAACAGTTAAGTTAAAGGAGGGTATTCCGGGAAAGACTGTACCGTCGCTCAAGTACGAGGGGGAGTTCTGGATAACGAGTGCTGAATTTAGACACGGTATAGAAGCAGGAGGCACTTTTTTTTAAACATTTAAGGCCTGTTGCATAGATGCTTGATGGGGGGAAAAAGGAAAGATGTCAGTTAATTAATTATTTTGTTAAGTCTGGGGCTCTCGGGCCTTGTTATAAAATCCCAACTTCAAGCCTGATGGAACAGTCTGATTATTTGCGAATTGAAGTGGGGCCAAGCAGATGAAATAACTTTGCTGGTGAGCCAACATTGCTTTTAACCGTATGTTTCCCGGTTCTTGTATCTCTCTTGGACCCAACCAACTTTGTACTGGAAAGCTCATCATTTTCCCTCCTCTGACACATGGCCGTAAGAGATAGTATTAATCGGGTTCTGAAAGGAAAAGGAAGATGTGCATTTATATAGCGCCTTTCACGACCACAGGACATCCCAGGATGCATCACAGCCAATGAAGTACTTTTTGACGTGCAGTCACTGTCGTAATGTAGGGAAACGTGGCAGCCAGTTTCTGCACAGCAAGATCCCACAAACAGCAATGAGGAACATGACCAGATAATCTGATTTTTTTTTGAGTGATACTGGTTGATGGACAAATGTTTGTCCAGGACACCGGGGAGAACTCCTCTGCTGCTCTTCGAACTGTGCTATGGAATCTTTAACGTCCACCTGAGGGAGCAGACTCAGTTAAACGCCTCATCCGAAAGACGGCACCTCCGACACTGCAGCACTCCCTCAGCACTGCACTGGGAGCGTCAGCCTAGATTTTTTGCTCAAGTCTCTGGAGTGGGGCTCGAACCCACGAACCTTCTGACTCCGAGGCGAGAGAGAGTGCTGCCCACTGAGCCACGGGCTGAAACCTCTATAAAATGATCAGATAATATGATTTTTGATGATGTTGGCTGAGGGATAAATATTGGCCGGGACACCGGGCAGAAGTCCCTGCTCTACTATGAAATAGCATTGTTAGATCTTTTACGGACATCTGAAAGATAGATAGAGAGCAAGAAGGAATCCCATGGAGCAGGGGAGAAGGTGTTTTTTAAATTTGCGCAAACATAGCTGGTGAAGCCCCATTTTTGTCAGCCAGTCACCTTCTCGGGTACCTCGGGCCCCCCGCCTTTTTAAGCCACTTCACAGCACTGGCACTGAACGTGCCAGATCGGAGGATCACGCCATCACTTGAGGCAAGAGAGGGCGGAGCCTTTAGCTGAAGTGCGAATGCTTTCCGAGAAGTAATTATCTGCAGTTTGCCGAGTGAAGATACTTGCCGGGCAGTAGCTGTTCTATTTCCAGCGGGCTGGGAGCCATTCATTAGTTTAATCGTTCAGCAGTGAAGGGCCTGACTCGCAGAACAGCCCCGAGGGGGGTGGGGAGATGGGCTGTCGAAGGGCTTGATCAATGGGGCAATTTGGAGTCCGCCGTGAACTTTGTTCTCCATTTTTGCTCTGTGCATTGTTTCACTAAATCTGTAGCTCACAAAAGGCAGTAATTAAAGATTCACCGAACAATTAAACACGGGGTGAAATATTACCTGTTTGTGTGTCTGAAGTGATTTACTGAAGGCCGTCTTGTTGAGTGAGGAAGGTCGTGCCTGATTAGCTGAAGGGGAATGTTGGCAAGGACACCAAGGTAGATCTATCCACAGTGTCACTGGGCTGCCTTTCAACCTCTTGTACAGGAAATCTGATCTTAATGTCAATGTACAGAAAAAGAAAGACTTGCCTTTACTTTTTCCAATTATCTTCAATCTGTGTCCTTTGGTTACCAACCCTCCTGACACTGGAAACAGTGTCTCCTTATTTACTCGATCAAAACCCCTGATAATTTTCAACCCTTCTATTCCATCTCCCCTTAACCTTCTCTGCTGGAAGGGCAGGGGTCAATGGCACTGAGGGATTTATAGACCAGGAGCAGAGTTTTGAAAGCGATGCCACACTGGATGTGGAATGCAGCGGAGGTCACACAGAGCAGGGGTGAGAGGTGAGGGGGGCCGATAGAGTTCTGGGTGAGTTGGAGTTCAGGTTGGACGGGGTTTTGGAAATGTGTGAGGAGGAGCTGTTGGTCCTGGTGGTGACCAAGGTATGGATGGGAGTTTCAGCGGCAATGGCCAAAGTCCCCACGGCCACTATTTTGAAGAAGAGCAGGGGGAGTTACCTCGGTGTCCTGGGGCAAATATTTATCCCTCAATCAACATCACTAAAACAGATGATCTGGTCATTATCACACTGCTGTTTGTGGGAGCTTGCTGTGTGCAAATTGGCTGCCGCGTTTCCTACATTACAACAACGGCTACATTTCAAAAAGTACTTCATTGGCTGTGAAGCGCTTTGGGACATCCTGAGGTGGTGAAAGATGCTGGAGAAATGCAAGTTCTCTTCTTTTGTTAAAGGTTAAGACAAAAAGCAGAGCGTGCAAGTGTCTATTTCATCATTGTGACTGCTTCAATTCCTTGGTTACTGAAAGGAGGTAGATCATCGAATCATAGAAGAGTACAGCACAGAAGGAGGCCATTTGGCCCATTGAGTCTATGCCGGCTCTTTTGAAGAGCAATCCAGTCAGTCCCGCTCTTTCCCCAGATCCCTGCAATTTTTTGCCCTTCAAGTATTTATCCAATTCCCGTTTGAAGGTGTTTGTTACATAAATGTACACGTGAGAGGTACATCCAGAGATGAGGGGGTTGACTTATGAGGAAAGGTTGTGCAGGCTGGGCCTATACTCATTGGAATTTAGAATAAGAGGTGATCTTATTGAAACATACAAGATACTGAGGGGGCTCGACAAGGTAGATGCAGAGAGGATGGAAATCTAGAACGCGGGGGCATAGTTTCAGAATAAAGGGTCGCCCTTATAGAACTGAGATGAGGAGGAATTTCTTCTCTCAGAGGGTCGTAAATCTGTGGAATTCTCTGCCCCAGAGAGCCGTGGAGGCTGGGTCATTAAATACATTTAAGGTGGAGATAGACAGATTTTTGCAAGATAAGGGAGTGAAGGGTTATGGGGAGTGGGCGGGGAAGTGGCTTTGAGCCCAAGATCAGCCATGATCTTATTGAATGGCGGTGCAGGCTCAAGGGGCCAAGTGGCCTATTCCTGCTCCTATTTCTTATCTACCTGCGTTGAGTGAATGCATGTGAGCCGTTTCCTACTAAAATTGGAGCATGCGGTTAAATGGCTCTCGCCCCAGCCACACTTGTGGCTCGCCGTCGATTTCTGTTGGACGTCCCTGCATTAAACAATCAAGGAGGCCAAATGTGCTTTTAATTAAAAGATTGCACAACATTAGACTGAAACCAGAGACTGTAACGAGGACAGACGTCTCGCAGCACAGGCCCCAGCGCTGTGTGCAGGGCAGGACTCACAGAAGCGATATATCTGGTATCTGCAGACAAGCCTCGGACTCTATGTTCAGCAAGTGAACACCGACCTGGGGGGAAAACAGTTTCCACTGGCAGGAGGGTCGGTAACCAGAGGACATGGATTTGAGATAATCGTCAGAAAATCCAGGTGGGAGGTGAGGACAATGTTGTGATGTGGAACGCACTGCATGAAAGGGTGGTGGAAGCAGATTGGGTCGTGACTTTCAGAAGGGAATTATATATATATATATATGGTTGAAAATCAAACACACAGGGCTACGGGGAAAGAACGAGGGAGTGGGATTACTTAGATAGCACTTTCAAAGAGCCAGTGTGGGAACACCACCACCTCCAAGTTCCCCTCCGAGTCTCGCACCATCCTGTCTTGGAAATATATCGGCCGTTCCTTCATTGTCACTGGGTCAAAATCCTGGAACTCCCTCCCTAACAGCACTGTGGGAGCACCTTCACCACACGGACTGCAGCGGCTCAAGAAGGCGGCTCACCACCACCTTCTCGAGGGGTGATTAGGGATGGGCAATAAATAACATGGGAACAGGAGGAGGCCATTCAGCCCCTTGAGCCTGTTCCGCCATTCAATGAGATCATGGCTGATCTGTGACCCAACTCCATGTACCCGCCTTTGGCCCATATCCCTTAATACTTTTGGTTAACAGAAAGCTATTAATCTCAGATTTAAAATTAACAAATTGATCTAGCATCAATTGCTGTTTGTGGAAGAGAGTTCTAAACTTCTACCACCCTTCTTTGTGTGTCGAAGTGTTTCATAACTTCACTCCTGAAAGGTCTGGCTCTAATTTTTAGACTATGCCCCCAGTCCTAGAATCCCCAACCAGCGGAAATAGTTTCTCTCTATCTACCCTATCTGTTCCCCTTAATATCCTGAAAACTTCGATCAGATCACCCCTTAACCGTCTAAATTCTAGGGAATACAACCCTAATTTGTATAATCTCTCCTCGTAACTTAACCCTTGAAGTCCGGGTATCTTTCTGGTAACCCTACGCTGCACTCCCTCCAAGGCCAATATATCCTTCCTAAGGTGTGGTGCCCAGAACTGCTCACAGTGCTCCAGGTGTGGTCTAACCAGGGTTTTGTACAGCTGCAGCATAACTTCTACCCCCTTGTATTCTAGTCCTCTAGATAGAAAGGCCAGCATTCCATTAGCCTTTTTGATTATTTTCTGTACCTGCTTTTAATGATCTATGTACCTGGACCCCCCAAGTCTCTTTGGACCTCCACTGTTTCTAGCTTTTCACCATTTAGAAAGTACCCTGTTCTATCCTTTTTAGGTCCAAAGTGGATGACCTCACATTTGCCTACATTGAAATCCATTTGCCACAGTTTTACCCATTCACTTAATCAATCGATATCCCTTTGTAATTTTAAGCTTTCATCTACAATGCCGCCTATCTTTGTGTCATTGGCAAATTTGGATATATGACTTTCTGTGCCATCATCTAAGTTGTTAATAAATATTGTGAATAGTTGAAGCCTCCACACTAGTCACATCCTGCCAATTTGAGTACCTACCTGTTATCCCTACTCTCTGTCTCCTGCCGTACAGCCTATTTCCTAACCAGGTCAATAATTTGCCCTCCATTCCGTGGACTTCTACCTTAGATAACAGTCTCTTATGTGGGACTTTATCAAATGCCTTCTGGAAGTCCATATAAATAACATCCACAGACATTCCCCTGTCCACTACTTTCATCACCTCTATAAAATATTCAATTTCCCAACAACAGTTGTTAGGCTAACTGGTCTATAATTTTCTAGTTTCCCCCTCTCTCCATTCTTAAATAGCGGCGTGACATGCGCAATTTTCCAATCTAAAGGAACAGTTCCTGAATCCAGAATCCAGAACTTTGGAAGATTATAGTTAGGGCATCTGTAATGCTCTCACCTACTTCCTATAAAACCCCGAGATGGAAACCATCTGGTCCTGGGGATTTGTCCATCTTTAGTGCCATTATTTTCTTTTATTTTACTTACGTTAATTTTATTGAGTCCCTGTCCCCCGATTCAATATTAGTTTCCTTGGGATTTCTGGCATGCTATCCTCTTCTACTGTTAATACTGACGCAAAGTAATTATTCAGCATGTCTGCCATTTCCTTATCATTGACAATATCACCACTATTAGGTTTTAAGGGGTCAACATTGCTCCTGACTATTCTCCTTTTCCTAATGAAATTGTGAAAATTCTTCATCTTGATTTTGAAATCCCTTGCAAGTTTCTTTTCATATTCCCTTTTTGTAGCTCTCACTATCTATTTTGTCACCCTTTGTATCTTTCCCATTCACCAGGATCTGTGCTATTTTTTGTATGCCCTTTCCTTTAGTTTTATGCTGTTCCTTTACCTCTAGTTGTCCATGGCTGCTTTGGCAAGTAGACCTCTTGCCCCTCTGTATCACATTAAATTATTTTTTGAACATCTCACTGATCTTCTGTCACTTTACCCATGAACAGATTTACCCAGTTTACTGTGGACAGTCTCTGCCTCATCCCGTTGAAGTCGGCCTTGCCTAAATCTAAAATCACAGTAGCTGTTTCGCATTTCTCCCTTTCAAACTCTACGTTGAACTTGATCATGTTATGATCGCTATTGGATAAATGTTCACGCACAGTTAGGCTGTTAACTAAATCTGACTCATTACTCAATCTAATATGGCTTGCCCCCTTGTTGCCTGCAGGACATATTTTTGTAGAAAACTGTCCCTGACACTCTCGAGAAATTCAGTACCTTTCTGACAGGCACTAGTCTGCTTTTCCTAATCTATATAAAAGTTAAAATCCCCCATTAAAACCACCCTGCCTTTACTACATGCTTGCCTAATCTCTGCATTTATACAATCTAGTACTTCAGAGCTGCTGCCAGGGGGTCTATACACAACTCCCACTAGAGTCTTAAATCCGTTCCTATTTCTTAATTCTATCCATGAAGTCTTCACTGCCTGCTTACCTCTCTATATCCTCTCTTATAATTGAAGTAATTTCATCCTTAATCACTAAGGCTACTTTTCCCCCCTCTGCCATTTTCCCTATCTTTCCTGTAGACCTTATAACCTGGTATATTTAGTTCCCAGTCCCGACCGCCTTGCAGCCATGTCTCAGTAATGGCTACCATGTCATACCCTCCAATTTGAATTTGTGCCTGCAGTTCATTCAATTTATTCCTTATACTCTCTGCGTTTGTATAAAGAACGCTTATTTGGGCCACACACCTTAGCCTGTCCTTCAGCTCGAATGTTTTACTCGCATGTTTTTTATTTCTCTCTCCTGGTTTAATTGCTTTACCTCTTTTAGTTTTCCCTCTACATGTAGTGCCTAAAGCACAATTTCTGACTGTTCTTCTACTCTCTTCCCTTTCATTTGTTTTTGAACTACAATTTCACCTGAGCCCCTCCGCACCCCATTTACTAGTTTAAAGTCCTTGTGACCGCCCTATTTATCCCTTCTGCTAGGACCCTGGTCCCAGACCGGTTCAGGTGGAGCCTGTCCCAACGGTCCAGTTCCTCCTTGTCCCAATACTGGTGCCAGTGCCCCATGAAATTGAGCCCCTCTTTCCCACACCACTCCTTTAGCCACGTGTTCACTTCCCTAATCAGCTTATCTCTATGTCAATTTACATGTGGCTCGGGTAATAATTCAGAGATTATGGGGGAAAAATTCCGTTGTTTGCGCCTCCCGTTAGCGCCTTAAGAGGGCGCTAATGGGGCGCAAAGCAACTAGCGCCCGGGCACGGCGATGTTTGCACCGCTCACGAAATTAACTAGACATTTTGCGGCGGCGCTAAACACTACCGCCACGATCTCCTGCGCCGGCAGATCATGACGCCAGTCGAGTGCGCAACGCCCTGGACCGGATATTGAGTGGCGCCCCCTGCCTTACCGCCTGCCGCTAGCAACGACAGGTTGAGGGGAGCGTTTTGCAGTCAGGAAGGGACTGGGGGTGCGCTATTTAAAGGCGACCGCTTCCTGCCTTTTTTTGTTGGTGACATTTTTGCACCACGCATTCTGTGTGAGAGAGAGAGAGACTTCTGGAGAGATTCAACGCTGTGTGAAGGAGTTTTGGGGACTGAGCAGCACTTTGCAGGTTCATCTTGATTTGCCCTTGTATCTATTTAGACGAGACTGTGGGGGCTGCACTCTGAGCTCTTTCCCTGGGTCTCTCCATTGCTCTTTCCAGCAGATTTGATGTACAGGTCTCTCCAGGCTGAGATTCAAGGCTGCAACGAGCAGGATGTGGATGCAGAGCAAGATCAACCCTCCCCTTTAAGATAAAAACAGAAAATGCTGGAGAAACTCAACAGGTCTAGCAACATCTGTGAAGAGAGAAACAGAGTTAACGTTTCAGGTCGATGACCATTTGTCAGAACTCCCCTTTACGAACTGGCCGGCGCCAGTGTGTCTGTGTTCCACTGCTGACTGACATCACATGAGCTTCACCAGCGCTGTGAGGTAGCGCCTCGCTCCTCGGCCTTTGAGCCTTAAGACAGATGTGAAGCACCTGATTTCGTGCTCCAATCACCTCCAGGGGCGATAAAAGCCAAGTTTGCTGTCGGAGGCGATAATTAGTGCCAGGTGCTAAACTTTGCGCGTGGCCGATAATGGCGCCCCAAACGGGGCGATACTGAATTTTTCCCCCATAACCCTTGAGGTTGTGTTCACTAATTTAGCTCCGAGTTCCTGGTACTCCCTAAACAGGACCTCGTGCCTACTCTTCCCTATGTTGTTGGGACCAACTGACTGACTGGATCCTCCCCCTCCCTCTCCAGTATCCTTACAAGCCGGTTCGAGATGTCCCTCACCCTGGTACTAGGTAGGCAACATACCATATGGGACTCTCAATCTTGCTTGCAAAGGAGGATATCTGTCCCCCTAATTATAGAATCCCCTACAACTACCACATTACACTTCCTCGCCTCCTCCTCCTCCACCTGTATTACAGCCTCCTGCTCCAAAGTGCCATGGTCTGCCTTCTGGCTGTCCGCCTGACGACAGTCTTTATCCTTATCCTCACAGGCAGCAAGTACATTGTACCTGTTGGATAGGATCAGTTTCTGTGGATCCTCATTCCCTTTCTTACCCGGGATCCCCTTTACCCTGCACACTATCGGTCATACCAACCCCGTTCTGAACCTGCACCTCTCTACGAGGTGTGACTGAGGTCTGGAGCAAACTGTCCAGATACTCCTCCCCCTCCCTTATGTGTTGGGAGTGTCTCCAGCTCAATGACTCTGAGCCGGAGAGATTCGAGACGGAGACATCTCCTGCAGACGTGCTCGCTCGGGACAGTCTCGCCGTCCACAACCTCCCACACACTGCAGTTAAGACACACAACCTGCCCTGCCATGCCTCCGTCTAACCTTATTTTATTTATCTAATTAGTTAAAATATTTATTCAACGATTATTTATAGTTATGTTAAGTTTTTTAATTTGATAAAGCACGTTACAGTTTCCCACTATTAGTTTAAACCACTGTCCTAGTTTAGAGAGAAAAAACACGAATACTCACCAACCAATCACCTACCTGCTGGCCTGTGACGTCACTCCTTGTTGTTTTTAAAGCACACTGCCACTCTTGGCTTCACTCCCGCTCTCTTTAAAGTGCTCTGCCGCTTTTTAAAAATTAATTCCTGGGATGTGGGTATTGCTGCAACGATGCCCACAACCCATGAATGAATTAAAAAAAAGACAGGATGGGCCGAATGGCCACCTTCTGTGCTGTATGATTCTACAAGTGAGGGCGAATCGTGTTGGTAATGATGCAGATTCCTCGTCTAAAATTTGGAGGTCTTGAGCAATGGCAACTCTTGTTATACCACCACAGCAATAATCCTGTATGGGATCGATATCTCAGCCCACATGTTTTTGCCATAGATTCTGGGCCGGGAGCAGATTATCTGCATCAAGTCCGCCGGTCACAGGAGTGTGGAGGAGGGAGGCCAACATGTAACATCGAGCAGATCACCAAGTCTTTCCCACTCTACATAATGGTCATTGCACGTCAAAGTAATTCAATGTATCGCTGCTGCCCGTCTCCTAATTCGCACCAAGTCCCGTTCACCCATCGCCCCCTGTGCTCGCCGACCTACATTGGCTCCCGGTCTGGCTCAGTGGACCGCACTCTCACCTCTGTGTCAGAAGGCCGTGGGTTCGAGACTGGTCATTATCTCGGTGACTCTGAGACGAAAGGGCTGCCACTGAGCCAAGACTGACATGGAGCACTGTGGGAGCACCTTCACCACACGGACTGCAGCGGTTCAAGAAGGCGGCTCACCACCTTCTCGAGGGCAATTAGGGATGGGCAATAAATGCTGGTCTTGCCAGCAACGCCCACATCCCGTGAACAAATTAAAAAAAACATTTGAGGGAAGAAAGAACCGTATTTTCTCCCAAAACAAAAGCGAAATACTGTGGATGCTGGAAATCAGAAATAAAAACAGAAAATGCTGGAAAGAAACAGAGTTAATGGGGTCGATTTTCATTCAGCAGTCGGGAAGGAGGCGGGACTACAACTTTAGGGTTTTAGTCCCGCCTCCATCGAGATGCGGCCAATCCACGCGATTTTCCCTTGTTGAGCCCGCCCAGTGGGCTCAGCAGGCCAATTAAGGGCCACCCAGCAACAGGTGACGTCACAGACTGAAATTTCATCTGTCAAGACGTGTTGGCAGATGAAATATCAGTGTTTCACAGCTGTTTGAAGCTGTCAAACACTGACAGACAGTCTTACTTCTAATCTGAGTCCTTCTACGCAGACTCAGTTAGAAATCTCGCCGGCACTGAAAGCTACAGGCTGTCACTTTTGACAGATCGCAGCCATTCTGCTTTCTGTGCCGGCTGAATGATGGACTCCCGAAGCCTAGAGGAAGGAAGGCTGTAAAGATAAGTACAGGTAATTTAAACTTCTTTACACACTTTAAACACACTTACCTTTGCACTCATGCACCCATCACTCACCTGAACACCGACATCTCGACCCCTCCAAGTCCTTCAACCCGACGGCCCACCTGCTCTAGCCTGGCATGGTTTGGAGCCGTCGGGAATCCCACACGACACCCCTCAAAATAGGGATTAGGCTAAAAACTGCCCGTTAACTACCTGTTAACAGGCAGTTAATTGGCACTAATCCCTTCCTGCCTTGGGTTGGCGGGTCCCAGTGCGGGACGGGTACCCGCCTCCTCTGAAACTTACGTGGAGGTGGGTTTTGGGTGGGATGGTGTCGGGACCCCCGAATTCGGGATTTTTGCCCCCCCCCCCCCCCCCGCACGCCTAAAAGCCCGCCTCACGGCACACTGAAAATCAACCCCAACATTTCAGGTTGATGAGCTTTCTTCAGAACTGGAAGTTATAGATGTATAGAGGGAGGAAAGAACAAAAGGGATGGTCTGTGATAGGATGGAAGGCGGGAGAGATTAAATGACAAAAGGATGATGGTGCGAGGCAAAAGGAGATGGTAATGGGACAAGTTAAGAAACAAAAGCTGGCTCTAGAGGAGCTGTAACTGGCAACAGCAGAACCATTACCAGCACCTGCTGTATGAGAAAGTGGGAGCAGTGGCTGAGAGACTGGAGAAGCTGGGGTGGTTCTCCTTCGAGTAGGGAAGGCTAAGAGGAGATTTAATGGAGGTTTCAGATAGAGTAAATAAAGAGAAACTTCCCATTGGCAGTAGGGTCGGTAACCAGAGGACACAGATTTAAGGCAACTGGCAAAAGAACCAGAGGCGACATGAGGAAAAACCTTTTTTACGCAGCGAGTTGTTGTGATCTGGAATGCGCTGCCTGAAGGGAGACAGATTCAACAGTAACTTTCGAAAGGGAATTGGATAAATACTTGAAGGGAAATGTTTTACAGTTCTATGGGGAAAGAGCAGGGGAGTGAGACTAATTGGAGAGCTCTACCGAATGGCGTCCTTCCGTGCCGTATCATTCTGATTCTGCTGTGTGATCTGAAGACATTGAAATCAATGTCGAGTCCGGAAGGTTGTTTTTCCCATCCTGTTTGACGGTTATGGTGTTTTCTGTTTTTTTAAAGGCGTCCTGTGACCTGATGGGTTGCTGAGATCCCCTCCGCACTGAAGCATTGAAGGAGCATGGTAAAACATCAGCCACTTCAGTACTACGAACCCCAGCTATGCTTGTCGTGCCTGACGGGAATCTACGGGTGCAGGTGGAAGCGATACCAGAGGTCACATGACAGTACGACCAAGGTGAGTGCTCGCTCGCTGCTTTCAACCCCGGAACCCATCGACTGTGGCGTCAGTGCTCGTCCGTGTAGAGTTGCATGCAGAGCCAAGAGTTGGAGGGGAACAACTCCCTCTCCTTTCTGATGTAGAGCAACAGATATATAATTTTACGTTTCGGTGGTTAAGCCAGATAATTGCGTCAGGAGGAGTGGAGCGGGGTCGCTGTGACGCCTCCTTCATATTTGTGAATGGGGCCGTTGAGTCGCACACTGTTGAGTTTTTAATTCTCCATGTGTGTATCAAGCATCCGCATCTGCCACACCCCAATCTACGTCGAAGGGGCTGAGGTGGAGAGGGTCAGCAGCTTCAAATTCCTGGGTGTATTCATTACAGAGGACTTAACGTGGTCCCATCACATCGACCTCATAACCAAGAAGGCATGCCAACGCCTGTTCTTCCTCAGGAGACTGAAGAAATTTGGAATGGCCCCCCAGATTCTCACCAACTTCTACCGCTGCACCATCGAGAGTATCCTGTCCGGCTGCATCACTACCTGGTATGGCAACTGCACCGCCACAGACCACAAGGCTCTACAGATGGTGGTGAAAGCTGCACAACACACTATAAGAATTAAACTACCTGCTGTGCAGGATATCTACCCCGAGAGGTGCCGGGGGAAGGCCCTGAGAATCATCAAAGACACGAGCCACCCCAGCCACAACCTCTTCGCCCTGCTCCCGTCCGGTAAGAGATACCGAAGCATACGGTCTCGTACCAGCAGGTTTCGAAACAGCTTCTATCCCCAGGCCATAAGACTCATGAATGAATAATTTATTATTATTTATTATTGTTTTTATTTATTACTGTATTTTTATTATTTTTATCATTGCTATGCCATATTTATTCCAATGTTGGGAGGACTCGTAAAAATCAACATTTCATTGTGCAGTACACACGTCTGCTGCATATATGACAAATAAAATTGAATTGAATTGAATTGATTGCCGCGGTTTGTGCGGATGGGGTTTAGGGGAAGATCGAATCCAGGGATATTCCACGTCAGGTCTTTCACCAGGTGTTTGTTTGTGATTGTGACCTTTTGTGAACTCCATTCTGCTTTCCAAGCATCAGCAGGGTTGAAGTCGCTTTATCGAAGGTTAAGCGCGTGGGTCCAAAAGGGCTTAAAAAAAAGAAAAAGACAGACTTGCATTTCTGTAGCGCCTTTCATGACCACTGGACGTCACAAAGCGCTTTACAGCCAATGAAGTACTTTTTGAAGTGTAGTCACTGTTGTAATGTATAAGAGGCCCCGCGTAAGAGATTGGCGTGCAAAGTTAAAGCACATGGGATTGGGGGCAAGGTACTGACTTGGATGGAGAACTGGTTGGCAGACAGGAAGCTAAGAGTTGGAATAAATGAGTCTTTTTCTGAGTGGCAGGTAGTGACCAGTGGGGTACCGCAGGGATCGGTGCTCGGACCCCAGCTATTCACATCACAATATATATTAATGATCTAGACGAGGGAACTAGATGTTATATCGCCAAGCTTGCAGATGTCGCAAAGCTGAGTGGGCGTGTGTGCTCTGAGGAGGATGCAGAGAAACTCCAGTATGATTTGGACAGGTTGGGTGATTGGGCAAATGCATGGCAGATGCAGTATAATGTTGTTAAATGCGAGGTTATCCACTTTGGTGGCAAAAACAGGAAGACAGATTATTATCTGAATGGCAATAGATTGAGAAAAGGGGAAGTGCAACGAGACCTGGGTGTCCTTGTGCACCAGTCACTGAAGGTAAGCATGCAGGTGCAGCAGGCGGTTAAGAAGGCAAATGGTATGTTGGCCTTCGTAGCGAGAGGTTTCGAGTACAGGAACAAGGATGTCTTGTTGCAGTTGGACAGGGCCTTGGTGAGACTACACCTTGAGTATTGTGTGCAGTTTTGGTCGCCTTATCTGAGGAAGGATGTTCTTGCCATGGAGGGAGTGCAGCGAAGATTCACCAGACTGATACCTGGGATGGCAGGAATGACGTATGAAGAGAGATTGGGTCGATTGGGCTTATATTCGCTAGAGTTTAGAAGAATGAGAGGGGATCTCATTGAAACTTATAAAATTCTAACAGGACTAGACAGACTAGATGCAGGAAGGATGTTCCCGATGGCGGGGGAGTCCAGAACCAGGGGTCATAGTCTAAGGATAAGGGGTAAGCCATTTAGGACAGAGATGAGGAGGAATTTCTTCACCCAGAGAGTGGTGAACCTGTGGAATTCTCTACCACAGAAGGCAGTTGAGGCTAACTCATTAAATATATTCAAGGAGGAGTTAGATATATTTCTTAAGACTAAAGGGATCAAGGGGTATGGGGAGAAAGCAGGGACAGGGTACTGAATTTGGATGATCAGCCATGATCGCATTAAATGGCGGAACAGGCTCGAGGGGCCGAATGGCCTACTCCTGCTCCTATCTTCTATGTTTCTATGTAGGAAACGCGGCAGCCAATCTATGCACAGCAAGCTCCTGCAAACAGCAATGTGATAATGACCAGATCATCTGTTTTTAGTGATGTTGATTGAAGGATAAATATTGGCCCCAGGACACCGGGGAGAACTCCCCTGCTCCTCTTCGATTGTGCGATGTTGAGGGACGGTGTTCAGGTCCCAGTGTAACAACTGAAGTGGCACATCCTGGTTGCTCCCATTACAATTATTGACTTGTTGCACATGTGTTTCTCTGTTGACTGGGTGTGTTTCTGAGTTGGATTGCCGTGTAGTTAGTGTCTTACTGGTTTTTTTTCAGTTGCCATTTGTTCATGGTACTTTGTCGCCTGGTTCCTCAGATCTGCTCCTGAGGGAGCTGGTGGACAACAGCCTACCCGCCAGACAGTGACAAATGGAATTTAACCCTGAAAAGTGTGAGGTGATGCATTTTGGGAGGACTACCAAGGCAAGGGAATATACAATGAATGGTAGGACCCTAGGAAGGACAGAGGATCAGAGGGACCTTGGTGTGCATGTACATAGATCCCTGAAGGTAGCAGGACAGGTAGATAAGATGGTTAAAAAGGCATATGGGATACTTGCCTTCTTTAGCCGAGGCATAGAATATAAGAGCAGGGAGGTTATGATGGAGCTGTACAAAAGGCTAGTTAGGCCACAGCTGGAATACTGTGTGCAGTTCTGGTCGCCACACTATAGGAAGGATGTTATTGCATTGGAGAGGGTGCAGAGGAGATTCACCAGGATGTTACCTGGGCTGGAGCGCTTCAGTTATGAGGAGAGACTGGACAGGCTGGGGTTGTTTTCCTTAGAGTAGAGAAGGCTGAGGGGGGACCTGATTGAGGGGCATAGATAGGGTAGATAGAAAGGAACTTTTCCCCTTAGTAGAGGGGTCAATAACCAGGGGCATAGTTTCAAGGTAAGGGGCAGGAGGTTTAGAGGGGATTTGAGGAAAAACCTTTTCACCCAGAGGGTGGTTGGAATCTGGAACTCACTGCCTGAAAGGGTGGTAGAGGCAGGAACCCTCACAACATTCAAGCAGCATTTAGATGAGCACTTGAAATTCCATAGCATACAAGGCTACGGACCAAGTGCTGGAAAATGGGATTGGAATAGACAGAGCTTGATGGCCGGCACGGACATGATGGGCCGAAGGGCCTCTTTCTGTGCTGTATGACTCTATGACAAGTAGGGCTAGACATTGCCGCAGGCTGAATTGAGGGAGTGAAGCCCCCGGGCACCCATTTACTGACCACTCCACGTCTGGAAGCTCGAGATTTGAAGTTGTTCCGATTGCTCAGCATCCCTCGGGAGGAATGTTGGATTGAACAAAATTTAGTCACCAATCTGGGTTGTAATACTGGACGAAGTGTGAGTGATCCACTCAAAATAAAAACATCTACCCAGCGCCGATTTCCCCAAGAAATAGTCGTCTAACTGGACTGCAAATCATTGTGAAGGGGTTTTTGATGGAGCAAATGTGGAGAAACTTTCAAAAGTTATACTTGAAACGGAGCAAATTGCAACGTTATGGGGAAAGAGCAGGGGGGAGTGGGACTAATCGGAGAGCTCGTTCAAAGAGCCGGCACAGGCATGGTGGGCTGAATGGCCTCCTTCTGTGCATTGGAGGGTTCTAACCCCCAAAGGAAACAAGGCAGTCCAACGAATCTATTGACTATAAGTGGGGGAATCTCGAACTGGGGGCATCATTTCAGAATAAGGGGGCACCCTTTTAAATCGGAAATGAGGAGGAATTTCTTCTCTCAGAGGGTCGTGAATCTTTGGAATTCTCTTCCCCTGTGGAGGCTGGGTCATTGAATATATTTAAGGTGGAGATAGACAGATTTTTGAACGACAGGGGAGTCGAGGGTTATGGGGAGCGGGCAGGGAAGTGGAGTTGAGGTCAAGATCAGATCAGCCATGATTTTACTGAATGGCGGAGCAGGCTCGAGGGGCCGAATGGCCGGCTCCTGCTCCTATCTTCTATGTTTCTATATAAATGCAAGTTGTTATCTAGCTTCCCCTTAAATGTAGCTATCAATGTGAATATCGGGAGACAAGTTAGGAGCAAGAATAGAATTCTGGCAGAGCTTTGCTACACAAATGGTAATGGAGTTGTGTAATAAGTTATGAGGAGAGATCACTGAAGTGAACAGTACAAATGGGCTCAAGAGGCAATTAGATGTGTTACCAGAAAGAGAAGGGATGGGAGAAAATTATGGGAAGGTGGGATTGATTTGACAATAAAAGAGAGAGAGAGAGACGGGACTTATTTTTATTTCATGGCATGTGGGCGTGGCTGTCAAGGCCAGCATTTATTGCCCATCCCTAATTGCCCTTGAGAAGGTGGTGGTGAGATGCCGCCTTGAACCGCTGCAGTCCAGGTGGTGAAGGGTGGTGAAGGTGCCCCTGCAGTGCTGTTACGGAGAGAGTTCCAGGATTTTGACCCAGCGACGATGAAGGATTGGCCGATATATTTCTAAGTCAGGGTGGTGTGTGATTTCGAGGGGAACTTGGAGGTGGTGGTGTTCCCATGCACCTGCTGCCCTTGTCCTTCTAGGTGGAAGAGATCGCGGGTTTGGGAGGTGCTGCCGAAGAAGCCTTGGCGAGTTGCTGCAGTGCATCTTGTAGATGGTACACACTGCAGCCACGGTGCGCCGGTGGTGGAGGGAGTGAATGTTTAAGGTGGTGGATGGGGTGCCAATCAAGCGGGCTGCTTTGCCCTGAATGGTGTCGAGCTTCTCGAGTGTTGGTGGAGCTGCACTCATCTGTTCTTAATCTTCCGCTCTGATTCACTCCCATTTGGTGCAATCTTCAAGTCCTGGGGACTCCAGGATAATCCTGGAATGTTGGCAATTTGAGGAGGCGAGGCGCAGGACAATGGCTGAGATGCTGGCAAGGCCCCAACTCACCACCTCCGCACTCTTCCTTCAGGCTACAGTCGACAGCTGCTCGCATCAGGTGTTGCTTCCGAGTTCCTTCATGCCTGTCCTTGCCTCTCTGCAATATCAACACCCTTTTTTTTTCCTACCCCACCTCTTGCAGACACTCGTCCACTCCCACCAGCTGCTGAAGGCCCCGTCTGCTCTCCCGGGCGGACGTAAGAGATCCCACTGCACTGTTTCAAAGAAGAACAGGAGGTGTCCAGGGGCCAATATTTATCCCTAAAGCAACATCACCAAAAAAAAACGATGATCTGCTCATTATCACATTGCTGCTTGTGGGAGCTTGCTGTGCGCAAATTGGCTGCCGCGTTTCCTACATTACAACAGTGACTACACGTCAAAAAAAAGTACTTCATTGGCTGTAAAGCAATTTGGGACCTCTGGTGGTCATTAAAGGCGCTATAGAAATGCAAGACTTTCTTTCTTTTCATTTTACTGGACAATCTGTTTGCAAGTTTAAAACCCACCCTAACTCGGGTGACTAAATAACCAGAGACACTCTGACCAATTCTGCCTTATCTATTTCCCCCCTTGTGCTGTTCCCGGAATATTGCATCACTGGCAAATAATAAATTGCATGTTGATCAGCTCAAAGCTAAATACTCTCCACTTGCCTGGATGAGTGCAGCTCCAACAACACTCAAGAAGCTCGACACCATCCAGGACAAAGCAGCCCGCTTGATTGGCACCCCATCCACCGCCTTAAACAGAGATGCTGGGGAACATAGGGTCTGATGAAAGAGAGGAACTGAAAGAAATCAGTATTTGTAGGGAAATGGAGTTAGGAAAATTGATGGGACTGAAGGCCGATAAATCCCCAGGGCCTGATGGTCTACATCCCAGGGTACTTAAGGAAGTGGCCCGAGAAATAGTAGATGCATTCATCTTCCAGAACTCAATAGACTCTGGAACAGTACCCATGGATTGGAGGGTAGCTAATGTTACCCCACTATTCAAAAAAGGTGGTAGAGAAAAAGCGGGGAATTATAGACCGGTAAGCCTGACATCGGTAGTGGGGAAAATGCTAGAGTCTATTCTAAAAGATGTAATAGCAGAGCACTTGGAAAGCAGTGACAGGATCGGACAAAGTCAACACGGATTTACAAAAGGTAAATCATGCTTGACTAATCTACTGGAATTTTTTGAGGATGTAACTGGTAAAATAGATAAGGGAGAACCAGTGGATGTGGTGTATTTGGACTTTCAGAAGGCTTTCGATAAGGTCCCGCATAAGAGGTTAGCGTGCAAAATTAAGGCACATGGGATTGGGGGCAAGGTATTGACTTGGATAGAGAACTGGTTGGCGGACAGAAAGCAAAGAGTTGGAATAAACGGGTCATTTTCCGAGTGGCAGGCAGTGACTAGTGGGGTACCGCAAGGATTGGTTCTAGGACCCCAGCTGTTCACAATATATATTAATGATCTGGACGAGGGAATTGGATGTAATATCTCCAGATTTGCAGACGACACAAAGCTGGGTGGGAGGGTAAGCTGCGAGGAGGATGTCGGGGAAACTCCAGTACGATTTGGACAGGTTGGGTGATTGGGCAGAAACATGGCAAATGCACTATAATGTGGATAAATGTGAGGTTATCCACTTTGGTGGCAAAAACAGGAAGGCAGATTCTTATTTGAATGGTAATAGTTTGGGAGAAGGGGGAAGTGCAAAGAGACCTGGGTGTCCTTGTGCACCAGCCGCTGAAGGTAAGCATGCAGGTGCAGCAGGCGGTTAAGAAGGCAAATGGTATGTTGGCCTTCGTAGCAAGAGGGTTGGAGTACAGGAACAAGGATGTCTTGCTACAGTTGTACAGGGCCTTGGTGAGACCGCACCTTGAGTATTGTGTGCAGTTTTGGTCACCTTACCTGAGGAAGGACGTTCTTGCCATGGAGGGAGTGCAGCGAAGATTCACCAGGCTGATACCTGGGATGGCAGGAATGACGTATGAGGAGAGATTGTGTCGATTGGGCTTATACTCGCTGGAGTTTAGAAGAATGAGAGGGGATCTCATCGAAACCTATAAAATTCTGTCAGGTCTGGACAGACTAGATGCAGGAAGGATGTTTCTGATGGCCGGGGAGTCCAGAACCAGGGGTCATAATCTAAGGATAAGGGGTAAGCCATTTAGGACTGAAATGAGGAGGAATTTCTTCACCCAGAGAGTGGTGAACTTGTGGAATTCTATGCCACAGAGGGCGGTGGAGGCCTGTTCATTCAATATATTCAAGAAAGAGTTGGATATATTTCTTGAGGCTAAAGGGATCAAGGGATATGGGGAGAAGGCAGGGACAGGGTACTGAATTTGGATGATCAGCCATGATCACATTGAATGGCGGAGCAGGCTCGAAGGGCCGAATGGCCTACTCCTGCTCCTATCTTCTATGTTTCACTCCCTCCACCACCGGCGCACCGTGGCTGCAGTGTGTACCATCTACAAGATGCACTGCAGCAACTCGCCAAGGCTTCTTCGACAGCACCTCCCAATCCCGCGACCTTTTCCACCTAGAAGGACAAGGGCAGCAGGCGCATGGGAACACCACCACCTCCAAGTTCCCCTCCAAGTCACACACCATCCTGACTTGGGAATATATCGTCGTTCCTTCATCGTCGCTGGGTCAAAATCCTGGAACTCCCTCCCTAACAACAGTGTGGGAGCACCTTCACCACACGGACTGCAGCGGTTCAAGAAGGCAGCTCACCACCACCTTCTCGGGGGCAATTAGGGATGGGCAATAAATGCCGGCATTGCCAGCGATCCCACGAACAAGTAAAAAATTCAACATGAGGCAAGAAAAAAATTATCTCTTTTTTCGGGAGTTGAGAAGGCCCCTTTAAATGCAGCAACCCCCTGCTTTCCTCTCCCCCCACCCCCCCCCCCCCCCCACTCTCCCGGTCCCCCTTTCCATTAACCCGAAGCAGTCGTCTGCCTCCTTGATGTCGACTGACCGTGCTGCCTTTAATTGTGCTGATTCCAGCCCTGGATGTGATTTCCTGCTTGTATCATGAGCGCAGTCTTTACAGCCTCGTGTCACTGCACTGCTGCCTGGATGATGTGAGTATTCACAGGAGAGCTTTCACTCCGTATGAATTGGATCTATTGAATGGGAATTATCTCACATTCACAGGCTGCCTCTTGTTCACTTGTAATTTCTACCTCGTCTTTGTTCTATTGCTCTCTTGTTTTTTTCTCTCTTTCTTGCGCGTTCTCTTTCTACCTCTTTTTTTTCTGCTCTTGCAGTCTGGCTTTCCATCTTGCTCGCTCTCCTCCCCTCTCTCGTGCCCGCTCTCCTCCTCTCTCTCGTGCCCGCCCCCTCTTCCTCTCGTGCGCGCCCCCTCGCGTGCGCGCGCCCTCTTCCCCTCGCGCTCTCCTCAACATTGTATTCTATCATCACAGCTGCCTGTTGTTCACAGATCCAGCATTCCATTCACTTCCAGAGAGAAAGGCGCAATGAGTTTCAGAATTTACGCGCATGTTCCGGTAATTTCTGGCATGGATAGAGGATTGGCTATCTAACAGAAGGCAGAGAGTTGGGATAAATGGTTCATTCTCAGATTGGCAACCAGTAACTAGTGGTGTTCCGCAGGGGTCAGTGCTGGGTCCCCAACTCTTTACAATCTATATTAACGATTTGGAGGAGGGGACCGAGTGTAACATATCAAAGTTTGCAGATGATACTAAGATGGGAGGGAAAGTAGTGAGTGAGGAGGACATAAAAAACCTGCAAGGGGACATAGACAGGCTAAGTAAGTGGGCAGAGATTTGGCAGATGGAATACAATACTGGAAAGTGTGAGGTTATGCACTTTGGCAGGAAAAATCGTAGAGCAAGTTATTATCTTAATGGCAAGAAACTGGAAAGTACTGAAGTACAAAGGGATCTGGGGGTCCTTGTGCACGAAACTCAAAAGGTTAGTATGCAGGTGCAGCAAGTGATTAAGAAGGCCAATGGAATGTTGGCTTTCATTGCTAGGGGGATAGAATATAAAAATAGGGAGGTATTGCTTCAGTTGTACAGGGTATTGGTGAGACCGCACCTGGAATACTGTGTACAGTTTCGGTGTCCAGACTTAAGAAAAGACATACTTGCTCTCGAGTCAGTACAAAGAAGGTTCACTCGGTTAATCCTGGGGATGAGGGGATGGACATATGAGGAGAGGTTGAGTAGATTGGGACTCTACTCATTGGAGTTCAGAAGAATGAGAGGCGATCTTATTGAAACATATAAGATTGTGAAGGGGTTGGATCGGGTGGATGCGGGGAGGATGTTCCCGATGATGGGTGAAACTAGAACTAGGGGGCATAGTCTTAGAATAAGGGGCTGCTCTTTCAAAACTGAGATGAGGAGGAACTACTTCACTAGGGTGGTAGGTCCATGGAATATGCTGCCCCAAAAAGCTGTAGAAGCTACATCATTACATAAATTTAAAACAGAAATAGACAGTTTCCTAGAAGTAAAGGGAATTAAGGGTTACGGGGAGCGGGCAGGAATTTGGACATGAGTCTAGGTTCGGATCGGTCATGGCCCTGTGGGTAGCGGAGCGGGCCCAGGGGCCGTGTAGCCTGATCCTGCTCCTATTTCATGTGTCTAATTCTGTTAGATTCAGGAGATGGTTCTGTGATAGTGGATTGGCGGTTAGGATCAGATCAGCCATGATCTTATTGAATGGCGGAGCAGGCTCGAGGGGCCGATTGGCCTACTCCTGCTCCTATTTCTTATGTTCTTATTTACCCAATCGGTAATTTACCCAATTGGTGCCAAATGTGATCTGGGAAACAAACTGCACCGTTTAAGCGGGGGAGAGTGTGGGGGCAGAAGTACAAAAGTTACAACAAAGACTATCGTTGGAACTTGGAGAACAATTATTTTTGTTTTTGAGAAGAGCAAAGATTTTCTTCTGTGACAAAGGCAGTGACGCCGGCATGAAATTGTTTTTCTCAAGAAGTGAGTCAGTAGCGTGGGTTCAGCGGAGGCAGAACAACTGGGCTTTCGAATGACACTGTTGGAATTACCGTCAGCACTGGTGGTGTAAATGGTGGAAATAAAAGCGAATTAATGGCGCGGGGCATGGACACAGCTGTACCTCCCAAGATTTGTAGCATTTAAAATCCAGGGCCACCAGGACAGTCTCTCCCTCCAACCCCATCTTCCAGCTCTTCCACTTTGTGGGAGCTTGCTGTGCGCAAATTGGCTGCTGTGTTTCCCAAATTACAACAGTGACTATAAAGTGGCTGTGAAGTGATTTGAGACGTCCTGAGGTTGCGAAAGGCACTGTAGAAATGGTCGTTCTGTCTTTCACTCAGAAATAATTTATAAAAGATAATCCTCTCCACCCGTCGGGTCCCACTGTCGAGCTGTTGCCCCGTAGCTGCTGAGTGAAGCTCCGGTTGTGGCGGGGGTTCGTCTGCAAACTGCGCCAGATGCTGAACAAGGAGTCGACAGGCCGGCAGGCCCAGGGTCGTTTGTAGGGGGTCGTTGCCCTGAGCGATGAGCCTGGTGGTGGGGGGTGGGGTGAGTGGGACACCGGGCTGCAGCTTGCATCAACCATCAACCCCCCCCCCCCCTCCCCATCTGCAGTCTGGCATGAACTCGCGATCAGGGCGAGAAATCCCTTGGGCGCAGCAAGAATCCTCGGTCCCCCTGTTCCCCTCTCGCCCGCCCTTCTAACTCGGCTGATTTTTTTTCTTCTCCTGTGTTCCTTCTGCCGGCACTCGGCGGATTTCATCTCCCGATCCTCCACCGTCCCGGTGTCCCTCCCAAGAGGTTGATTTAAATTCAGCGGCTCCGTAAGCCTCCGCTCCTCCAAAACTCTGCTGCCCCGTGTCCGAACTCGCACCAGGTCCCGCTCACCCATCACCCCCTCTGCTCGCTGACCTCCATTGGCAACGCCTCGATTTAAAAAAAAAAAAAAAAAAAAAAAAAAAAAATTCTCATCCTTGTTTTCAAATCCCTCAATGACCTCTCCCCCTCCCTATTTCTGTAACTGTTGGATCCGTGGTTCAGTGGATATGCTATTATTAAATAATCACACGGATGCTGTACATTAACAAATAACAGGTCTTTACTGGAGGAGGGTAGTCTCTAGACTGGGGGTACAGAGGCATGCGCAAAGCTTATATACCGGTGTGGTCACTGCCGGTACTACAGTATACAGGAGCTGTAAAAGTAGTTCTGCCTTAAAGGCACATACACTACAGTAACCTCCTCCAGCCCCACAACCCGCCGAGATCTCTGCGCTCCCCCAATTCTGGCCTCTTGCGCATCCCCCGATTTTAATCGCTCCACCATTGGCGGCCGTGCCTTCAGCTGTCCGGGCCCGAAGCTCTGGAATTCCCTCCCTAAACCTCTCCGCCCCTCTCCTCCTTTAAGACGCTCTTTAAAACCTACCTCTTTGACCAAGCTTTTGGTCACCTGGCCTAATATCTCCTTATGTGGCTCGGTGTCAAATTTTGTTTCATAATCGCTCCTGTAAAGCACCCTGGGACGTTTTACTATATTAAAGGCGCCGTATAAATACAAGTTGTTGTTGTTAACGTGCGGAGTTAAAAATCAAGGATTGCTGCCTAGTTTTAGAGTCCACAGTGGGATTGATGTATCGTAAAAGGCAGTGTGGCTGCAGCATTCTGTGTTCGGCCTCAAGGAAATTTTTTTTTCCCTCGTCTTTGAAGAGCCATTTTATTTTAACTTCTTGCTCATGGTAAATCGGTTTATCAATCTTCTTGAAGGTAATACGATATTTTAAATCTTTTTCTCTCCGTTGACCGCCATCCCCCAGTTTTCTTGCCTTGAGCTTTCCCCCCCCCCCCCTCTTCCCCTGAAGACACTCGCACAGGAAAAGGAGGAGGCCATTCAGCCCCTCGAGCCTGTTATACGGGAACAGGAGGAGGCCATTCAGCCCCTCGAGCCTGTTACACGGGAACAGGAGGAGGCCATTCAGCCTCTCGAGCCTGTTATACGGGAACAGGAGGAGGCCATTCAGCCCCTCGAGCCTGTTACACGGGAACAGGAGGAGGCCATTCAGCCCCCCTCAAGCCTGTTAAATTAGGAACAGGAGGAGGCCATTCAGCCCCTCGAGCCTGTTATACGGGAACAGGAGGAGGTCATTCAGCCTCTCGAGCCTGTTATACGGGAACAGGAGGAGGCCATTCAGCCCCTCGAGCCTGTTACACTGGACCAGGAGGAGGCCACTCAGCCCCTCGAGCCTGTTACACAGGAACAGGAGGAGGTCATTCAGCCCCTCGAGCCCGTTACACTGGACCAGGAGGAGGCCACTCAGCCCCTCGAGCCTGTTATACGGGAACAGGAGGAGGTCATTCAGCCCCTCGAGCCTGTCCCGCCATTCAATGAGATCATGGCCGATATGTATCTTAACTCCATCTACCCGCCTTGGTTCCGTAACCCTTAATACCCTTACCCGACAAAAATCCATCAACAGCGAAATACTGCGGATGCTGGAAATCTGAATTAACAACAGAAAATGCTGGAAACACTCAGCAGGTCAGGCAGCATCGAGGAGAGAGAAACAGAGTGAACGTTTCAGGTCGCCCGAACCCAAAATTTTCAATTGACCCCCCAGCCTCAACAGCTTTCTGGGGGAGAGAGTTCCAGATTTCCACCACCCTTTGTGTGAAGAAGTGCTTCCTGACATCACCCCTGAACGGCCTGGCTCGAATTTTAAGGTTCTGCCCCCTTGTTCTGGACGCCCCCCACCAGAGGAAGTAGTTTCTCTCTCTCTACCCTATCGAATCCTTTAATCATCTTAAACACCTCGATCAGATCACCCCTTAATCTTCTAAACTCGAGGGAACACAAGCCCAGTCTGTGCAACCTGTCCTCGTAATTTAACCCTTTTAGCCCCGGTTTCGCTCTGGTGAATCTGCGCTGCTCCCCCTCCGAGGCCGATATATCCTTCCTGAGGTGCGGGGCCCGGAACTGAATGCAGTGACTGCGGATGCGAAACACTTGTATAAATGCTCATTACATAATATATCATTGCACAAGTGGCTTTGCCCTGGATGTATTTCATCTTTTTTCGGTGCCTCAGTGCTTTGTGGAGGTAATCCAGACCAGACCCCCTCTTCAGGTCCGATTTAGACACGATTGATTGCGTCTGGAATACAGCTATCGACCCTCGTTACTTCACTTTTATATTTGATGACTGTCTCCAGCAGTCTCGGGTTGCTTGTATAAAAAAACAAAACTCCAAAGTTAAACTTCCCTGGTGATGGAGAACAGGCTGAGTGGGAGGAAGTAATCAATGAAACTGCATCCTTCCCTCGGATCATGTACAGCTTCCACAGCGCAGGTTAAATCAATGAATTATTCCTGAGATATAAGCCTGTACGTTACTGTTTGGGAGCTTTCCATTCATGGGTTTGACAATTGTCCGATTCGCTGTTTTAAGACGGGCTTCAACTTGTTAATTCTTTTCGAAGAATAATTTGTTCTGTGAAAGAAAGAACAAACTTGCATTTCTGTAGCGCCTATCACGACCTCAAGACATCCCAAAGCTCTTCACAGCCAATGAAGTACTTTTTGAAGTGTAGTCACTGTTGTAATGTAGGAAACGTGGCAGCTAATTTGCGCACAGCAAGCTCCCACAAACAGCAACGTGATAATGGCCAGATAATCTGTTTTAGTGATGTTGATTGAGGGATAAATATTGGCCCCAGGACATCAGGGAGAACTCACCCTGCTGTTCTTCAAAATAGTGGCCATGGGATGTTTTACGTCCACCTGAGAGAGTAGACGTGGCCTCGGTTTAACGTCTGATCCGAAAGACGGCACCTCCGACAGTGCGGTGCTCCCTCAGTACTGCACTGCACCAGGCTGATACCTGGGATGGCAGGAATGACGTATGAGGAGAGATTGGGTCAATTGGGCTTGTATTCGCTGGAGTTTAGAAGAATGAGAGGGGATCTCATTGAAACTTATAAAATTCTAACAGGACTAGACAGACTAGATGCAGGAAGGATGTTCCCGATGGTCGGGGAGTCCAGAACCAGGGGTCACAGTCTAAGGATAAGGGGTAAGCCATTTAAGACTGAGATGAGGAGGAATTTCTTCACCCAGAGAGTGGTGAACCTGTGGAATTTTCTACCACAGAAGGCAGTTGAGGCCAATTCATTAAATATATTCAAGAAAGAGTTGGATATATTTCTTAAGGCTAAAGGGATCAAGGGGTATGGGGAGAAGGCAGGGACAGGGTACTGAGTTTGGATGATCAGCCATGATCGCATTGAATGGGGTAGCAGGCTCGAGGGGCCGAATGGCCTACTCCTGCTCCTATCTTCTATGTTTCTATGGAGTGTCAGCTTGGATTTTTGTGCTCAAGTCTCTGGAGTGAGACTTAAACCCACAACCTTCTGACTCAGAGGTGAGGGGCTCCCCACTGAGCCCCGGCTGGCTCACAGAATTTCACACTACTCCCGAATTTCCTTCCATCTTTTGCGCCGATTCTGCGGAACCCGCGCCAGAACCCTCTGTCGCTCATTAACTGATCTCCGCCTTCATCCCTCCCCACCCCCCTGGTGCTATACTGCAACGCACGGGAATTTCCTGAATTTACGCCTTAACATTTTAGGCACAGCAGGACCCAATTCTCCTCACTGAGATCAAAGATGTGCTTTCTGCATCTTTGAAAGCACCTTTATGGGGCCAGAATGATGAGCAATATAGATTGAAAAATTCAACTGTTGCTTTGTCTTAAATGTGCTTAATGTGCTTCACACTTCAATATTCACGCAGAAAGAAGGAATATGGCGTAAATTCGGCGCGCTTTCCTCGGTCTCCGATTGTTTACATTGATTTTCACTTGATTTACACTGGTTTTTATGTTCTGCTGTATGCTAATGAGATTCTGGGAATTTCGGTGTAACTCACCGAACGTGAAGATGGGGGGAGGGGGAATTTCGGCTTAAACTCGCTGGTTACACCGTTTCAGGAAATACCGGGCCAATGTTATTTTTCCAACTTGGGTTGCATCTGGTGGAGCGCATCACGACCTTTGTCACACTGGGGTGTGAAGTACTACTGGTTACAGGTCTGTCACCCAGGCCTCTTGTGCCTCTCCCACTCTCTTCGCCCCCACCATTGGCGGCCGTGCCTTCAGCTGCCTGGGCCCTAGGCTCTGGAATTCACTCCCTAAAACCTCTCCGCCTCTCTCTCTCCTTTAAGTCACTCCATAAATCCTACCTCTTTGACCAGGCTTTTAGTCATCCCTCCAATACCTTCTTCTTTGGCTCGGTGTCAATGACAGGAAACACTCTTTTTACCGGCACCTAAATAACCGGATATCTCTTTTAACCGGCAAAATTCAGGAGTAGGTTCAGGTAAGTTTTGCTATATATTAGTGGCCATGTAACCAGGGTTCCTGGATCTGTGGCCGTGTAACTGGGGTTCCTGCAACAGGGACGCCTGGATCTGTGGCCGTGTATGGGGCTCTCGTACCTTGGTAAGTATACCTCTCTGTAATCCGGACTTTTTGATCAACCGGCACCACGCCGGTCCCGTCGGTGCCAGATAAAAAAGAGTTTCCTGTATTTCTGTTTCCGCTCCTGTGAGGCGCCTTGGGATGTTTTACTACATTAAAGGCGTAATAAAAATGCAAGTGATTTTTGTAGCACTGCAGTGCGAGCACTTTGAGGAGATGGATTAGGAGCACCGTACGGGAAGTGTACTGGCTTAAGTGTCGTGTTTATGTTTCATGTGGTCTATTGGTCTTGATGCGCCAAATAATCCTGGTCATTCACTCAACTGTGTCCTGGGATCGGGGGGATTGTCCTATGAGGAGAGATTGAGTAGACTCTGCCAATATTCCCTCGAGATTAGAAGAATGAGAGGTGATCTCATTGAAACATAGAGATTTTTTACAGGGCTTGACAGGGTAGATGCAGGGAGGATGTTTCCCCTGGCTGGGGAGTCTAGAACCAGGGGTCACAGTCTCAGGATAAGGGGTCGGCCATTTAGGACTGAGATGAGGAGAAATTTCTTCACTCGGAGGGTGGTGAATCTTTGGAATTCTCTACCCCAGAGGGCTGTGGAGGCTCAGTCGTTGAGTATATTCAAGGCTGAGATCGATAGATTTTTGGGCACTAAGGGAATCAAGGGATATGGAGATCGGGCGGGAAGGTGGAGTTGAGGTAGAAGGTCAGCCATGATCTTATTGAATGGCGGAGCAGGCTCGAGGGGCCGAAAGGCCGACTCCCGCTCCTAATTCTTATGGTCAGAAGCTGGTGCAGAAGTGAATTCCCATTGGTTTAGCAACCCACAGCTGACTACTTGTCTGGTTGGATACGTGTTTGATTTATTTATTGGTTGTTGACATCCTCTTTGGGGGCAATTTATTGGGTGGGGCTTCTAGTCCAGGGTAACCGAAAATGTCATCTGTAGATGTGTAGAGACTACCCTCCCCGCCCAGCTCCCCATAGCTCAAGGCTCTTGTACTTCATTGGCTGTGAAGCACTTTGGGATGGTCTGAGGTTGTGAAAGGCGCTATAGAAATGCCAGATCTGTCCTTCAGCCATGTTTGCTCACCTCATTGGCTGTAGAATGGGCTCCCAGATAATTCCCCATCTGATGTCATCGGCATTGGCTGCCCAATCGAAAAAATGCATTCTTGAAGTAAGACTTAGTGCTCAGAGATACAGTACCTGCATTGTTTGGTATGGTACAGTACGGTGGTGAGGTGCTTATGTTATTGGACTAGTAATCTAGAGATGCCTGCACGAATAATCCTGAAAACATGAGTTCGAATCCCACCAGGACAGATTGAGAATTTGAATTCCGCTTTAAAAAAATAAATAAATCTGGAATCAGTAAAAGTGGCTGTGAAGCTGTCGGATTGTCAAAAACAAAAACATCTGGTTCACTAATGTCCTTTCGATAAGGAAACCTGCCGTCCTTGCCCGGTCTGGGCCTATATGTGACTCCAGTTTCACACCGATGTGGTTGATTCTTAACTGCCCCCCTGCAGTGGCCACGCAAGCCACTCGGTCGTATGAAACCACTGGACAGCTGTTCAAGAAGAAGGCCCACCACCACCTTAAGGGGCAACTGGGGATGGGCAATAAATGCCAGTCTTACCCACAACGCCTGTGAATGAAATGTTTTAAAAAGGTGCTGAACCCGTACAACAACAAATTCGACTTATAGAGCACATTTAACGTAGCAAAACGTCCCAGGGCGCTTCACAGGAGCGTCCTCAATAGAAACATAGAAACATAGAAGATAGAAGCAGGAGTAGGCCATTCGGCCCCTCGAGCCTGCTCCGCCATTCAATGTGATCATGACTGATCATCCAAATTCAGTACCCGGTCCCTGCTTTCTCCCCATATCCCTTGATCCCTTTAGCCTTAAGAAATATATCCAACTCCTTCTTGAATATATTTAATGAATTGGCCTCTACTGCCTTCTGTGGTAGAGAATTCCACAGGTTCACCACTCTCTGGGTGAAGAAATTCCTCCTCATCTCAGTCTTAAATGGCTTACCCCTTATCCTTAGACTGTGACCCCTGGTTCTGGACTCCCCCGCCATCGGTAACATCCTTCCTGCATCTAGTCTATCTAGTCCTGTTAGAATTTTATAAGTTTCAATGAGATCCCCTCTCATTCTTCTAAACTCCAGCGAGTATAAGCCCAATCGACCCAATCTCTCCTCATACGTCATTCCTGCCATCACAGGTAACAGTTTGATGAATAAAAACATTTTTGACACTGAGCCACAGAAGGAGATATCAGGACAGGCGACCAAAAGCTTGGCCAAAGAGGAGAGGTAGGCTTTAAGCGAGTATCTTAAAGGAGGAGAGAGAGGCAGAGAGGTTTAGGGAGGGAATTCCAGAGCTTAGGGCCCAGGCAGCTTAAAGGATGGCCGTCAACGGTGGCGCGATTAAAATCGGGGACGGGCAAGAGGGCAGAATTGGAGGAGCGTGGAGATCTGGGAGGGTTGTGGGGCTGGAGGAGGTTACAGAGATAGGGAGGGGAGGGCCTTATCTCCAAGGCCCGACGTCCATCTCTGCTCAGTGTTGAATTGGCCTAAGCATCGCTGGACTGAGCGGGAAGGGAACCAGCCAAGGCCCTGTGTCTGTATCCAGTGGCTCAGTGCCTTGGCTGCTTGGGCGAAGAACATCTGGTCGGACAGAATGGGACCCCAGCGGGCAGTCCGCACCCGAGCGGAGAAACGAATCCTGCCCCTCAGCGCCACAATGGAAGGAGGAGAAAAAAATAACCCAAGCCTATCTTGGCCAGCTGTTGTTTACTGGAAACACCGAGTGTTATGATGACAGTGATTTTTCCATCTTGGCAGACTGACATCAGCCGCAGCCTTTGTCTGCTTCTCTGTTTTTTCTCCTTTTTAAGCTTCGGTTCTCCGACTCCGTTCCCTCGAGAGCATTTGGCACGCAATCGAGCTGGTGTTGGTCAGCCAACGCTCTTGTTACCAGGGAGAAGCATTGGGCCCAGAAACCGAGGCAGCGGTGGGAGGGGGAGGGGAAGCCTATCTGACCTACTGCCCTAGAGTTTCCAGGATTTAATGATTAATCTCCAGAGCACTGCTGTGAGTAATCCTATGGAATAACCCTGGAGAAAAATCACTGGGCATTTAAAAAAAAAACCATTGTATTTATTTCTTTTCTCTGAACACAACAACAACTTGTATTTATATAGCGCCTTTAACGTAGTAAAATGTCCCAAGGCATTTCACAGCAGCGTTAGAAGACAAAATTTGACCAAGATCCACATGAGATATTAGGGCAGGTGACCAAAAGCTCGGGGGGCGGTTTTGTCAATGGGGGCGCGTTGGAGGCGGGACTGCCGCTTGTTGGGTTTTAGTCCCGCCTCCATCGACTTGTGGCCAACCCACGCTATTTTCCCTTGATTGACCTTGATCGGGCTTAGCAGGCCAATTAAGGGGAAGCTGGTTACAGAGCACGTCAGCGTATGATGTTTCATTTGACAGATGAATTGTCATCGTTTGACAGCTCTGTGAAGCTGTCAAACACTGACATTCTCTGTAGTTTGATGAGCCCTTGTATTCAAGACCTCAGCCAACCTCTCTTGTGAGCAGAAATTAGATGGCTGTTGCCTCGGAGAATGCAGGAATGTCGGGAAGCCCGCGCCTCTGCTGGAAAAATGGGGATAATCCTCTTAACTGCCTGTTAACAGGTAGTTAAGTGGCTGTAATCCCCTTCCCGCATCAAGGAGACGGGACCCGGTGCGGGTCGACTACCCGCCTCCTGGGAAGATGGCACGGGGGTGGGTTGGGGGCGGGATGGGTACCCGCCCCCAGATTCTGCCATTTTTCTGGCAGTCCTGCTTCTAAACCCGCCTCCCCAGGGTTGGCAAGATCGTGCCCTTGGTCAAAGAGGTAGATTTTAAGGAGCGTCTTAAAGGAGGAGAGAGATGTTTAGGGAGGGAATTCAGAGTTTAGGGCCTCGGCAGCTGAAGGCGCGGCCGCCAATGGCGGAGAATTAAAACTCTTCCATTTGCGAAGTTATAAAAATACTGTTGATGGCCGGGGGATGGGAAAGGCTGTTTGACTGACGGTCAAGAATCAGCCAATTGGATAACGAAGAGCCTTCACTTTCCGATTGGCTGTGAGAAGGCAGGGCGCCGCCAGGATGGACATTTCGGGCGACCAATGGCAGTAGTGCGGGGGGCGGGGCGGTTGGATTGCAGGAGGTCACGTGATGAAACCTCCAGGGATACGTCCAACCAGAGCTGGCAACCCGAATCTGACTGTAACTCGCTCCGTGATCTGACACTAACTCGCTCCGTGATCTGACACTAACTCGCTCCGTGATCTGACTGTAACCCGCTCCGTGATCTGACTGTAACTCGTTCCTGTACTCGAATCCTCACCGCATCCACCCGATCAAGCCCCCTCACAATCTTATCTTATATGTTTCGATAAGATCGCCTCTCATTCTTCTGAATTCCAATGAGTAGAGGCCTAACCTACTCAACCATTCCTCATAAGTCAACCCCCTCATCTCCGGAATCAACTGAGTGAACCTTCTCTGAACTGCCTCGAGAGCAAGTATATCTTTTCTTAAATATGGAAATGAAAACTGCACGCAGTATTCCAGGTGTGGCATCACCAGTACCCTGTATAACTGCAGCAAGACTTCCCTGCTTTTACACTCCATCCCCCTTGCAATAAAAGCCAAGATTCCATTGGCCTTCCTGATCACCTGCTGTACCTGCATACTAACCTTCTGTGTTTCATGCACCAGGACCCCCAGATCCCTTTGTCTGTAGCACTATGCAGTTTCTCTCCATTTAGATAATAACTTGCTCTTTGATTTTTTTCTGCCAAAGTGCATAACCTCACACTTTCCAACATTATATTCCATCTGCCCACTCACTTAGCCTGTCTGTCCTTTTGCAGGTTTTTTATGTCCTCCTCACTCACTGCTTTCCCTCCCATCTTTGTGTCGTCGGCAAACTTGGATACGTTGCACTCGGTCCCTTCCTCCAAATCGTTAATATAGATTGTAAAGAGTTGGGGTCCCAGCACTGACCCCTTCGGAACACCACTAGTTATTGATTGCCAACCCGAGAATGAACCACTTATCCCAACTCTCTTTTTTGTTAGATAGCCAATCTTCCACCCATGCCAGCATATTGCCCCCAATCCTGTGATTTTTTTATCTTGTGCAGTAATCTTTTGTGTGGCAATATATATTAATGATCTGGACAAGGGAACTAGATGTAATATCTCCAAGTTTGCAGACGACACAAAGCTGGGTGGGCGTGTGTGCTGTGAGGAGGATGCCGAGAAACTCCAATATGATTTGGACAGGTTGGGTGATTGGGCAGAAGCATGGCAGATGCAATATAACGTGGATAAATGCGAGGTTATCCACTTTAGTGTCAAAAACAAGAAGGCAGATTATTATCTGAATGGCAATAGATTGGGAGAAGGGGAAGTGCAACGGGACCTGGGCGTCCTTGTGCACCAGTCGCTGAAGGTAAGCATGCAGGTGCAGCAGGCGGCTAAGAAGGCAAATGGTATGTTGGCCTTCGTAGCGAGAGGGTTTGAGTACAGGAACAAGGATGTCTTGCTGCAGTTGTACAGGGCCTTGGTGAGACCACACCTTGAGTATTGTGTGCAGTTTTGGTCGCCTTATCTGAGGAAGGATGTTCTTGCCATGGAGTGCAGCGAAGATTCACCGGGCTTGATAATTGGGATGGCAGGAATGACGTATGAGGAGAGATTGGGTCGATTGGGCTTGTAGTTGCTGGAGTTTAGAAGAATGAGAGGGGATCTCATTGAAACTTATAAAATTCTAACAGGACTAGACAGACTAGATGCAGGAAGGATGTTCCTGATGGCGGGGGAGTCTAGAACCAGGGGTCACAGTCTAAGGATAAGGGGCAAGCCATTTAGGACAGAGATGAGGAGGAATTTCTTCACCCAGAGAGTGGTGAACCTGTGGAATTCTCTACCACACAAGGCAGTTGAGGCCAATTCATTAAATATATTCAAGAAGGAGTTGGATATATTTCTTAAGGCTAAAGGGATCAAGGGATATGGGGAGAAAGCAGGGACAGGGTACTGAATTTGGATGATCAGCCATGATCGCATTGAATGGCGGAGCAGGCTCGAGGGGCCGAATGGCCTACTCCTGCTCCTATCTTCTATGTTTCTATGGAACACGCTGCCTGAAAGGGCGGTGGAAGCAGATTCAACAGTAACTTTCAAAAGGGGAATTGGATAAATACATGAAAGGGAAAACAATTTGCAGGGCTATGGGGAAGGAGCAGGGGGGAGTGGGACTAATTGGAGCGCTCTTTCAAAGAGCCGGCACAGGAATGATGGGCTGAATGGCCGCCTCCTGTGCCGTATGATTCAACGAACGCTGCTCTAAATGCGAAATCGGGTTCAAGCTCTGAGGCCCTTGTCGCGCTCTCTGCAAGACTCGTGGCATCCTTTGCTCCTATTCTCCCTGACATGAGACTTCTAACAGCAGGTTATTTTTGGTCTTGAAATGAATACAAAGAGGAAGGTTGTGACTGTGATGCTCTCGTTGTATTGTTGACATCAAATGGGCGTTGCAAAGCACTGAATGTTGGAACGGCTGGTTTCCTGTAAACGTCCAGTTCTGTCATGTCCCTCGTCACACTGTGTTCTCAGCTTTTCAGAACATTGACAACTCTAGCCTTGGTGTCGAGCTGCTTGATTTTGTATTGATGGCGATTTTTGTGGTGTAGCTCTGTAGTCCGAGTTCTAACCTGACGTGGGAATGAGACTTCCTTACTACGCTATAGCCTTGCGACATGGGTTGATAATTGGTTGGGACGTAGGAGAAAGAGAGTCGGGGTAAAGGGTCTGTTCTCTGATTGGCGGGATGTGATATTGGTTTTCCCCAGGGATCTGCATCGATGACTTGACGCCGTATATCCAAAGTTTGCAGATGTGTCGGCCGTGGTTCAGCGAGTCAGAAGGTCATGGGTTCAAGTCCCCACTCCAGAGCCTTGAGTACAAAACTCTAGGCTGACACTCCAGTGCAGTGCTGAGGGAGCGCCGCACTGTCGGAGGTGCAGTCTTTCAGATGAGACGTTAAACCGAGGCCCCGTCTGCTCTCTCAGGTGGACGTAAAAGAACCCACGGCCACTATTTCAAAGAAGAGCAGGGGGAGTTCTCCCCGGTGTCCTCGGGCCAATATTTCTCCCTCACTCAACATCACGAAAACAGATTATCTGATCATTATCACATTGCTGTCTGTGGGAGCTTGCTGTGCGCAAATTGGCTGCCGCATTTCCTACATTACAACAGGGTCTGGTGCGTGTAGACGGGGGCTGGGTGTCCGCAGACAGGGGGTCCGGTGTCTGTAGACGGGGGCTGGGTGTCCGCAGACGGGGGGATCCGGTGTCTGTAGACGGGGGCTGGGTGTCCGCAGACGGGGGGATCCGGTGCGTGTAGACGGGGGCTAGGTGTCCGCAGACGGGGGGGGTCCGGTGTCTGTAGACGGGGGCTGGGTGTCCGCAGACGGGGGGGATCCGGTGCGTGTAGATGGGGGCTAGGTGTCCGCAGACGGGGGGGTCTGGTGTGTGTAGACGGGGGGGCTGGGCGTCTGCAGTCAGCCGTGTTCTGGCAGCAGCAGCACTGCACAGCTGGGCAGACTGAGTGTGACCCGAGCAATCGGCCTTCAGAGGAAGAGATTTGGCACCTGCCCAAATGCACACAAAGGTTAAATGCAGTCAACACCCCCAGCCGCCGAGCCATCACTCCTAAAACACTGCTTTTCCCTCTTGTACTTTTTTAATGTAATTTATTCCTGCTCTCTCAATCTCGCCACCTCTTTCTCAACAACAATACCAACTTGTATTTATACGGCGCCTTTAATGTAGTAAAACGTCCCAAGGCGCTTCACAGGAGTGATTATCAAACAAGATTTGTCACTGAGCCACATCAGGGCCATATTAGGGCAGAAGACCAAACGCTTGGTCAAAGAGGTGGGCTTTAAGGAGCGTCTTAAAGGAGGAAAGAGAGGTAGAGAGACAGAGGCTTTAGGGAGGGAATTCCAGAGCTCGGGCCCAGGCAGCTGAAGGCATGGCTGCCAATGGTGGAGCGATTAATATCGGGGATGCTCAAGAGGCCAGAATTGGAGGAGGGCAGAGATCTCGGACGATTGTGGGGCTGGAGCAGGTTACAGAGATGGGGAGGGGCGAGGCCATGGAGGGATTTGAAAACAAAGAGCATCTCCTCCTTCATCTCACCCCATCAACATAGCCTTAGAATCATATATTGGTTACAGCACGGAAGGCGGCCATTTGGCCCATCGAGCCCGTGCTGGCTCTCTGCAGGAGCACTTCAGCTAGTCCCACTCCCCGCCCTTTCCCCGTAGCCCTGCAAATTTCTTTCCTTCAGATACTTATCAAACTCCCTTTTGAAAGCCACACCCTCTCAGGCAGTGCATTCCAGATCCTAACCACTCACTGCGTAAAAAATGTTTTTCTTACGTCGCCTTTGGTTCTTTTGCCATTTTGCCAATCGCCTTAAATCTGTGTCCTCTGGTTCTCGACCTTTCCGCCAATGGGAACAGTTTCTCTCTATCTACTCTGTCCAGACCCCTCATGATTTTGAACACCTCTATCAAATCTCCCCTCAAGCAAGGGGAACAACCTCAGCTTCTCCAGTCTATCAGTGTAACTGAAGTTCCTCATCCCTGGAATCATTCTCGTAAATCTTTTCTGCACCCTCTCTAAGGCCTTCACATCCTTCCTAAAGTGTGGTGCCCGGAATGGGACACAATACTCCAGTTGGGGCCGAACCAGTGTTTTATATAGGTTTATCCTTTGTCCCTCATGTACCTATCTAGCCTCCCCTTAAATGCATCTATACTATTCACCTCAACCACTCCCTGTGGTAGCGAGTTCCACATTCTCACCACTCTCTGGGTAAAGAAGTTTCTCCTGAATTCCCGATTAGGTTTATTAGTGACTAACTTCGATTCATCGGATGACTAACGTGTATGAATGACTGTTTGGGTGAGTTGCAAGAGGGAGCGTCGGTATGCCGGGGGACAAGGGGAGAACATTAAGCAGGGGGGAGGTGAGGGACGTACAGGTCAAGGTGATGGAATGCCCTTTGCAACATGATGAGTCCCGAGTGGCTGGGATCACGGAGATGGTCATTGTCGAGGAAGATAGCTGCTCCCCGATGTTGTGAAGTCACAACAGATATTCTGGAATCTTTGGACTGAGAGGGGAAGTGAGTAACTTTGGAGACCCGGTCCTCAGAAGTTGAAATGTTTGGGTATGTTTGAAATGGTAGAGTGTTTGATAGAGCAACCGGTGCCAGGTGTGTGGCATTAACTGACATGGAGACCCCGAGCCTGTTTCTTCAATCATTAATAGGCAGCCGTCACTGTAACTGAGAACTAGCATCTGATCTCATTCCAGTCATCATTTTTTTTCCATCCTCGATAATGAAGAGACATTAGATTTGGTTCAGGTCTTGATCCTACCACCTGCACACTCCAGACTGTTGGAGGGTTGTGACATAGCCTCGTTGGAAATTCAGTTATTCCAATTTTAAGGAAGTCCCAAATTTAGATTTTATATCCTCGGTTTCTCCACCCCCCCAACCCCACTTCCTGAAGGTGTTGGCTTTTGCTGGGGTACAGATCCACGGACACCAACGTGGGACACATAATAGTGGTGGAGGGGGTTCCCTGGCTGTGTGTATTATTTCCTCTGCCCCCCTCCCCACCTCTTGTTTTAACCAGAAGCACTGAGATTAATTGTTGGACAACGTCACCAACTTGCACTTAGAATAGCGCCTTTAATGTAGTAAAATGTCCCACGGTGTGTTAATCGCACAAAACAATTGACACTGAGCCACATAAGGAGATATTAAGGCAGGTGACCAAAAGCTTGGTCAAAGAGGTAGGTTTTAAGGAGCGTCTTAAAGGAGGAGAGAGAGGTGGAGAGGTTTAAGGTCTTAGCAGCTGAAGGCACGGCCGCCAATGGTGGAGCGATTAAAATCGGGGCTGCTCTAGAGGCCAGAATTGGAGGAAAGCGGAGATCTCGGAGGGCTGTGGGGTTGGAGGAGGTTACAGAGATAGGGAGGGGGCGAGGCCACGGAGGGATTTGAACACAAGGATGAGAATTTTAAATTTGAAGTGTTGCCGGACCGGGAGCCAATGTAGGTCAGCGAGCACAGGGGGTGATGGGTGAACGGGACTTGGTGCGATTTTCCTACATTACAACAGTGACTACCTTTCTAAAAGCACTTCATAATTGGCTGTAAAGTGCTTTGGGACGCCCTGAGGCCGTGAAAGGAGCGATAGAAATAAAAGTCTTCCTTTCATTCTTTGAATTTGATAACATAAAGCCCAAAGGAGTTACAGGAAACACTTTTTTTTTATCCGGGACCGGCATGGTGCCGGTTTATCAAAAAGTCTGGATTACAGAGAGTTCTAGTTAAAAGGTACGAGAGCTCCGTACACAGCAACAAACCCAGGCTTCCCTGTTGCTTAGCAACAGCTGCAAGAACCCCGGCCACAGACCAAGCGTCCCTGTTGCTTAGCAACAAGTGCAGAAACCCCCGATTACACAGCCAAGAATCAAGGAACGGCCACTAATATGAAGAAAAACTTTAACTGAACCTACTCCTGAATTTCGCCGGTTAACCGAGATTTCCGGTTGTTTGGGTGCCGGTAAATTGAGAGTTTCCTGTAGATGGAGGCCGCGCGTGGAGTACTGCATCGTGTTGTGTCACTGTGCTGATGAGTGACAAAAGGTGATTGCAATGAGGAGCTCGCTGTCTGGGAGTCACGTGTGTGAGCGCCTCGTACTCCCAACAGATTGCACCACTGTCACCCCCCCTTCGCCCTGGCCCTCATCCTTCTTTACTGAGAATACAGCAAGAGATGATCTGATTAAGACGTGACTCTAGGTGTAGGCGTGAATGTGACCCCTGACCGGCCGGCGTGCTATTCTGGGTGCCCGTCTCTTCCCGGCCCGCATCGACAGCAACATTCCCTTCATTTTCTTTTGGGTGCGTGGACCCTTTAAGGGGCTGCGCGGCCCATACAAATTTCCGCGCATGCGCGGTGTTTCCATTTGAAAGCCGGTGAGCCAGCTGCGCGGGACCTCTAGACCGCGGCGCGACCGCGCAGCTTAATGGGAGCACTGGTCCACGTGTAAATATAACAGCTGCACCGTCAGGTGACGGAGCATGTGCATAAAGGACATTACCACAGATCCACACTCGAGTGCAAACACTCCCTGTCATCACCAACACCAGGCCTACCCACCGGTGTTTGTTCACAGCTACTCCTGAAGAGGTGCGTGTAATATGTCAACGGCCTTGTGTGTGTGGGTTGTGTGATTCATGTACACGAATGTCTTTGTGTCAGCCTTGACTCTTCTCTCTGACTCACAAGGTCATGGGCTCCCCATTCCAGAGACTTGAGAGCATAATCTAGGCTGACACTTCAGCGCAGCACTGAGGGAGCAGTGCACTGTCTAATGAGATGATAGTCCGAGGCCCCGTCTGCCCTCTCAGGTGGACTTAAAAGATCCCACGGCACTATTTCGAAGAAGAGCAGGGGATCTATCTCCAGTGTCCTGGGCCAATATTTATCCCTCAATCAACATCGTTAAAAACAGATTACAGGAAACTTTTTTATCCGGCACCGACGTATGGTATGAGAGCCCCGTACACGGCCACAGGTGCAGGAGCCCCGGTTACACGGCCACAGATCCAGGAGTCCCGGTTGCACGGCCACAGATCCAGGAGTTCCGGTTACATGGCCACAGATCCAGGAACCCCGGTTACACGGCCACAGATCCAGGAACCCCTGTTACACGGCCACTAATGTATAGTAAAACTTAGCTGAACCTACTCCTGAATTTTGCCGGTTAAGAGAGAGTTTCCTGTATCTGGTCATTATCACATTGCTGTTTGTGGGAGCTTGCTGTGCACAAATTGGCTGCTGCGTTTCCTACATTACAACAGTGACTACACTTCAAAAAAACAGTACTTAATTGGCTGGAAAGCGCTTTGGGACGTCCTGAAGTCGTGAAAGGCGTTGTATTAATACAAGTCTTCCTTTTTTAATCTCATTGCTGTTCGGGGGACCTTGCTGTGTGTGTTACTTGAAAAGTACTTCGTTGGCTGTGAAACGCTCTAGGGACTCCTGAGGTTGTGAAAGGCGCTATATAAATGCAAGTTCCTACTTTGTGTGTGTGTGTGTGTATATACACCTGTGGCTTTGAATATGTGCACACACACACATACGATTTAGTTTCACACCTCGAGATTCCTGTTGCCATCTCAACCTTCGGCAATAACCATTTTCACGGAAGGAAACTCCTCGGGTGCTTTGCAGGTGACGGTTGGACACTGAGCAGGAAGTGAGAGACAACTTGGAACAGGTGACTTGAGGGTTAGGTTGCCAACTCTGGACGTATTACTGGAGGTTTCATCACATGACCTCCAACCCCCCCCCCCACCCCACCTGGCCGGGCCAATTGGAAAGCAAACACTCTTCATTACCTGATTGGATGATGCTTGAGTGAGTTTTTTTTAATTTGTTCTCGGGACGTGGGCGTCGCTGGCAAGGCCAGCATTTATTGCCCATCCCTAGTTGCCCCTTGAGAAGGTGATGGTGGTGAGCCGCCTTCTTGAACCGCTGCAGTCCGTGTGGTGAAGGTGCTCCCACGGTGCTGTTAGGGAGCCAGTTCCAGGATTTTGACCCAGCGACGATGCTGGGTGTGTGCCTTTGCAATATCCGATGCCTAGGTCGATGCCGGGTGGTCCGTCTGGTTTTATTCTTCGTACACTTCCTTGTAGCGGTTTGTGCAACTGAGTGGCTCGCTGGGCCATTTCAGAGGGCAGTTAAGAGCCAACCACATTACTGTGGGTCTGGAGTCACATAGGCCAGACCGGGTAAGGACAGTAGATTTCCTTCCCTAATTAGTGAACCAGATGGGTTTTTACGACAATCCGATAGTTTCATGGTCACCATTACTGACACTAGTTTTTTTATTCCAGATTTTATTTAATTAACTGAATTTAAAATTCCCAGCTGCCGTGATGGGATTTGAACTCATGTCTCTGGATCATTAGTCCAGGCCTCTGGATTACTAGTCCAGTAACGCTATGCTACCGTACCCCCTATCTGAGTGCCAGCTTTTCCCCTCCCATCTAATATTTTTGTAATAAGTAAATAATTCAATGAAAATAATAAATGAAAAGGAGGCAGTTCAGAGAAGGTTCACTCGGTTGATTCCCGAGATGAAGGGGTTGTCTTATAAGGAAAGGTTGAGCAGGTTGGGCCTATACTCATTGGAGTTTAGAAGAATGAGAGGTGATCTTATTGAAACATATAAGATTCTGAGGGGGGCTCGACAGGGTAGATGCTGAGAGGATGTTTCCCCTCGTGGGGGAATCTAGAACTCGAGGGCATAGTTTCAGAATAAAGGGGTCGCCCATTTAGAACTGAGATGAGGAGGAACTTCTTCTCTGAGGGTCGTAAATCTGTGGAATTCTCTGCCCCAGAGAGCCGTGGAGGCTGGGTCATTAAATACATTGAAGGTGGAGATAGACAGATTTTTGCAAGATAAGGGAGTGAAGGGCTATGGGGAGCGGGCGGGGAAGTGGCTTTGAGCCCAAGATCAGCCATGATCTTATTGAATGGCGGAGCAGGCTCGAGGGGCCTATTCCTGCTCCTATTTCTTATGTTCTTAAGTTCTCATAAACACGCAATTTATGCAACATCCCCAGGGTTTTTCTCCAGGGTGTTTTGCTCCCCGCCGTGGCCTGGAGATTAATCTTCAATTCCTGGAGACTCCAGGCCAATCCTGGAGGGGTTGGCGACTCCTTACTGAGAGCGAGTCAAAGAAATAGGTTCTAAGAGGCTTAAGAAGATGAAAAGAGCAGCAGCGAGTCGGCGGGAGTTCCAGAGTGCAGGGGGGTGGGGGTGGGGCGGGGGGTGGTGGGGGGGGCGTGGTGTGGTGGTGGCGGGCGAATGGGGAGCCTCTGTCGCTCATTGTGAGATGGGCGGGGTGGGGATTGTGCACTGTAAACTAGTTGCGAAAACGTTAACCAGATACACTGAGAGTTCAGTCCGTGAGGTTGACGACTGATTGATTTTGTTCTGATTGTGTGGGGCCTGCCCACAGCTTCTCCCTCCCCCACCCCGCCTCCCCCTGACTACATCAGGATAAATCCATGCAAATCCAATCCGGCACTGGCACAGATTCAGAGCAACCAGCTGGGGCAATTTAGAGCCGGGATTATCCAGATTGCGAGTCCAGAAATTTATTTAAAAACACAAAAAACAATTCGAGTAATTTAAGCCTCCTTGGCCCTTGCTCCAGGTCACCCCTGCGGCCTTTATTTCAGCTACGCTTCCACCGCCTCCGCTCATCTCTTTTCCCCCCCCACCCCCACCGTCTCCTCGAATTCTGGAATGCAAAGATAAACCCCGGCTCCTATTCCACATAAGAACATAAGACGTAGGAGCAGGAGTAGGTCATTCGGCATCTCGAGCCTGCTCCGCCATTCAGTAAGATCATGGCTGATCTGATCTTGGCCTCAACTCCACTTCCCTGCCCGCTCCCCATAACCCTCGACTCCCTTATTGTTCAAAAATCTGTTTATCTCCACCTTGAATATATTTAATGACCCCGCCTCCACAGCTCTCTGGGGAAGAGAATTCCAAAGATTCACGACCCTCTCAGAGAAGAAATTCCTCCTCATTTCCGATTTAAATGGGTGACCCCTTATTCTGAAACTATGCCCCCTAGTTCTAGATTCCCCCACGAGGGGAAACATCTATCCTGTCAAGCCCCCTCAGTATCTTTTATGTTTCAATAAGATCACCCCTCATTCTTCTGAACTCCAGTGAGTATAGGCCCAACCTGCTCAAATGTTCTTCATAAAACAACCCCTACATCTCAGGAATCAACCTAGTGAACCTTCTCTGAACTGCCTCCAATGCAAGCATATCCTTCCTTAAATAAGGAGACCAAAACTGTATGCAGTACTGCTAACCGTCTTCTTAAACCCCTCTCCCCTGTCTCCTCCAGCCTCACCTCCGATAACAAGTGCAAGGAGCTCATGGACTTCTTTGTCGCTAAGATTGAGACCATCTGTTCAGCTGCCTCTGCCACTTGCCTTCCTTCCCCTAGCCCACCGGGCCAAACTTCCTCTAAGGTTCACCCCTGCCTTAGCCCTGAACTCGCATCTTTCTCCAGTTTCTCTCCGATCTCCCCTCATGACCTCTCCGTGCTCATCTTGTCCATGAGATCCATGTCCTGCACCCTCGACCCTATTCCCACCAAACTGCTGACCACCCAACTTCCTTTTCTGGCTCCCATGTTAGCCAATATTGTTAATGGTTCTCTCTCCTCAGGTACTGTCCCCCCTCCCTCAAATCTGCTGTCATCACCCCTCTCCTCAAAAAACCAACCCTTGATCCCTCCGTCCTTGCAAACTACAGTCCCATCTCCAACCTCCCTTTCCTCTCCCAAGTCCTTGAACGTGTTGTCACCTCCCAAATCCGTGCCCATCTTTCCTGCAATTCCATATGTGAATCCCTCCAAGCAGGTTTCCGCCCTTGGCACATTACCGAAACGGCTCTCGCCCATCCACCCCGCTTTAGCTCTCGTCCATCCCCCCTCCCCCCGCCACCCCACTTCAGGCCTCCACTCCCCCCAATCCCTCACTTCAAACTCACCGATTGGCCATGGGAAGGTGGGGCGCCGTGAGTATGGAAGCATTGGGCTATCAATAGTAGGAGTGTGAGGGCAAGGCGCTTGAAGGGAGGAGGTCACATAGGAACAGGAGGAGGCCATTCTGTCCCTCGAGCCTGTTCCACTATTCAATTAGATCATCCCCATCTCTGTAACCTCCTCCAGCCCCACAACCCTCCAAGATCTCTGCGCTCCTCCAATTCTGGCCTCTTGATCATCCTCGATTTCCATCGCTCCACCATTGGCGGCCATGCCTTCAGCTGCTTGGGCCCCTATCTCTGGAATTCCTTCCCTCTTTGTTCCTTAAACCCTGTCCTAAACTCTCCTATGTAGCTCGGTGTCAAGTTTTGTTATATGACACTCCTGTGAAGCGCCTTGGGATGTTTCACTATGTTAAAGGCGCGATATTAATCCAAGTTGTTGTTGCTGATCTGTATCTCAACTTCATCCACCCGCCTTGGTTCCATAACCCTGTATACCCTTACCTAACAAAAACCTATCAATCTCGGTTTTTAAATTTTCAGTTGACCCCCAGCCTCTGCAGCTTTTTGGGGGAGAGAGTTCCAGATTTCCACGACCCTTTGTGTGAAGAAGTGCTTCCTGACATCACCCCTGAACGGCCTGGCTCTAATTTTAAGGTTCTGCCCCCTTGTTCTGGACTCCACCCCCCCACCCCACCCACCACCTGAGGAAGTAGCCTCTCCCTGTCTATCCTATCAAATCCTCCAGGAATATATCCAACCAGATTTGGCAAGCCTAGTTGAGGGGCAAAGAACAGTCACTTGGATGAGGTACCGGAAGACTGCTAGGGTCCATGGAGCCCGTGCTGCCGACGTGTGTGTCAGCGCTCTGTTGGAGAGGACGGTCCAGGCGGAAACTCGGAGAGAAAGAAAACAAGCTGAGAAAAACAAAAACAGGAAGCTTGATTCTGGTCTTAAATCCCAGCCCAGTCCCCGAGGGGCATTACTGAATCTTTCAGTCACCATGTCTGAGTGAGGCCAGGTCTAAAAGGAGAAGAATGGCGTCAGAACAGAGTGAGCAGCAAACCCCAAACCTCCACATCCTGCCTTTCTAACCCAGTGTGGATGAAAATAACTGGAGTCGGCTGCAGTGGGGCCCACAAATAGATTTAAGTTTGGGGGGGGGGGTGGTAAAGAGGACGAGGAAAGGAAGGAAAGTAAAGAGAGGAGAGCGAGAGGAAAGAAAATGGGACAAGAGAGACAAAGAGAGTGAATGTGAAGGGGTCTTGAGCGAAAGGAAGGGGAAAGAGAATGGGGAAAAATAGAGACAAAGAGGGAGAGAAAGATGGTTGAGAAGGGGGAGAAGAAGAGGAGGAATAGGAAAGAGAGGGTGAGGAGAGAGAGAGAAAGACTTGCATTTCTATAGCACCTTTCACGACCCCCGGACGTCCCAAAGCGCTTTACAGCCAATGAAGCACTTTTTGGAGTGTAGTCACTGTTGTAATGTGGGAAATGCGGCAGCCAATTTGCGCACAGCAAGCTCCCACAAACAGCAATGTGATAATGACCAGATCATCTGTTTTTGTGATGTTGATTGAGGGATAAATATTGGCCCCAGGGCACCGGGGAGAACTCCCCCCTGCTCTTCGAAATAGTGGCTGTGGGATCTTTTACATCCACCTGAGAGCTCAGACGGGGACTCAGTTTAACATCTCATCCGAAAGATGGCACCTCCGACAGTGCAGCACTCCCTCAGCAGTGTCAGCCTAGATTTCTGTGCTCAAGTCTCTGGAGTGGGACTCTGAACCCACAACTTTCTGACTCGGAGGCGAGAGAGTGCTGCCCACTGAGCCACGGCTGAGCCTGACACACAAGGAGGGATAGAAAGAAATGGTCTGCAGAGCAAGAGGAAAGAAAGTGTAAGAGAAAGAGAATGGGGAGGGGAAAAAAGACAGAGGGAAAGAATGAGAAGGGGTCTGGAGAGCAAGAGGAGGAGGAAGGAGACGGGGGGGGGAAAAGGGATGGGTGGGGGGATAGAGGGAGGCCGATGTCGCAGAACCAACATTTGGTGGCAATCATGGGGAAGGTAGCTTTAAGAGAAAGGAGCCTGGCTCAGTGAGTGGAGATACGGGGCGCGCACTCACTGTGAGTTGCATAAATATATTTATTACCATGAAATTTTAATAAATGCCAGCGAGCAGTTCTTTCCATATCAAATCCATTTATCTCTTTAATTTTATATATGTTCCGATTTTTTTTTTTAAGACCCCATTCCTCCCTTTTCCAAGTCTCTCTTCCAGCATCACACATGAACCCCTGCTTTGAGGGAGCTAGGAGTTCCCAAACCTCCAGGAGTGTGCTAGACGCTCCAGCAATGAATCTCCAAGACGCTGCCGTGAGCAACACTCGGGAGGAAAATCATAGGCTCGTTAAAAATTAATTTAAAAAAAAATTGTTCTTTCAGCGCTTTTACTTAATGGTCGGCACACACGCACGTCATTAAAAGTGGCAATGGCTACGGCTGCAGTAGATTAGTTCATTAAAAGGTGTCTCTGCTCAACAACAACAACTTGCTTTTATAGAGTGCCTTTAACGTAGTGAAGCGTCCCAAGAGGAGGCGTCACAGCAGCGATTATCAAACAACATTTGACACCGAGCCACTTGGAGATACTAGGACAGGTGACCAAAAGCTTGGTCAAAGAGGGAGGTTTTAAGGAGCGTCTTAAAAGAGGAGAGAGAGGCGGAGAGGTTTAGGGAGGGAATTCCAGAGCTTAGGGCCCAGGCAGCTGAAGGCACGGCCGCCAATGGTGGAGCGATTAAAATCGGGGATGCTCGAGGGCAGAATTGGAGGAGCGCAGCGATCTCTGGAGGGTTGTAGGGCTGGAGGAGGTTACAGCGATAGGGAGGGGGGTGGAGGGATTTGATAACGAGGATGAGAATTTTGAAATCAAGGCGTTGCTGAACCGGGAGCCAATGTAGGTCAGCGAGCACAGGGGTGATGGGTGAACGGGACTGGGTGCGAGTTAGGACACGGGGCAGCAGGGCTTTGGAGGAGCTCAAGTTTACGCAGGTTTACAATCAATATCCAGCGATCACCTGCTGGAAATGACGTGTGTGGAACGTCGGACGAGGACAGGATGCTCATAGAATGACGTGTGTGGAACGTCGGACGAGGACAGGATGCTCATAGAATCTTGCAGCACAGAAGGAGGCCGTTCGGCCCATCGTGCCTGTGCCGGCTCTTTGAAAGAGCTCTCCAATTAACCCGACTCCCCCTGCTCTTTCCTCATAGCCCTCTAAATTTCTCCTTTTCAAGTATTTATCCAATTCCCTTTTGAAAGTTCCTATTGAATCTGCTTCCACCGCCCTTTCAGGCAGCGCATTCCAGATCACAACAACTTGCTAAGTAAAAAAAATTCTCCTCATCTCTTCCTGGTTCTTTTGCCAAATACCTTAAATCTGTGTCCTCTGGTTACTGATACTTCTGCCACTGGAAACAGTTTCTCTTTATTTACTCGATCAAAACCTCTATTAAATCTCCCCTTAACCTTCTCTGCTCTAAGGAGAACAACCCGAGCTTCCCCAGTCTCTCCACATCACTGAAGTCCCTCATCCCTGGAACCATTCTAGTAAATCTCCTCCGCACTCAATTTTTTTCAAGGGGAGACTGGATGGGCACTTGAGGGAAATAAACTTGCAGGGCTACGGGGATAGAGCGGGGGAGTGGGACTGACTGGATTGCTCTACAGAGAGCCGGCACGGACTCGATGGGCTGAATGGCCTCCTCCTGTGCCGTTATGACTCTATGACCCTCTCCAAGGCCTTGACATCCTTCTTAAATTGCGGTGCTTGGAATTGGACGCAGTGCCCCCTCCACCAAGTAGCCCGCTGATAACTCACAGCCCGGGCTCCCGTTCGCCGCACTGTCCCTGGCGAGTGACTGGCGCCCATGAGCCTGGGTGTTCAGGAGGAGTCGACAGGGAGTGGACATCAGGCATGGAATTCAAATTTAAAAATATTCCCTTGCTTTATTTCCCGCTCAGTGAATTTTTTCATTCTCAATATCCGGTTGATACCAACTGATGGAGCAGGGTCTGGGGAACACCCGCCTCGAGGATCCAGGGGCCGGGCAGCCTGCCCCAGTCCCCCCACCGCACCCACCCCCCCCCCTCCTCTGGCCCCCATCTTCTCTTGCAACCAAGGGACCTCAAAAAGAGGGAAACGGGCTCCCACCAGAGACGGCGAGAGGTTCCCCCTGCTGATCACTGAAAGGTCGCTGGCCGGGATTATGAATCTTTAAAGGCCGTTTGCAGATTGCGCTATAAATAGGAGATTAAAAGAAGCCTGCGCACAAAGGGCTTGCACAGCACGTACCAATCCGCAATTATATCGGCTCTCGACAGCTCCGGGCAATTGCACGGCAAAAGGCATCCGGGGGAGCATAAAAGCGACTTTCAGTCAGATTGCTAAAGGTTGTGGCCACACTATTTAATCGCAAAAAAAAATGTGTTTACATAGCCCTTTTAATGCACTAAAATCATCTCGAGGCGCTTCACAGGAACGATTCTCAAACAAAATTTGACACCGAGCCACAGGGACAGGTGACCAAAAGCTCGGTCAAAGAGGGAGGTTTTAAGGAGCATCTTAAAGGAGGCGGAGAGGTTCAGGGAGGGAATTCCAGAGATTAGGGCCTCGGCAACTGAAGGCACGGCCACCAATGGTGGAGCAATTAAAATCAGGGATGGGCAAGAGGCCAGAACTGGAGGAGCGCAGATATCGCGGGGGGGGGGGGGGTTTGTCGGGCTGGAGGAGGTTACAGAGATAGGGATGGGGAGGGCGAGGCCATGGAGGGATTTGAAAACCAACCTCTCTCGCCTCCTTTAAGACGCTCCTTAAAACCTACCTCTTTGACCAAGCTTTTTGGTCGCCTGTCCTAATATCTCCTCGAGTGGCTCGGTGTGAAATTTTGTTTGATAATCGCTCCTGTGAAGCGCCTTGGGACGTTTTACTATGTTAAAGGCGCTGTATAGATGCAGGCAGTTGTTGTTGTGTGGGGGAGGGGTGGTGGAAAGAGTGCGGCATTTGGAGCGCACGTGCGCCACTCTGGGGAGTGGGGGGCGGGGCGGGGGGCTGTGCTCGACGGGTATTGAAGGAAGGTTTTAACATCAGGCGTCGAGGAGTGACCGGGATTACAGTCGGCCTGTTTAATGCTGTGGGTTTAAGTGCTCCAGTAGGGCTTTTTATTAAGAAATATTTTTGCATGCCCGCTTAAAACTGCTTAAGAAGGAGTTATCTGAGAACATGGACTGTGGCATTAAGTTCTATTCGAGCCCTAATCGGTTTCCTGTAATACTCCGCAGCATTAGAGCGCATGATTAATAGCACTTTGCAAACACGCTTGAGATTCGTGAACGGGATTATAAAAGGCCGAGTCAATCCAGCTGCTTAAAGTGACAGTCGGCGCCTTGGGTGTGCCAATCTGATGGTGCAGCGTCCCTGATTGAGCGTTGGGTGACGGGGGGGGTGGGGCGGGGAGACGGGGCGGGGTGTTTAAAGGGCACCATTCACGCCTAGCACAGGGGTAACGACGCTGCCAATCGCATCTGCCTCTGCAGAGCTAGGGGAACGGAACCGGTGTGACTGAGGAGACTCGCTGCCAACAATGTCCCCGCGCAGCCGCGCGGCGGTCTGGAGGACCTGCGCGGGCCGCTTGCCAGCTTTTAAATGGTAAAAACCGCGCACGCGATAATTTGAATGAGCTGCGCAGCCTGTTAAAGGAGCCACGGGCCCAAAACACAAATTGGCTGAAACATTGGCTACCAGTATTTCGTAAGGCTGATGTAGATGTACAGCAAAGCCTTAAGGGCACCCTCAAAGCCTCCTTGAAAAAGTGCAACATCCCCACCGACACCTGGGAATCCCTGGACCAAGACCGCACAAAGCGGAGGAGAAGCATCCGGGAAGGCGCCGAACACCTCGAGTCTCTTCGCCGGGAGCAAGCGGAAGCCAAGCGCAGGCAGCGCATGGAGCGCACGCCAACCCAAGCACCCCACCCACCCGCCCCTTCAACCACCGTCTGCCCCACCTGTGACAGAGACTGTAGGTCCCGCATTGGACTCATCAGTCACCTGAGAACTCATTTTTTAATGTGGAAGCAAGTCATCCTCGGTTCCGAGGGACTGCCTAAGAAGATGACAGCCACACCCACCATTTCACATTTAGGTGGTTAAGCCAGATAATTGCGTCAGGAGGAGCGGAGCGGAGCGGGTCGATGTGATGTTTCCTTCTTATTTGTGAATGGGGACATTGAGTTGTTCTATGTTCCCTGGTCTGTTCTGGGTGACCACAGTCACACACTGGAGAGTTTTTAATTCTCCATTTGTGTATCAAGTATCCGCATCTGCCGCGGTTTCTGCGGGTGGGGTTTAGGGTTGCCCATAATCTTCGAAGCCAGCGATGTTCTGCTTTGGTCTTTCACGAGGTGTTTGTGATCTCTTGTGAACTCCATTTGGCTTTCCAAGGACCAACCAAGTTGACCTCACTCAACAACAAGGAGACACACACACCACGACAACAACTTGTAGTAAAAATGCCCCGAGACGACTTCGGCAGCACCTCCCAAACCCGCAACCTCTTCCACCTAGGAGGACAAGGGCAGCAGGTGCCTGGGAACACCACCACCTCCCAAGTTCCCCTCCAAGTCACCCACCATCCTGACTTGGAAATATATCGGCCGATCCTTCATTGTCGCTGGGTCAAAATCCTGGAACTCCCTCCCTAACAGCACTGTGGGAGTACCTTCACCACACGGACTGCAGTGGTTCAAGAAGGCGGCTCACCACCACCTTCTCGAGGGCAACTAGGGATGGGCAATAAATGCTGGCCTTGCCAGCGACGCCCTCATCCCAGGAACGAATAAAAAAAAAAATGCTTGGTCCTTCATCCTTTGGCATCTCTCTGGGATGTTGTTGTTTCCGAATCCCTGCCGTGTTTTCCGACAGTGACTGCTCTCTCAAGGTGATTCATTGTGTGTGAAAAGCCAAGGGACATTTTAATGTAATAATACGCTATAGAGAAATATTATTACAACCCGTCCTGCAAGATAATTTATCGCTCAGTATTCACCCTTTTAATGTGAGTTAGTTTTATTGGCCTGGCCTGGTTGAGCCATTACTTACTTATCCGTTCAACGCCTTCGGCCTCAGGCCTGTCACTGCTACAGTCCGAGGTAAGAAGGCGGACAGGCCTTGTAATAATGTTTGACTATAGATCTGTTTCATTGTGTGGGTTTAAGTTGTCCTGTAGGGCATTTTATTAGGAAACATTTTGTACTTTCCATTCAGGACTCCTTAAGAAGCATCTCTGACATTCAACCCTCAGTCCAAATGGCATTTTGACATCCTCCTGTAATACTTAATTGGCTGTAAAGTGCTTTGGGACATCCTGAGGTCATGAAAGGCGCTACAGAAATGCAAGTCTGTCTTTCTTTCTGCCCAACAGTGCTGGGACTGGAACACCTCACCCAGTGGCTGTAGGGAGTATTGCCAGGTCATTTCTGGCTTGGCTAGATAAAGCTCTCGGTATTGGGTGCTTACCTGAAACATCAGGTGATGGGTATCTTATAACCTGACACCCCAATGTGCCAACAACACAGACTGGCGCGAGGAAGGTTAGCACTTTCGATGACCCGCCCCCTCAAATCTCTGCAGCCGCTATCCTAACTCGCACCAAGTCCCCCCCATCATTAGAATCGTAGAATGGTTACAGCACAGAAGGAGGCCATTCGGCCCGTCGAGCCCGTGCCAGCTCTCTGCAAGCGCACTTCAGCTAGTCCCACTCCCCCGCCCTTTCCCCGTAACCCTGCAAATTTCTTTGCTTCAGATACGTATCCAATTCCCTTTTGAAAGCCACGATTGAATCTGCCTCCACCACCCTCTCGGACAGTGCATTCCAGATCATAACCACTCGCTGCGTAAAAAAGTTTTTCCTCATGTCGCCTTTGGTTCTTCTGCCAATCACCTTCAATCTGTGTCCTCTGGTTCTTGACCCTTCCGCCAATGGGAACAGTTTCTCTCTCTCTACTCTGTCCGGACCCCTCATGATTTTGAACACCTCTATCAAATCTCCTCTCAACCTTCTCTGCTCCAAGGAGAACAACCCCAGCTTCTCCAGTCTATCCACGTAACTGAAGTCTCCTCATCCCTGGAATCACTCTCGTAAATCTTTTCTGCACCCTCTCTAAGGCCTTCACATCCTTCCTAAAGTGCAGTGCCCAGAATTGGACACAATACTCCAATTGAGGCCGAACCAGTGATATATAAAGGTTCATCATAATTTCCACACTTTTGTACTCTCTGCCTCTATTCATGAAGCCCAGGATCCTGTAAACTTTTTTAACTGCTTTCTCAACCTGCCCTGCCACCTTCAACGATTTGTGCACATATACCCCCAGGTCTCTCTGTTCATGCACCCCCTTTAGGATTGTACCCTTTAGTTTATATTATTTTAATTCTTTCTACCAAAATGTATCACTTCGCACTTTTCTGTGTTAAATTTCATCTGCCACATGTCTGTCCATTCCACCAGCCTGTCTGTGTCCTCTTGAAGTCTATCACTCTCCTCCTCACTGTTCACTATACTTCCAAGTTTTGTGTCATCTGCAAATTTTGAAATTGTGCCCTGTACACCCACATCCAGGTCATTAATATATATCAAGAAAAGCAGTGGTCCGAGAACCGACCCCTGGGGAACACCACTGTATACCTTCCTCCAGTCCGAAAAACAACCGTTCACCACTACTCTCTGTTTCCTGTCACTTAGCCAATTTCATATCTATCCTACCACTGTCCCTTTTATTCCATGGGCATCAACTTTGCTGGCAAGCCTATTATGTGGCACTTTGTCAAACGCCTTTTGGAAATCCATGTACACCATGTCAACTGCATTACCCTCATCAACCCTCTCTGTTACCTCATCAAACAACTCAATCAAGTTGGTTTAACACTATTTGCCTTAAACAAATCAGTGCTGGCTTTCCTTAATTAATCCACACTTGTCCAAGTGACAATTTTGTCCCTGATTATTGTTTCTAAAAGCTGCTTGTGCTCACCCTTGTGCTCGCTGGCCTACATTGGCTCCCAATTCGGCAACGCCTCAATTTTAAACTTCTTATCCTTGTGTTCAAATCACTCCATGGCCTCACCCCTCGCTATCTCTGTAACCTTCTCCAGTCCTACAACCAATGTCCCCGTTAAGCTGTGTGACCACGCAGGGATCTGGAGGACCGCGCAGGCCGCTCAATGGCTTTATAATGGAAAAAAAAATTTGAATGGGCCGTGCAGTCTCTTAAAGGGGCCGCACACCCAAGAAAAATCAGTGGGAACATGGCCTACGATCCTCCGAGATCTCTTCGCTCCTCCAAATCTGGCTTCTAACGCAACTCCCGCTCCCTTCAACCCACCATTGGCGGCCGCGTCTTCAGCTGCCGAGGCCCTAAGCTCTGGAATTCCTTCCCTGAACCTCTCCGCCTCTCTCTCCTCCTTTAAGGAACTTTTGTCTGCCTTCTTATCTCAAACGGTAGCAGTGTGTGAAGCCTGTACACCTCTTTACCAGCCTTTTATGATCTAAAGAGGCCAGAATTGGAGGTGTGCAGATATTTCGGGGGTGGAGTGGGTGGGGCTGGAGGAGGTTACAGAGATCGGAAGGGGGCGAGGCCTTGGAGGAATTTGAAAACGAGGATGAGGATTTTAAAATCGAGGCATTGCCAGACCTGGAACCAATGTAGGTCAGCGAGCACAGGCGGGGTGATGGGTCAACGTTACTTGGTGCGAGTTAGGACACGGGGCAGCCGAGTTTTGGATGACCTTAAGTTTATGGAGGGTGGAAGATGGGAGGCCGGCCAGGAGTGCGTTGGAATAGGCAAAACTAGAGGTGACAAAGACATGGATGAGTTTTGAGCAGTTGCAGTGAATTCGGATGCCCGGAGGAGTTTCACTGACATGTAGTTTGCGGTTTTGAATTTACAAGGCCTGGGCTGAATGTAGGCTTTTTTGTTGACTTGTCGCATTTTCTTTGCGTGTTACTGACGGGTGAGGGTTGTCTGCTCTGGGGGGGGTGGGGGTGTATAATATTCTGATATCCCGGGGGTGGGGGTGTATAATCCGATATCCCGGGGGGGGTGTTATATAATATTCCGATATCCCGGGAGTGGGGGTGTTGTATAATATTCCGATACCTGGGGGGGGTGGCGTTGTATAATATTCCGATATCTGGGGGGGTGGGGGGAGGGGTGTTGTATAATATTCCGATATCCCAGGAGTGGGGTGTTGTATAATATTCCGATATCCCGGGGGAGGGGTGTTGTATAATATTCCGATATCCCGGGGGGGGGGGGGGTTGTATAATATTCCGATATCCGGGGGGGGGGCGGTGTTGTATAATATTCCGATATCCCGGGGGGACGGTGGGTGATGTATAATATTCTGATATCCCGGGGTGGCGGTGTTGTATAATATTCCGATATCCCGGGGGAGGGGTGTTGTATAATATTCCGATATCCCGGGGGGGGGGGGGGTTGTATAATATTCCGATATCCCGGGGGAGGGGTGTTGTATAATATTCCGATATCCCGGGGGGACGGTGGGTGATGTATAATATTCTGATATCCCGGGGTGGCGGTGTTGTATAATATTCCGATATCCCGGGGGAGGGGTGTTGTATAATATTCCGATATCCCGGGGGGGGGGGGTTGTATAATATTCCGATATCCCGGGGGGGGCGGTGTATAATATTCCGATATCCCGGGGGGGCGGTGGGTGATGTATAATATTCCGATATCCCGGGGGAGGGGTGTTGTATAATATTCCGATATCCCGGGGGGGGGGGGTTGTATAATATTCCGATATCCCGGGGGGGGGCGGTGTATAATATTCCGATATCCCGGGGGGGCGGTGGGTGATGTATAATATTCTGATATCCCGGGGTGGCGGTGTTGTATAATATTCCGATATCCCGGGGGTGGGGGGGTTGTATAATATTCCGATATCCCGGGGGGGTGGGGTGTTGTATAATATTCCGATATCCCGGGGTGGGGGGGTTGTATAATATTCCGATATCCCGGGGGGGTGGGGTGTTGTATAATATTCCGATATCCCGGGGTGGGGGGGGTTGTATAATATTCCAATATCCCGGGGGTGGGGGTGGTGTTGTATAATATTCCGATACGGTGGGGCGGTGAGTTGGGTTGTGTCATATCTTGTCCGCAGATGTCACGACTGAGGAGAAAAGCAGTTGAATGAATGTTGTGGAACAGCTGAAGGCCTGAAAATGAAGCGTTTCCTTCAGGGGACGGGCGGATGATGTGACATGTTCTGTTCTTTTACTGTGGTTTCAATTATATTTCGGGCTGTTGTCCATTCAAGTGAATGTCTTTAGCGACTGAGCCAATCGGTGTCAAGCCATTGAAGGCCTCGATCTGCAGGCACCAACAACCTTCAAATGCAGCAGTCGAACAGGAGACAAGCCTACTGTGAACGGAATTCTTCTGCTCTGCCCCCACTCCCCGCCTCCAGCGTTTGGTTAGCACAAACCAAAACACAAAGCCGGTCTTCTAGCCGAAAGCTTGCGGCCTTTTTAAAAAAAAAATTGCACAGATGGGCTTCTGTCGATGATTTAATGGCTTGAAGCTGTTTGCCTGCTGTTGTCGCAGGGTTTGAGACGGTGGGGGTTTTGTCTGTGAAGAGTGTCTCTGGATACAGCCGGCGTTCAGGTAGAGCGAAGAGAGAGAGAGAGACAGAGAATTCTGGACTGTAAACGATCTAAGAAAAGATAGAGCGTTTGAATTGATTGTGATCAATTCTCTGAACTTTCCTCTCTTGATTCATCACTATATGATAAGTCACCAAGAAATCCACTCGGGAATTCAGAAGAAACTTCTTTACCCAGAGAGTGGTGAGAATGTGGAACTCGCTACCACAGGGAGTGGTTGAGGCGAATAGTATCGATGCATTTAAGGGGAAGCTGGATAAACACACGAGGGAGAAAGGAATAGAAGGATTTGGGGATGGTGTGAGATGAAGAGGGGTGGGAGGAGGCTCGAGTGGAGCATAAACACCGGCACGGACCAGTTGGGCCGAATGGCCTGTTTCTGTGCTGTAAGTTTCTGTTCTGTGTCCGATTTTCTTCGCTCCTCCACCCACTCAGTCAGAACACAGCTTTGCAATTGCTTCTTGGTATTTGTCGCTGTTGATATTGAACTAGTTCAACTGCAGAGGTTAATTTTTTTTTTTGCGCTAGTCGTGAACATCGCTCGTTGCCAGTGTAGACTCCCTGCTCTTTCACCTCTGACCTTCCTTGCTTTTCTCCTCGACTGCAAGGAGCAGTAGGTAGTAGTTGACGGAGAATAGAAGCCTATAAGGGGAAGTACGTGAGGGAGAAAGCAGTAGAAGGATACGTTGATGGGATTGGGAGGAGGCTCGTGTGAAGCAAGAAGGACCGGCATAGACCCGTTGGGCCGAATGGCCTATTTCTGTGCTGTAAATACTAAGTAATTGGCGGCCGTGCCTTCAGCTGGCTGGGCCCCAAGCTCTGAAATTCCCTCCCTAAACCTCTCCGTCTCTACCTCTCAAGACCCCCCTTAAAACCCCCTTCTTTGACCAAGCTTTTGGTCGCCTGTCCTAATATCTCCTGATGTGGCTCGGTGTCAAATTTTGTTTGATAATCGCTCCTGTGAAGTGCCTCGGGACATAAGAAACATAACATAAGAACTAGGAGCAGGAATAGGCCACTTGGCCCCTCGAGCCTGCTCCGCCATTTACTAAGATCATGGCTGATCTTGGGCTCAAAGCCACTTCCCCGCCCGCTCCCCATAACCCTTCACTCCCTTATCTTGTAAAAATCTGTCTATCTCCACCTTAAATGTATTTAATGACCCAGCCTCCACGGCTCTCTGGGGCAGAGAATTCCGCAGATTTACGACCCTCTGAGGGAAGAAATTCCTCTTCATCTCAGTTCTAAAAGGGCGACCCTTTATTCTGAAACTATGCCCCCGAGTTCTAGATTTCCCCACGAGGGGAAACATCCTCTCTGCATCGACCCTGTCGAACCCCCTCAGTATCTTATATGTTTTACTATGTTAAACAAGCTGTATAAATACAAGTTGTTGTAAATTCTATGTCATTTTTCCAAGCTCCGGATACTCTGAGGATACACAATCTTCCTCTTCCTCGCATTCTCACTGATCGCACCATCCCCCACTCTTAACTTATCGATCCCGAGGTCTCAAAGCTGCAGTGGAGTCCTTCGTTCATAGAATCACAGAAACCTGCAGCACAGAAGGAGGCCATTCGGCCCGTCGTGCCTGTGCCGGCTCTTTGAACGATCCGTCGTGCTCAGTCCCACTCCCCCCGCTGTGTGTCCGTAACCCGGTCAGTTCCTCGTCCTCCAGAACCCGTCCAACTCCCTTTTACAATTATTGATGGAATCAGCTTCCGCCACCTTTCCAGGTCGAGCGTTCCCGATCCCCACAACTCTCCGAGTGAAAAGATGTTCGTGGGTTAACATTTCTTCTCTTTACAGAAATTTCCGAGGTTAAAATAGTTTTCTTTTCAGAATAGAGTCACGCTCCGCCGGAGAGCAGCTGAAGGTTCAGTGACGGACTGAGCTCTCTGGAGGAGAACTCGCTCCAACCTGCTGCAGAGACCAGACGTTTTTAAACAAAATATTGCAATGTATTAATTGCAAGTTTGTTGGTATTATCATTTCACTAGAGGAACTCCCGATAACTGTCGGGCGTAGATACTCATCCATTGAATCTGGCAGGCTGTTAGTTTATCAGCCTTGTAGACTGGTTCGCAAGAAATATTTTCGACCTGTAATCTGTTCAGCTTCTCGCAGGGTCGATGGCTAAAGATGTGATCTGGAGAACCTTACAGTGAGTGATAGCTGTATGTTACATAGAAATACATAGAATGTACAGCACAGAAACTGGCCATTCAGCCCAACTGGTCCATGTTTATGCTCAACACGAGCCTTCTCCTATTCATTCTATGATTTCTATGTAACATACAGCTATCACTCACTGTAAGGTTCTCCAGATCACATCTTTAGAAATTGACCCTGCAAGAAGCTGAACAGATTACAGGTCGAAAATACTTATCCTATCAGCATAATCCTCTATGCCTTTCTCCCTCAGATGCTTGTCCAGCCTCCCCTTAAATGCATCTATACGATTCGCCTCAACCACTCCCTGTGGTAGCGAGTTCCACATTCTCACCACTCTCTGCGTAAAGAAGTTGCTCCTGAATTCGCTATTGGATTTATTAATGACTCTTATATTTATGGGCTCTAGGAGGAGAAAGGAATAGAAGGATATGCTGATGGGGTGAGATGAAGAAGGGGTGGGGAGGAGGCTCGTGTGGAGAATAAACACCGGCACGGACCAGTTGGGCTGAATGGTCTGTTTCTGTGCTGTAGTTCTGGTCTCCCACATGAGTGGAAACATCTTCTCTACGTCTACCCGGTCAAACCCTTTCATAATCTTAAAGATCTCTATCAGGTCACCCCTGAGCCTTCCCTTTTCTGGAGAAAAGAGCCTCAGCCTGTTCAATCTTTCCTGATCGGTATAACCGCTCATTCCTGTAAATCTCTTTTGCACCTTCACCAGTGCCTCTATATCCTTCTTATAATATGGAGACCAGGACTATGTTTATGTAGGGCATCTCTTTGACCCCTCTCAGGAACAGACCTGGGGGTTCATGTACACAAATCTTTGTCGGTGACAAAAGTTGAGAATGCTACCTTTTATTAAAAAAAACATACGGAATCCTCAGCTTAGTAATAGAGGTGTTGAGCACAAAAGCAAGGGTGTTCTGCTAAACTTTTCATTAATCACTGGTTAGGCCTAAGTAAGGAGTATTGTGCTCAATTCTGGACACCACACTTTAGGAAGATGGACTCACCCATAAGTGCAGAGGAGATTGACTAGAATGGTTCCAGGAATGAGGGACCTCCGTTATATGGAGAAGCTGAGGTTGTTCTCCTTTGAGCAGAAAAGGTTAAGGGGAGATTTGATTGAGGCGTTCAACATCATGAAGGGTTTTGAGAGAGGAACTTCAGTTATGTGGACAGATTAGAGAAGTCTGGAATTGTTCTCATGAAGGGTTTTTTTGATAGAGTAACTAAAGTGAAACTGTTTCCAGTGGCAGGAGGGTCGGTAACCAGAGGACACAGGTTTAAGGTGATTGGCAAAAGAACCAGAGGGGAGATGGCAGATTTTTACACAGCGAGTTGTTGTGCAGTATTCAGGGAGCGCCGCACTGTCGGAGGGGCAGTACTGAGGGAGTGCCACACTGTCGGAGTTGCCGTCTTTTGGATGAGACGTTAAACCGAGGCCCCGTCTGCTCTCTCAGGTTGACGTAAACAATGATCTGGCAACAACTTGTATTTATATAGCACCTTTAATGCAGCAGAACGTCCCAAGATGCTTCACAGGAATATTATAAGACAAACATTTGTTTTGACATCGAGCCAATAAGGAGAAATTAGGGCAGGTGACCAAAAGCTTGGTCAAAAAGCTTGGTTTTAAGGAGCGTCTTAAAGGAGGGAAGAGAGGTCGTGAGGCGAAGCGGTTTAGGGAGGGAATTCCAGAGCTTAGGGCTGAGGCAGCTGATGGCAGGCAATTAAAATCAGGGATGCTCAAGAGGCCAGAATTAGAGGAGCGCAGATATCTCGGGGTTGGGCGGGGGGTGGTGGGTGTTGTGGGGCTGAAGTAGATTAGAGATAGGGAGGGGCGAGGCCATGGAGGGATTTGAAAACAAGGATGAGAATTTTGAAATCGAGGCGCTGCTTAACCGGGAGCCAATGTAGGTCAGCGAGCACAGGGGTGATGGGTGAACGGGACTTGGTGCGAGTCAGGACACGGGCAGCCGAGTTTTCAATGACCTCAAGTTTACGTAGGGTGGAATGTGGGAGGCCAGCCAGGAGCGCGTTGGGATAGTCAAGTCTAGAGGTAACAAAGGCATGGATGAGGGCTTCAGCAGCGGATGAGCTGAGGCAGGGGCGGAGACGGGCGATGTTACGGAGGTGGAAGTAGGCGGTCTTTGTTATGCCGCGGATATGTGGTCGGAAGCTCATTTCAGGATCAAGTATGACACCAAGGTTACAAACAGTGTGAGTCAGCCTCAGACAGATGTTGGGGCGAGGGTTGGAGTCGGTGGCTGGGGAACGGAGTTTGTGGGTGTAAAATATCCCATGGCACTATTTGGAAGAAGAGCAGGGGAGTTCTTCCTGGTGTCCTGGCCAATATTTATCCCTCAACCAACATCACTGAAACAGATGGTCTGGTCCATTAACACATGTTTGTGGGAGCTTGCTGTGCTCAAATTTTGCTGCTGAGTTTTCTATCTTCCAACAGTGACTACACTTCAAAAAAGTACTTTATTTGGCAAATGAAGTTCAACACAGATAAATGTGAGAGTACAGTTTGGTAGGAAGAATAGGGAGGTCACTTATCACTTGGAGGGTGCGAGTCTAGGAGCTAGCGTTTATTTCTGGAGGGATAGAATTGAAAAGTAGGGAAGTTATGCTAAACCTGTATCGAACCTTGGTTAGACCACACTTGGAGTACTGCGTACAGTTCTGGTCACCATATTATAAAAAGGATATAGAGGCACTGGAGAGGGTGCAGAGAAGATTTACAAGGATGTTGCTGGAAATGCGAGGGTATACATATCAGGAAAGGATGAACAGGCTGGGTCTCTTTTCTCTTGAAAAAAGAAGGCTGAGGGGTGACCTAATAGAGGTCTTTAAAATTATGAAATGTTTTGATAAAGTGGATACAGAGAGAATGTTTCCACTTGTGGGGAAGAGCAAAACTAGTGGCCGTCAATATAAGATAGTCACCAAGAAATCCAATGGGGAATTCAGAAGAAACCTCTTTACCCAGAGAGTGGTGAGAATGTGGAACTCGCTGCCACAGGATGTGGTTGAAGTGAATAGTAAAGATGCATTTAAGGGGAGTGTTAAGTCTGTGTGTTATAGTGAGAATTACTACACAGACCACAAGAGTAAATTTTTAACAGGACTTTACTAGTCGAAGGTCAGGGCGGAACTGCCCAATAAATCATTACACAGCACTTATATACCGGTGTGGTCACCACCGGTATTACAGTATACAGCAGCCAAGATAAAGTAGTGCAACCCTTAAAATAGTTCTCTTAAAGGTGGAACGGTTACATACACCACAGGGAGGCTGCACAAGCATCTGAGGGAGAAGGGAATAGAGGGTTATGCTGATAGATTTAGATGAAGAAAGACGGGAGGAGACTCGAGTGGAGCATAAATGCCGGCATGGACTGGTTGGGCCGAATGGCCTGTTTCTGTGCTGTATATCCTATGTAAAGCGCTTTAGGATGTCCTGAGGTCGCTATATCAATGGAATTTCTTTCTTAACGTAGTGCTGGTTGGCATCGTCACTCAGAGGCCCCAGAAGGGTTGGCGTGTGAAATGGAAAGGATGCCACGCTGGCGCAGTAAGGGTTGCTCCTCTGAAATTGGTGCTGAGATAAGTTGCTGGGCGGGGAAAGAGTTGCACTGCATCTGGCCGTGTTCTACCTGACCTGGAAGTGCTCGAAACTGACACTGGGTGCCTGAAATGGGAGGACTTCCATTTTTAGCATCAACATCCTTCACTTTGGAGGGGGTGAAGGAGTGATCACACTCCCAAAAAGTAATTCATCGTGTGAGATATTTCGACATGTTTCAATATCGCAGGGTGCTATTTAAATCCAAGTATCATTAACTTGGAATTCCCTCCCTAAACCTCTCTGCCTCCTTAAACCTCTCCAGCTCGCTCTCCTCCTTTAAGACACTCCTTAAAACCTACCTCTTTTGACCAAGCTTTTGGTCACCTGCCCTAATCATTCCTTATGTGGCTCGGTGTTCAATTTTGTTTGATAATCGCTCTGGTGAGGCACCCTGGGATGTTTCACTACATTTTACTAGAGTTTAGAAGAATGAGCGGTGATCTCATTGAAACATATAAGATTCTGAGGGGGATTGACAGGGTAGATGCTGAGAGGCTGTTTCCCCCCTGGCTGGAGAGTCTAGAACTAGGGGACATAGTCTCAGGATAAGGGGTCGGCCATTTAAGAGATGAGGAAGAATTTCTTCACTCAGAGGGTGGTGAATCTTTGGAATTCTCTACCCCAGAGGGCTGTGGAGGCTCAGTCGTTGAGTATATTCAAGGCTGAGATCGATAGATTTTTGGACTCCAGGGGAATCGAGGGATATGGGGATCGGGCGGGAAAGTGGAGTTGAGGTCGAAGATCAGCCATGATCTTATTGAATGGCGGAGCAGGCTCGAGGGGCCGAATGGCCGACTCCTGCTCCTGATTCTTATGTTAAAGGTGCCATATAAAAGCACGTTATTGCTGCAACTTAGATTCGGGTGGATTTTAAGCCCAGAAGCTTTGGCTTGTAGCAAACTTTTGTTTGAGATCAAATATATCGGTAAATTAGGTAACGTTAGTGCAGGTTGTTAAGTCCGTGAATGATTGAGACACGGACTAGCAGGAGAGAAACAAAGAGATCTTTACTGGTGGAAGGCATAAACGAATCTAACAAAACCGAGGCTCCCTAGCGCCTTTTATACAGGGGTGGTCACTGCCTGTACTGCAGTCTGAGACCAGTTATTCTCTTAAAGGTACATACACAACAATTCCTCCCCTTTTAGATAAACAGTACATAACATTCATTTAACAACTAATGATAACGAATTGCAATCACAATTACTGTTGCTAGATACATTGGTTAAGTTTAAGCAATTATAAGTTCAGTCTTTGAGGAGACTTCCTGATTCTGTCTGGATAACGCCTCTTTGGGGTATCAGGTTCTTCTGGCAATGTTGAGTCGGAATCAATGTCATTGTTTGGTTCATCTGCTTCCAATATTACCGGGTCTGCGGTAGCTGCAATTGGAACGTCGATTTCATTACAGGTGTATCAGATTGTGGTGTGGAGTTGACGTTTTCCAGTGACTCTAGAATCTGGTCAGCATGGCGTCTTACAATGCTCTCCCCAACGTCCACGGTATACATGAGAGGTCCTTGTCGTGTACAAATCGTTCCTGGCTGCCATTTCTCAGTGCGGTAGTCCCGGGCCAAAACTGGTTGACCTATCTTAAAACTCCTGGTCGGCCTTTCATTCATATTCTGAAACTGCCTGTTCTCCACATCTCTTCGGACGTTTGGCTTAACCAAATCCAAGCGGCATCGTAGTCTTCGATTGAAGAACATCATGGCTGGAGTTTGGTTGGTAACCGCATGTGTCGCATTCCGGTAGGCAAACAAGAAGTTGTCCACCTTGTGTTGTAGGGGTATATCTTCATTACACATTGCCTTGATAGCCTTCTTGAATGTTTGGACAAACCTCTCAGCCAATCCATTAGTGGCTGGATGATATGGGGCAGATGTGTAATGCTTAACACCATTGTTCTTTAAGAACCTCCGGAACTCTTCAGACACAAACTGTGGTCCATTGTCAGAGCAAATCTGTTCAGGCAGCCCATTCCTGGTGAATATGGTTCGTAAAACTGAGATAGTTTTTTCCGTGGTTGTTGAGGACATTTTTTATTACCTCTGGCCACTTTGTGCATCCACCGCAATTAAAAACATCGAGTCCATGAAGGGACCAGCAAAATCAATGTGCACCCTTTGCTATGGAGATGAGGGCCACTCCCATGGATGCAGAGGAGCTTGTGGTGGGGCGTTTTGGACCTTCTGGCATCCTGCACAGCTCTTGGTCATCTCTTCGATTTCTCTATTGATTCCCGGCCACCACACAAACGCTCTGGCTAAGCTCTTCATTTTTACCCCACCCAGATGACCCTCATGAAGCTCATTGAGCACTCTATCCGTCAACTTAGGTGGAATTACTACTCTGGATCCACACATCAAGGTTCCTCTGCACACTGACAGCTGTTCTCTTCTCGGCGAGAATGCTGGCAGCAGTGGTTCGCCATGTGCTGGCCATCCCTTCACCGTTAAATCATAGACCCGTGATAGTGTCGGGTCATTCCGTGTTTCCTTTTCTATGTTTGCATTCGTCACAGGGAGACATTCGACTATGGTCGAGTGGAATAACTCCATTGGATCCACTGCAAGGTCGTCGTCTTCCACCGTCGGCAACGGTAGACGTGACAATCCATCAGCATTTCCATGCTGTTTAGTTCCCCTGTACTCGATGTCATATTGGTGTGCCCCTAGGAAAAGGGACCATCTCTGCAGCCGTTGTGCTGTCATTATCGGTACGCCCTTCTGAGGGTTGAAAATGGAGACAAGAGGTTGATGATCGGTTAGTAGAGTAAATTTTTGACCATGCAGATAGTGATTGAACTTCTTCACCCCCCACACTAGGCTGAGGGCCTCTGTCAATCTGGGTGTAGTTACGCTCGGCAGAAGTTAACAAGCGTGACGCAAAAGCTATCGGCCTCTCCGAACCATCAAGGAATTTATGTGACAGTACCGCCCCAATGCCGTAGGGAGACGCATCACACGCCAACCTGATTGTCAGTGCTGGGTTGTAGTGAGCCAATACTTCCTTTGAAGTGATTAATTCCTTACTCTTCTGAAAAGCACGCTTACAATCATCGCTCCATTTCCATGCTACCCCCGTTCGTAGTAGGGCGTTCAGTGGGTGCAGAATTGTCGACAAATTCGGCAAAAACTTATGATAGTAATTCACCAACCCGAGGAATGACCTCAGCTGTGACACATTTTCAGGCGCTGGGGCCTTAAGTCCCCTGACAAAATTGAAGCGGTTGTTATGTAACCCCTCTTCATCAATCACGTGGCCACAATACGATATCCGTTTCTTAAAAAATTCGCACTTGGGGCGGTTGGCTCGCAGCCCATGTTCCCGTAGTCTAGTGAGCACCTGTTCTAGGTTGTTAAGGTGTTCACTGTCATCTTCACCTGTTACAAGGATGTCGTCCAAGTAACACTGAGTCCCCGGAATCCCTTGCAGGACTTGTTCCATCGCTCTTTGCCATATCGCCGGAGCCGATGCTACTCCGAATACCAATCGATGATACTGGTAAAGACCTTTGTGAGTGTTTATCGTGAGATACTTCGTAGAGGACTCTTCAACCTTCATCTGCAAATATGCTTGTGCTAGGTCAATTTTTGTAAAACGCTTCCCTCCAGACAGTGAGGCGAAGATGTCTTCTATCCTTGGAAGAGGATATTGTACTGTGCGAAGGACAGGGTTCACCGTCACCTTGAAATCCCCACAGATGCGAATCTTCCTTGGCTCTCCGGACTTATTGGTTAACGCTTTCTTCATGACAGGAACGATGGGTGTCGCCCACTCGCTCCAGTCGACCTTAGACAACACGCCCGCCTTCTCCAGATTCTCCAGCCCTGCCTCGACGGCTGGGCGAATTGCATATGGTACCGGTCTCGCTTTGAAAAAGTTGGGAACTGCATTCTCTTCTATTTTTATCGAGGCAGTTACGCCTTTAAGCGTGCCCAGTTCTTGTTGAAATACCTCTTTGGCGTTAGCTAAGATTGTTGACAATCGTCCAGGAGTGACGTCTTCATTTTTTTTACCGTCCACCGTCATTGCGTGAATGGAATGCCAATCTAAGTTTATCTTCCTGATCCATTCCCGTCCCAATAACGGTGGTCCACCATTTGGCAGTATGTAGAGATACAATTTCCGTATTTTCTTGCCATTGTACTTGACAGGCCCCCTTATTTTTCCTCTGGGGTATACTTTTTGCCCCGTATACGTCGTCAAGACGATGGATGTCTCTCTCAAGGGTATGTGTGAAAATAGCCGCTCGTAGTCTCGTCGATTCATGACGGTTAGCGCTGATCCTGTATCCAATTCCATTTTAACTTGGGACCCTGCTATCGTGAGAGTGACCCAAATGGTTCGGTGATCCTCTTTTGCGATTACATTGTGAAGTTTGAGACAGCTTAGTCTTCTGTTTCCGGATTCACTCGCTCATCTGGTCTTCGGAACTACTGTCCGTAATCTTTTGTACTTTCTTGTACGGCTCCTTAGTAGCCTTTTTGTTGTCGCTGGTCTTCTTCCCAGACCTACAAACTCGTGCAATGTGTCCAATCTTTCCGCATTGTCTGCATATTTTGTCTTTGGGCCAGCAGTCCTTCTGGTCATGGTTAGTTCTGCCGCAGCGATAACATTTTGCAAATCCCCGTGTCATTTCGTGGGTGCCGTATTCCTGTGGTTTTTGTTGAATTTCTGCAGCTCCCCTGGCTGCTGCTTCATACGATACTGCCATGCTGAAAGCCTTATCTAGCGTCAGCTCTTTTTCTGCGAGTAACTTCTTCTGTGTTCCTTCACTCAGGAGTCCACAGACAAATTTGTCCCGTAGGGTATCTGCCAGTCCTGCTCCGAACTGGCAGTGCTTTGATAGCTTGCGTAGTTCCGTAACATACTCAGCATTGCTCTCATCTTTGTGCTGAGTTCTCCTGTGGAATTTAAATCTTTCTGCTATCAACAGCGGTGCAGGGTTTAAGTGCTCCTGTAGAACAGCAACAATTTCGTTAAAACTCTTCGCCTTCGGTTTGGCTGGAGTAATCAGGTCCTGCAATAGGCCGTACGTTCTAGCACCCATTAAGTTTAACAATACCGATGCCTTTTTCCCCTCCGCTATATCGTTTGCCTCGAAATATACCTCGACTCTTTCCACATACGTGGTCCAGTCCTCTAATGTATTATCAAAAGCAGTGATACAGCCAGTCTTCGGCATCTTGCAAATCTAAAATGGCGCCTCCCGCGCTTTGCCGCCTTCTCCGATTTAACAAAATGGCGCCTCCCGCGCTTTTCCTTCTTCCCCGCTGTTGTTAGCGCTGCTTTCCACGGTTTCTTGCGCGTATTCTTTTTCTTTTATTATCTTCCCGTCGTGGAGCGGACCCTCTGGGACACTTCCCTCCCTCTTCTGAGGTCCGAACGCTGCCCAGCTTTGAAACACCGGCCGCGCCCTGTATGCTCCACCCTCTCTCTCTCTCCTTGCTTCCCGACTCGCTGCCCGGCCCCGTTGCAGCCCAGGAAGGATCAGAGCACTACCTGCCACCAGCCCGATTAGCTGGGAAACCACGGACCGAGGAACCCAGCCTGGCTCTGGACAGTCTCTCCTGCAAGTTTTGAAATCGATGATTGACGGTCGACGCCCGTTTCTCGAGTTTCAATGACCTATTTTTTTTTTTCTTTCTTCTGGCTCCGACCTTCAACACGTCGTTGGAGCTGCTGCTGAGTTGCAGGTAAGTTCGTTTCTAACTCGTCGCCAGTGTTAAGTCCGTGAATGATTGAGACACTGACTAGCAGGAGAGAAACAAAGAGATCTTTACTGGTGGAAGGCATAAACGAATCTAACAAAACAGTGGCTCTCTAGCGCCTTTTATACAGGGGTGGTCACTGCCGGTACTGCAGTCTGAGACCAGTTATTCTCTTAAAGGTACATACACAACACAGGTAGAGAGAAACTATTTCCTCTGGTGGGTGTAATGATATCAGCAAATAGTGATGTTATTTGCCTGTTTGATTATGATGCCTTACCAGCATGATTGCATGTATTGATTGCTTGTGCCTGACCAGCAGAGGGCATGTGACAGAGACAAGCAAGGCAGTTCAGTTTAGTTTTAGTTTCAGTTTCGTTCTAGATGCATCACTAGCATGATGTCTCCTGTAAATGCTGTATAAAGAGTTGAACAGACTTTAGATTAAAAGACATTCTCTTTCATAAATGTCTCGTCATTGAACCCACAAAGAAATCAATACAGTGGGGGGGAGTCCAGAACAAGGGGGCAGAAACTTAAAATTAGAGCCAGGCCGTTCAGGGGTGATGTCAGGAAGCACTTCTTCACACAAAGGGTGGTGGAAATCTGGAACTCTCTCCCCCAAAAAGCTGTTGAGGCTGGAGGTCAATTGGAGCTTTCAAGATGGAGATCGATAGATTTTTATTGGGTAAGGGTATCGAGGGTTGTGGAGCAAAGGTGGGTAAATGGAGTTAAGGTGCAGATCAGCCATGATCTAACTGAACGGCGGAAGGGACGTGAGTGGCTGAATGGCCTCCTCCTGTTCCTAAGTAACAAGTTAAGTGTATGTATATTAAAAAAATTATGGGTGATATTCAGAACAGAGGCCTTCCTTTTGAATTAAAGGCAAGTTGAACACTCTGCTCATTTTCTTTTTACCTCTAGTCTCACCTCTTCCACCCTTCATAACCTTGAGCTCATCCAAAACTGCTGCCCCGTGTCCTAACTTGCACCAAGTCCCGTTCACCCATCACCCCCTGTGCTCGCTGACCTACATTGGCTCCCGGTCTGACAGCGCCTCGATATTAAAATTCTCATCCTGGTGTTCAAATCCCTCCATGGCCTCCCCCCTCACCTCCCTGTCTCTGAAACCACCTCCAGCCCCACCACCTCCCCAAGATCTCTGCGCTCCTCTAATTCTTGCCTCTGAGCATCCCCCCCAATTCCTTCGCTCCACCGTTGGCGGCCGTGCCTTCAGCTGCCGAGGCCCTAAGCTCTGGAATTCCCTCCCTAAACCTCTCCGCCTCTACACCCCTCTCTTTAAGACTCTCCCTAAAACCTACCTCTTTGACCAAGCTTTTGGTCACCCCGTCCTAGTATCTCCTTATGTGGCTGGGTGTCAAATTTTTTGCTCTGTTAACGCTCCTGTGAAGCGCCTTGGGATGTTTTACTGCATTAAAGGCACTATATAAATGCCAGTTTTTTTGTTGTTGTTTTGAATGAACTGTCACTTCCCTGCATTTCGGAAGGCAACTCATGATACATACCACAGATGCCTGGAACAACCGTGCAAACAGTGCGTCGCTGCATACAGATAGCGACACTGGTACGCCAGAGCAGGAACTGATGGATTGGCGAGGTCATGACCTCCTGTCAGCACGACACCCAGCTCAGCTTACTGAGCGATGGAGCACATATATCTCGGTGACATTTGAAGGATACAGGAAGTGCTGGTGGGGCACAGCGAGTCGATCGGCAACTGATAGAGAGAGAGTGAGAGAGAACGAGTGGATAGGTTAATGCGGATCCTTCTCCGTGAGCTAACCAATCTTGTTTTCAGATGCCAGCTCACCTGCTGTGCATTTCCAGAACTTTCGTTTTGTTTCAACTCCCCTTGCTCTTCGAATGGTGTCGTGAGATCTTTTATGTCCACCCGAGAGGGCAGACGGGGCCTCGGTTTAACGTCTCATCCAAAAGACGGCACCTCCGACAGTGCAGCACTCCCTCAATACTGCCCCCCTCCGACAGTGTGGCGCTCCTTCGGTACCGCCCCTCCGACAGTGCAGCACTCTCTCAGTACTGCCCCTCCGACAGTGCGGCGCTCCCTCAGTACTGCCCCTCCGACAGTGCAGCAGTCTCTCAGTACTGCCCCTCCGACAGTGCGGCCCTCCTTCAGTACTGCCCCTCCGACAGTGCGGCCCTCCTTCAGTACTGCCCCTCCGACAGTGCAGCACTCTCTCAGTACTGACCCTCGGACAATGCGGCGCTCCCTCAGTACTGCCCCTCCGACAATGCGGCGCTCTCTCAGTACTGCCCCTCCGATCAGTGCGGCGCTCCCTCAGTACTGAACTGGGAGTGTCAGCCTAGAGTTTGTGCTGAAGTCTCTGGAGTGGGACTTGAACCCACAACCTTCTGAATCGGAGGCGAGGGTGCTGCCCACTGCGCCATGGCTGACTTTACTGTTCGAACAGTCGTAACGTCCCACCACGCTCTAGCATAACAGTCGGAAGATTGCGTGCAAGGGGCGTCTGATTTTCTGGCGTTGTGCGGGCGAGGATCCAGTGTGGGGTCATGAAATGGCCGCTTACACGGGCGGGCACTGATTGTCCTCCGTTGTTGCTTCGTGTCTCACTCCCTCCCTCCCCCTATCTCTCTCTCTCTCTCGCTCCGGCTCCGTCTCACTTGATGAGCGGTGTGACTAACCACTGGTTGTGAGCTGGCTAGGCTCAAGCCTGTAATTACTATGTCTGTACCATCCATTGGGCGGGCTTGTTTTCTTTCCCAGCGAGACACCCGCAACATCTCCAACCAGACGAGAAGCGTTTCGGTTTCTGGCACGGTGATTACTGTCATTAACTCCTGGTACTGATCAAGGGCGATCTTAACCCCTCGAGGACCGAGAGGCTTTCTGTGCCTCTTTTTTTCTTTTTACTTTATTAAACGCACAAAGACGTAGAACACCAACAGCTTGCCTCTGACCACTGCGCCGCGCTCTCCCCATGGCCCTGTGTCTTCCTCCGATGCAGATATTTATCCAGTTTTCCCTTTTAAAAGATGCAATGGTCTCTGCCTCAACCCCACCCTGCGACAACCCGCCATGTAAAGAAATTGCTCCTAAACCTCGCTCCGTGACCATTTTAAATTGACGACTCCTTGTCACCGACTTCCTAAACAGTGTTAATGTTATAATGTTAATCATTTTCTCTCTTCGCTATTAAAACTCGTTTTCAAAATTCTCATCCTTGCTTTCAAATCCCTCCGTGGCCTCGCCACTCCCTATCTCTGTAACCCCCTCCAGTCCCACAACACCCCGAGATCTCTGCGCTCCTCCAATTCTGCTTTCTTGAGCATCCCTGATTTTAATCACTCCACCATTGGCGGCCGTGCCTTCTGTTGCCTGGGCCCCTGAGCTCTGGAATTCCCTCCCTAAACCTCTCCGCCTCTCTCCTCCTTTAAGACGCTCCTTAAAACCTCCCTCTTTGACCAAGCTTTTGGTCACCTGCCCTAATTTATCCGTATGTGGCTCGGTGTCAAATTTTTTGTCTTAAAATACTCCTGTGCAGCGCCTTGGGCCGTTTCACTGCGTTAAAGGCGCTATATAAATACAAGTTGTTTTTGTTGTTGTACAACAATCTTAAAAATCTTTCTTACTCTCATCTTCAGCTTCTATGTTCCAGGATAAATAGTCCCAGTATCAAATCATAGAATCTCGCAGCACAGAGGATTCGGCCCGTCGTGCCTGTGCCGGTTCTTTTGAAAGAGCTCCCCAATTAGTTCCACTCCCCCCTGCTCTTTCCCCACAGCCCTGCAAATTTCTCCTTCTCAGGCATTTATCCAATTCCCTTTTGAAAGTTATTATTGAATCTGCTCCCACCGCCCCCTTCAGGCAGCGCGTTCCAGGTCACCATAACTCGCCGCCGGTGTGCCCTGTAAGCGGCGCTTTGTTCCGCGCGGCCTGTTTCGTTCAGAGCGCGGTCCCTTTTATGATTTACGCACATGCGCGGCGGCGAGAGGCCTGCTCGGAACGTTTCCCATTAGCGCGGCTTCGAGGGAACATTGCTCGCTGCGTGGGGAAAAAATTCTCCTCGTCTCCACCCCCCCCTCCTGGTTCTTTGGCCGCCACAAACCGGTATAACTATTACAAAAAGCAAAATACTGCAGGTGCTGGAAATCTGAAATAAAAACAGAAAATGCTGGAAACACTCGGCAGGTCGGGCAGCATCTGTGGAGAGAGAAACCGAGTCAACGTTTCAGGTCGTTCAACCCCTCGAACCTGTTCCACCAATCAATTAAATCACAGCTGATCTGTATCTTAACTCCATCTACTCAACTTGGTTCTGTATCCCTTGATACCCTCGCCTAATGAAAATCTATCAACCTCAGTTTGGAAATTTTCTATTGAACTCCTCCCCCACCCCGACCCCCAACCTCAACAGCTATTTGGGGGAGAGGGAACGAGATATGTTACGCTAAACCTTTATAAAACACTGGTTATGCCTCAGCTGGAGCATTGGGTCTAATTCTGGGCACCGCACTTTAGGAAGGATGTCAAGGCCTTGGAGAGGGTGCAGAGGAGATTTACTAGAATGGTTCCAGGGGTGAGGGACTTCAGTTAGGTGGAGAGGCTGGAGAAATTGTCATTGTTGTTCTTAGAGCAGATAGAGTTAAGGGGAGATTTAATAGAGGTGTTCAAAATCACGAAGGATTTTGACAGAGTAAAGCAGAAGAAACTGTTTCCAGTTGTAGGAGGGTCGATAACCAGAGGACGCAGGTTTAAGGTAATTGGCAAAAGAACCAAGTGGGAGATGAGAATATTTTTTACACAGCGAGTTGTTGCGATCTGGAATGCGCTGCCTGAAAGGGCGGTGGAAGCAGATTCAATATCTCATTGACACATAAGATTCTGAGGGGGATTGACAGGATAGATGCTGACAGGTTGTTTCCCCCTGGCTGGGGAGTCTAGAACCAGGGGTCACAGTCTCAGGATAAGGGGTCGGCCATTTAGGACTGAGATGAGAAGGAATTTCTTCACTCAGAGGGGGGGGTGAATCTTTGGCATTCTCTGCCCCAGAGGGCTGTGGAGGCTCAGTCATTGAGTATATTCAAGGCTGAGATCGATAGATTTTTGGACTCTCGGGGAATCAAGGGATATGGGGATTGGGCGGGAAAGTGGAGTTGAGGTCAAATATCAGCCATGATCTTATTGAATGGCGGAGCAGGCTCGAAGGGCCGAATGGCCGACTCCTGCTCCTAATTCTTATGTTCTTATCTTATGTTCAATGGTAATTTTCAAAAGGAAATTGGAGAGATACTTTTAAAGGGAAAAATTTGCAGGGCTATAGGGAAAGAACAGGGGGGAGTGGGACTAATTGGAGAGCTCTTTCAAAGAGCCGGCACAGGCATGATGGACCGAATGGCCTCCTTCTGCGCTGTTTCATTCTCTGATTCTAGGATTTCCACTTCCCTCTTCAACTCTACTCTTCAGCAGTGATGTCGGGAAACACTTCACACAAAAAGAAGAGAAAGACTTGCATTTCTATAGCGCCTTTCACAACCTCAGGACGCCCCAAAGCGCTTTACAGCCAATGAAGTACTTTTTTGAAGTGTAGTCACTGTTGTAATGTAGGAAACGCGGCAGCCAATTTGCGCACAGCAAGCTCCCACAAACAGCAATGTAATAATGACCAGAAAACTCCCCTGCTCCTCTGAAAGACGGCAGCTCCGACAGTGCAGCGCTCCCTCAGTACTGCACTGGGAGCGTCAGCCTAGATTATTGTGCTCAAGTCTCTGGAGTGGGACTGTGAACCCACAGCCTTCTGACTCAGCATTGAGAGTGCGACTCGCTGAGCCCCGGCTGGCAAAGGGTAGAGATGCGCATGGAACCATCTGCTTGTTGTAATTTTTCCAAGGAAGCAGAATGCCGATCTCCATTTCCCGTCGGGTGGGCACACAGCTCCTCCCAATGTCTTCAGGCGTCCTCCGCATTCTCCGACGGGTGACTGCGCACCAACCGCCCCCGTTGTTCGACACCAGTGCTGGTCTCCCAAATGTCACGCACCGTCAGCTGTTGTGTAGGAGTATGGAGTTGGTATCTGGCAGCCGTGACCAGGAATATATTAGCACAAGCACGTCGGAGAGCCATGTTTCAGTTGGTGGCATTTTGTCGCAGACTCTTCAGCTCTACCCATGCCGACTGCCAGCTTTCCTCGGGTCAGATGCCAAGTCAATGGAACGCAGTTACTGGGGGTTCACCAACCCTCCAGGATTGTCTTGGAGTCTCCAGGAGTTGAAGATTGATCTCCAGGACACCCAGGTAGAATAATCATAGGGCTGCAAAATAAAATGGTGTTACAAAAGCAAATTACGCTCAGCAGGTCAGGCAGCATCTGTGGAGAGAGAAACAAGAGTTAACGTTTCAGCTCGATGACCCTTCGTCAGAACTGGAAAAAGTTAGAGATGGAACAGATTTTAAGCAAGGGGGGAGGGGAGGAAAGAACAAATGGGAAGGTCTGTGATAGGCTGGAAGGCAGGAGAGATTAAGAGATAAAAGGGATGATGGTGGAAGGCGAAAGGAGATGGTAATGGGACAAGTAAAGAAAGAAAAGATGGGTCTAGAGGAGGCGTAAATGGGAATGGCAGAATCATCTACAGCTACCATCTGAAAAAATGGAGGCCGAGGTTATAGTCTGAAATTGTTGCACTCTATGTTGAGTCCAGAAGGCTGTAAAGTGCCTAATCGAAAGATGAGGTGCTGTTCCTCGAGCTTACGCTGAGCTTCATTGGAATAATGTAATAGGCCGAGGACGGTGAGGTCCGAGTGGGAGTGGGGCGGTGAATTAAAATGACAGGCGACCGGAAGCTCAGGGTCACCCTTACGGACTGAACGGAGGAGTTCCGCAAAGCGGCCGCCCAATCTGCGTTTGGTCTCCCCAATGTAGAGGAGATCATATCGTGAGCAGCGAATACAGTATACTAGATTGCAAGAAGTACAAGTAAATCGCTGTTTCACCTGGAAAGAGTGTTTGGGGCCCTGGATGGTGGGAAGGGGGAGGTAAAAGTAAAATAAAATGGTGGTGCTTTTTTTTTTCATTTTCTTCTAAATCTTTTGTTTATTAGTTTTAAAAACTACTGGAGATGGGGTCGAAAAACAGGCTGTTTGATTCAGTGGGCTGGTTGGAAATGGGAGGTCATGTAATGAAATCTCCAGGAAAGCCTCCAGGGTTGGCAACAGAGTGGAATAGAAGGGGTTCATCTGGCCTAGCGTACGGGGCACAAACTAGTGAGCAATATGAACAAGTGTGTGATGGTACTCATGAGTGGCTTATGGATATTCTGTTTGTACACCATAGAACCATAGAATGATACAGCACAGAAGGAGGCCGTTTGGCCATCGTTCCAGCCCCGGCTCTTTGAAAGAGCTCTCCAATTATTCCCACTCCTCCGCTCTTTCCCCACAGCCCTGCAAATGTTTCTCCTTTTAATCGCTCCACCATTGGCGGCCGTGCCTTCAACTGCCTGGGGTCCTAAGCTCTGGAATTCCCTCCCTAAACCTCTCCACCTCTCTCTCCTCCTTTTAAGACGCTCCTTAAAACCTACCATTTTGGCCAAGCTTTTGGTCACCTGCCCTAATAGCTCCTTATGTTGCTCGGTGTCAAATTTTGTCTGATAATCGCCCCTGTGAAGCACCTTGGGACATTTTACTACGTTAAAGGTGTTTAAATGCAAGTTGTTGTTGTTGTTCAAACATTTTTCCAATATACAGTAGGAAAAACCAATTGTGTCCCTCCAGCATTGTTGAAGGGTCCAGCCTGACCATGTTAGTCATGTGGTCAGCAGATTCCAAAGCCACGAGCAGAAACCCGCCATGACATGTGAGGAGAGATTGGGCCGACTAGGCCTGTATTCACTAGAGTTTAGAAGAATGAGAGGGGATCTTGTTGAAACGTATAAAATTCTGACAGGGCTAGACAGACCTAATGCAGGGAGGATGTTTCCCCTGGCTGGGGGGGTCTAGAATGAGGGGTCACAGTCTCGGGATACAGGGTAGGACATTTAGGACTGAGATGAGGAGAAATTTCTTCACTCAGAGGGTGGTGAACCTGTGGAATTCTCTACCACAGAAGGCTGTGGAGGCCAAGTCACTGAATATATTTAAGAAGGAGATAGATAGATTTCGAGACACAAAAGGCATCAAGGGGTATGGGGCGAGAGCGGGAATATGGTATTGAGATAGAGGATCAGCCATGATCATATTGAATGGCGGAGCAGGCTCGAAGGGCCGAATGGCCGACTCCTGCTCCTATTTTTCTATGTTTCTATGACGGTTCTTGCGATGGAACAACACTGCCAACTGAACACTGGTGAAGAAGAAAGAAAAAAAGACCTTGCATTTCTATAGCACCTTTCAGGACATCCCAAAAGCACTTTACGGAGTAAATGTAGGAAACACGGCAGCCAATTTGCGCACAGCAAGCTCCCACAGACAGCAATGTGATAATGACCAGATCATCAGTTTCTTTTGTCATGTTGATTGAGGGATAAATATTGGCCCCAGGACACCGGGGAGAACTCCCCCTGCTCCTCTTCCAAATAGTGCCGTTGAGATCCTTTACGTCCACCTGAGAGCAGACGGGGCCTCGGTTTAACATCTCATCTGAAAGACGGCACCTCCGACAGTGCGGCGCTCCCTCAGCACTGCACTGGGAGTGTCAGCCTAGATTTTTGTGCTCAAGTCTCTGGAGTGGGACTTGAACCCACAACCTTCTGACTCCGAGGTGAGAGTGCTGCCCACTGAGCCACGGCTGACACAATGAGTGCAGAAGAAACGAACCACAATTTGCCTCAGTAATAAGTGAATCTTATTCCCTTGCTGGTTTATGTGGCTCGGTGTCAAAAAATTTTGTCCTTTAATCCTCCTGTGCAGCTCCTTGGGACGTTTTACTACGTTAAGGGTGCTATATAAATACAAGTTGTTCATGTTGTAAAGAGGGAGGAAGGTTATAATCAGACGGTGGCACTTAATCCCCCCCACCCTTCTTAAACAAGGCTGTGCTGACATCCCTTCCATCACCTGGTACCACACACACACACAACCCCGGAGAACTTCGCTGCTCACGATGTGGTCTCCTCTACATTGGGGAGACCAAACGCAGATTGGGTGACCGCTTTGCGGAACACCTCCGTTCAGTCCGTAAGGGGGACCCCGAGCTTCCGGTCGCCTGTCACTTTAATTCACCGCCCCATTCCCACTCAGACCTCACCTTCCGCGGCCTCTTGCATTGTTCCACGGAAGCTCAGCGTAAGCTCGAGGAACAGCACCTCATCTTCCGATTAGGCACTTTACAGCCTTCCGGACTCAATATCGAGTTCAACAATTTCAGATCATAACCTCGGCCCCTATTATATTTTTATATTTTTTATCCACACTTTTGGTTTGTGCCTTTTCCTTTTTTCCTCTCTCTCCCACAAGGCAGCTGTCTCTCACTCTGCCAGCGCATTTCACACTTCATCTAGAGCCATTGTTTGTCTCTTTACCTGTCCTATTACCATCTCGTCTCGCCTTGAATATCTCTTAATGTCTCTTCTTTCATCCCCTCCCCCATTTCCCAGCCCCCAAACTTGCTTTTTAATCTGTTTCATTTCCTACCTTTTTTCTCAGTTCTGACGAAGGGTTTCGACCCGAAACATTAACTCTATTTCTCTCTCCGCGGATGTTGCCTGGCCTGCTGAGTTTTTCCAGCGTTTTCTGTTGTTACCCCGGAGACCTTGATGCATACATCCTGCCCCATTGCAATGAGAACTGTCCACAGTACGTTGTCGGAGAGTGTTGGGTGGGGGTGGTGGGATGGGACAGGGCGGGGGGGAAGAGAGAAAGTTTTCACAGGACAGAAGGGAGCCACGGGAGTTCTGATCCCATTTGAACAGCTGTAGAAAGAACCCGTTTACAGCAGTGTCGGAGAAATCTTTTATTCATATAATGAGCATTGATCCGACAACACTGTAAACAAGTTGCACTGGCGATTTACATAACCTGTACAAACCCGTGGACACCAACTGTGCCGGGAAATGTGCTGATTCTGATTGATGGCGCAGCTCAAAACAAATTAATGCATTAACCTGAGACACACTATTCCACTCTGTGTGTCTATTCCTGAGCTTCCCTGCATTATTGGGAGAAAGACTGTTCCACTCTGTGTCTATTACCATAGAATCAGCAACAACAACTTGTATTTATACGGCGCCTTTAACGCAGTAAAACGTCCCAAGGTGCTTCACAGGAGCGATTATCAAACAAAATTTGACACCGAGCCACATAAGGAGATATTAGGGCAGGTGACCAAAAGCTTGGTCAAAGGTAGGTTTTAAGGAGCGTCTTAAAGGAGGAGAGAGAGAGTTGGAGAGGTTTAGGGAGGAAGCTTAAGGCTTTCATAATAGAACAGTACAGCACAGAAGGAGGCCATTCGGCCCATCGAGTCTGCGCCGGCTCTTTCGAAGAGCAATCCAGTCAGTCCCACTCCCCCGCTCTTTCCCCATATCCCTGCAATTTTTTCTCCTTTAAGTATTTGTCCAATTCCCTTTTGAAGGCTACTATTGAATCTGTTTCCACCACCCTATCAGGCAGCGCGTTCCAAATCCTAACCACTCGTTGCATAAAAAAGTTTTTCCTCATGTCGCCTCTGGTTCTTTTGCCAATCACCTTAAATCTGTGTGTTTAGACAGTTCCGCTTGCCCTAGCGGGGTGTACCTGCACTGCGCGGCCTCCTTTATACTGAAGCTGAGGCAGCAGCCCCTGGAATATAATTCGAGCGCGTGTCTCGCTCGCGCCCTGTCTCGCTCGCGCCCTGTCTGACCTCGTAGCACCTCTGAGGCACTCCTATCGGTGTCAGTGCATTGATCGTGCTCTGGAGTCACGGAAGCCCTCTGTTCTTTGCCCCGTTGGTTCCGAGGAGTAGGAAAGCGTGGACAGTGTTCTCTATAAGCGGCGCTTTGATCTGTGCGGCGCGTTTCTTTTAATGCGCGGTCCCTTCAAATTTCCGTGCGTGCGCGGTACTTACAATATAACAACTGGTGAGCGGCCCGCGCGGGACCTTTGAGATCACTGCGCGGCCGCGCACCTTAGCGGGAACACGCCTCTGGACCCATTCTTTGTCTCTTCACTTGTCCCATTACCACCCACTTTTGCCTTGCACCATCATCCCTTTTGTCATTTAATCTCTCCTGCCTTCCACCCTACCACAGACCTTCCCTTTTTGTTCTACCCCTCACCTCTCCCCACCCTTTCCCGGGCTCTGTACTTGCTTAAAAGCCATTACATCTCTAACATCTTCCAGTTCTGAGACCATAAGAATTAGGAGCAGGAGTCGGCCATTTGGCCCCTCGAGCCTGCTCCGCCATTCAATAAGATCATGGCTGATCTTTGACCTCAACTCCACTTTCCCGCCCGATCCCCATATCCCTTGATTCCCTTAATGTCCAAAAATCTATCGATCTCAGCCTTGAATATACTCAACGACTGAGCCTCCACAGCCCTCTGGGGCAGAGAATTCCAAAGATCCATCACCCTCTGAGTGAAGAAATTCCTCCTCATCTCCGTCCGCTGAGGAAAGGTCATCGACCTGAAACGTTACCTCTGCTTCTCTCTCCACAGACGCTGCCTGACCGGCTGAGAGTTTCCAGTAGTTTCTGTTTATATTTCAGATTTCCAGCATCCGCGGTATTTTGCTTTTGCTTCAGGTTCTGAAGTTGTTTATTTGTTCAGATTTTGTGCCAGAGATTTTGTACTGTGAATGTAGAGAAGATGTTTCCACTTGCAGGAGAGTCCAAAACTTAGGGAGTCATAAATATAAGATAGTCACCAATAAATCCAATAAGGAATTCAGGAGCAACTTCTTTACCCAGAGAGTGGTGAGAATGTGGAACTCGCTACCACAGGGAGTGGTTGAGGCGAATAGTATAAAAAGGCCCATTCAATGGCATTAAGGGGAAGCAGGATAAACACCATGAGGGAGAAAGGAATAGAAGGATATGTTAATGGGGTGAGATGAAGAGGGGTGGGTGGAGGCTCGTGTGGAGTATAAACCAGTAGGGCCGAATGGCCTGATTCTGTACTGCAAATTAGTTGTAAAAACGCGGCCAAGAAATTATAAGGATGCAAGATTGATGAAGAACAGCCCCCTAGAGGATTATGGGCAGTGTCAAACCATATTAGGAGGTGACGTGTCAGAATGTTAACAGAAAGAGCCCTGGGGTTGGATCCTGTCTTGCTGAGAGTGTGTGTAAGAAAGAAAGACTTGCATTTCTCCAGCGCCTTTCGTGACCATCGGACGTCCCAAAGCGCTTTACAGCCAATGAAGTACTTTTGAAGTGTAGTCACTGTTCTACAACAGAATCACAGAAAGTTACAGCACGGAAGGAGGCCATTTCGGCCCATCGTGTCCGCGCCGGCCAACAAAGAGCTCTCCAGCCGAATCCCACTTCCCAGCTCTTGGTCCGTAGCCCTGCAGGTTACAGCATCCCAAGTGCACAGCCAAGTACTTTTTAAATGTGGCTAGGGTTCCTGCCTCTACCACCCTTTCAGGCAGTGAGTTCCAGACCCCCACAACCCTCTGGGTGAAGAAATTTCCCCTCAAAGCCCCTCTAAACCTTCCCCCAATTACTTTAAATCTGTGCCCCCTGGTTATTGACCCCTCTGCTAAGGGAAATAGGTCCTTTCTATCCACTTTATCTAGGCCCCTCATAATTTTATACACCTCAATAAGGTCTCCCCTCAGCCTCCTCTGTTCCAAGGAAAACAAACCCAGCCTATCCAGTCTTTCCTCATAGCTAAGATTCTCTGCTCCTGGCAACATCCTTGTAAATCTCCTCTGTACCCTCTCTAGTGCAATAACACCTTTCCTGTAATGTGGTGACCAGAACTGCACGTAGTACTCTAGCTGAGGCCTAACTAGTGTTTTATACAGTTGAAGCATAACCCCCCCCCCCCCCCCCGCTCTTGTATTCTATGCCACAGCTAATAAAGGCAAGTATTCCGTATGCTGCCTTAACCACATTATGTACTTGGCCTGCTACCTTCAGGGATCTGTGGACTTGCACTCCAAGTGTAGTCACTGTTGTAATGTTGGAAACATGACAGCCAATTTGCACACAGCCAGCTCCCACAAACAGCACGGTGGCATAGTGGTTAGCACTGTTGCCTCACAGCGCCAGGGACCCGGGTTCGAATCCGACCTCGGGCGACTGTCTGTGTGGAGTTTGCACATTCTCCCCGTGTTTGCGTGGGTTTCCTCCGAGTGCTCCGGTTTCCTCCCACAGTCCAAAGATGTGCGGGTTAGGTTGATTGGCTATGATAAATTGACCCTTAGTGTTAGGGGGATTAAATACATGGGGTTACGGGGATAGGGTGGGATATGTGTTGGTGTAGGGGTTACGGGGATCGGGTGGGATATGCGTCGGTGCAGGCTCGATGGGCCGAAATGGCCTCTATCTGCACTGTGGGGTTTCTGTGATTCTGTGAAACAGCAATGTGATAAATGACCAGATAATCTGTTTTTTAGTGATGTTGATTGAGGGATAAATATTGGCTCCAGGACACCGAGGAGAACTCCACTGCTCTTCTTTGCAATAATGGCCGTGGGATCTTTTACGTCCAACCGAGGGAGCAGACGGGGCCTCGGTTTAACGTTTCATCCGAAAGATGGCACCTCTGACAGTGCAGCACTCCTTCAGCACAGCACTGGGAGTGTCAGCCAAGCTCCAGAGACTTGAGCACAAAAATCCAGGCTGACACTCCAGTGCAGTGCTGAGGGAGTGCTGCACTGTCGGAGGTGCCATCTTTCGGATGAGACGTTAAACCGAGGCCCCGTCTGCCCTCTCAGATGGATGTAAAAGATCCCAGGGCACTATTTCAGAGAAGAGCAGAGGGAGTTCTCCTGGGGCCAATATTTATCCCTCACTCAACATCACAAACAGATTGTCTTGTCATTGTCATGTTGCTGTTTGTGGGAGCTTGCTGTGCACAAATTGACTGCCGTGTTTCCCACATTACGACAGTGACTACACTTCAAAAAGTACTTCAATGGCTGTAAAGCGCTTTGGGACGTGCTGAGGTCGTAAAAGGCGCTGGAGAAATGCAAGACTTTCTCCTTTCTCTCTCCCTTTCTCTCTCCCTTCTTTCTTTCTCTCTCCCTTCTTTCTCTCTCCCTTCCTCCTTTCTCTCCCTTCTTTCTCTCCCTTCTTTCTCCCTTCCTTCTTTCTCTCTCCCTTCCTTCTTTCTCTCTCCCTTCCTTCTTTCTCTCTCCCTTCCTTCTTTCTCTCTCCCTTCCTTCTTTCTCTCTTTCTTTTATGTGCTCAAGTCTCTGAAGTGGGACTTGAACAAACAGCGTTCTGACTCAGAGGTGAGAGTGCCACCCACTGAGACACAGCTGATACCAAGCTGGAGCATAAGCTCGAGGGGAATGTAAAAGGCCCTTCCACCCATTCGATATCAACCTTCCAGTGTAACTGCTTTACTTGCCTTTGTATGGCGCCTTTAACATAGTCAAACGTCCCACAGTGCTTCACAGCAGCGATTATCAAACAAAATTTGACACCGAGCCACAGAAGGAGATATTAGGACAGGCGACCAAAAGCTTGGTCAAAGTGGGAGGTTTTACGGAGCGTCTTAAAGGAGGAAAGAGAGGCGGAGAGGTTTAGGGAGGGAATTCCAGAGCTTGGGGCCCAGGCAGCTGAAGGCACGGCCACCAATGGTGGAGCGATTAAAATCCGGGATGCTCAAGGTCAGAATTGGAGGAGCGCAGAGATCTCGGAGGGTTGTAGGGCTAGAGGAGGTTACAGAGATAGGGAGGGTTGTAGCGCTATATACTATATTAATTTATATATATAATTAAAATATGTCCAAGATGGAGAAGACTGGGGATCTGATTGGACATTTCTTGGGTGCGGGGAGCTGGGGTGAACCTCGGTGCTTTCAGCCCAGGCCTTAAAACTTCTGTCCTTGCGTTCCCAGAAATGGAGGGTGCGCCTGTCATTCAGTAACGTCACAGGATGACCGATTTAACCAGCATGCTCACTGTCTGTTGACCTGAAGGGGGGCCATCAAAGTGTCGGGACAGTGACTGAGGTTAATCTTGGTTCGTTTTGTGGGGGGGCGGGGCCCACACTTGGATGGTCACAGCCCCTTCGGTTCCTGGCTCTGAGTCGCACTGATGTGTGTGTGTTTCTTTTTCTCCCCCATGTTCCCTTGCAGTGGGAGCGCCTGTGGTTCCTCATCCTTTCCATCACCTTCTTCCTGACACTGGTCTGGTTCTACTTCTGGTGGGAGGTGCACAATGACTACAATGAATTTAACTGGTAAGTGAAGTAGGTTTGTTCGATGGCTGTGTGCTCACTGGAGAGGTTATAATGCATGATTAAACTTTGAAACGCCCCTTTATATGATGGAGTCGGTCGGTTCCCACTAGAACCTGGTTCCCTCGCTGTTCGACTTGTCCTGCTTGCACCGCGCGCTTAACTTCACAGTAATCTCCATGACCTTGCCCGCCCCCCCCCAACCCCCCACTATCTCTGTAACCTCCACCAGCCCTACAAACCTTCGAGATCTCTGCGCTTCTCCAACTCTGGCCTCTTGTCCATCCCCCGCTTGTTTCGTTCCACCATTGGCGGCCATGCCTTCAACTGCCTCGGCCCTCAGCTCTGGAATTCCCTCCCTCAACCTCTCCAGTTCTCTCTCTCCCTTTAAATACACTCCTTCAAGAGCATAAGAATTAGGAGCATGAGTCGGCCATACGGCCCCTCGAGCCTGCTCCGCCATTCAATAAGATCATGGCTGATCTTCAACCTCAACTCCACTTCCCTGCCCGATCCCCGATCTTTGCCATGTGTCTGCCCATTTCAGCAGTCTGCCTGTGTCCTCCTGAAGTCTGTTGCTATCCTCATTGTTTCACTATATTTCCGAGTTTCGTATCATCTTCAAACTTTGAAATTATACTCTCTATACCCAAGTCCAGGTCATTAATATATTAACAAGAAGAGCAATGGTCCCAACACTGACCCCTGGGGGGACACCACTGCACATAGAAACATAGAAGATAGGAGCAGGAGTAGGCCATTCGGCCCCTCGAGCCTGTTCCGCCATTCAATGCGATCATGACTGATCATCCAAATTCAGTACCCGGTCCCTGCTTTCTCCCCATATCCCTTGATCCCATTAACCTTAAGAAATATATCCAACTCCTTCTTGAATATATTTAATGAATTGGCCTCTACTGCCTTCTGTGGTAGAGAATTCCACAGGTTCACCACTCTCTGGGTGAAGAAATTCCTCCTCATTTCTGTCCTAAATGGCTTACCCCTTATCCTTAGACTGTGACCCCTGGTTCTGGACTCCCCCGCCATCGGGAACATCCTTCCTGCATCTAGTCTGTCCAGTCCTGTCAGAATTTTATAAGTTTCAATGAGATCCCCTCTCATTCTTCTAAACTCCAGCAAGTATAAGCCCAATCGACCCAATCTCTCCTCCTACGTCATTCCTGCCATCCCAGGTATCAGCCTGGTGAATCTTTGCTGCACTCTCTCCATGGCAAGAACATCCTTCCTCAGATAAGGCGACCAAAACTGCACACAATACTCGAGGTGTGGTCTCACCAAGGCCCTGCACAACAGCAGCAAGACATCCTTGTTCCTGTACTCAAACCCTCTCGCTACGAAGGCCAGCACACTTCCCTCCAGTCTCAAAAACAACCGTTCACCGCTACGCTCTGCTTTCTGTCCCTTGGCCAGTTTTCTATCCACACTGCCCCGTTAATCCCATGGGCTTCAATTCTGCTAACAAGTCCATATTATGTGGTAGTTTGTCAAACGCCTTTTGAAAGTTCATATACACGTCAACCGCACTGCCCTCATCAACCATCTCCGTTATTTCATCAAAGAGCTTGTTGTTCAAGCTCATCAAACACCATCTGCCTTTACTGGAACAGAACCCCTCCGACACCAGAAACGTTGCGCTCTGTCAAAAACCTGCCCTAACTGCTGTGCTGACCGAGACCAGCTAACAACAACAACCACTTGTATTTATATAACGCCTTTAACGTAATAAAATGTCCCAAGGGGTTGCACAGGAGTGTTATGAAAAAGAAAATTTGACACGGAGCCACTTCAGGAGATGTTAGGACAGGTGACCAAAAGCTTGGTCAAAGAGGGAGGTTTTAAGGAGCGTTTTAAAGGAGAAGAGAGAGGCGGAGAGGTTTAGGGAGGGAATTCCAGAGCTGAGGGCCCAGGCAGCTGAAGGCACGGCCGCCAATGGTGAAGCGATTAAAATCGGTGATCTTCAAAAGTCCAGAGTAGGTGGAGCGCAGATGAGTAGGGGGATTTATCGGGCTGGAGGAGGTTACAGGAATAGGGAGGGGGCGAGGCCATTGAGGGATTTGAAAACAAGGATGAGAATTTTAAAATCGAGGCGCTACTTAACTGGAAGCCAATGTAGGTCAGCGAGCACAGGGTGAGGTAATAGAGCGAGTTAGGACACGGGCAGCAGAGTTTTGGATGACCTGAAGTTTATGGAGGGTAGAACGAGGGAGCCCGTTGGAATAGCCAAGTCTAGAGGTGATAAAGACATGGACGAGGGTTTCCGCAGCGAATAAGTTGAGGTAAGGCTGGAGACTGGCGATATTACGAAGGTGGAAATGGGCAGCGATGGAACGGATCTGAGGTCGGAAGCTCAACCCGTGATCAAATATGATTGCGAGGAAAAAAACACAGAGCAGCTATCGGGAGCTGGGATCTTCCTGTTCGTGTGGGGCTCGGTAGCTCCTCCGCCCAGACTGAGCCTCCAGCAGCAGAGTGGCAGTCCAAGACTTAGCCGCTCGACTGCAGGAGCCTCTGACGTAAAAAGAGCAACTTTTCATTAAGCCTGAGCTTCTATCAACAGGCCAGCTATTGAGCAGCCACACTGAGCCCTCAGTCAGCCTGCGGTGCTCTCGCTGCCACAAGATCCGACACCAACAAACCCGGGCCTCATGCTCACTGTTTAGAAGCCAGGCTCTCGGAAGGTCCTGCCCCTCGGTCCCTCTGCCATCGCGCGTCACTGCCGTTGCCCTGGTTTCCCGGAGCCGATGCAAAAAAGCAGACTCGACCCCGGTGGGTCTCCGCCCCGTTTCGAGATCTAGAACCTTCTTTCTGTCACGTTTAAGCGACGCGGCTCTCTTTATTTTTTTTCCCCCATGCGTTGTGTCTGTGCCCAGGTTTGAGGGCTATTTGTGTGAGGAATTGAGCTTGTTCCCCATTTTGGACACTCGGATCCTGATGGAGCGTTGCCCAGTGGTCCCAATCTCAAACACAAACCAGCCCAGGATGTTGCCTGGGCTGGAGAATTTTAGCTATGAGGATAGATTGGATAGGCTGGGGGTGTTTTCTATGGAGCAGAGGGAAGACTTAATTGAGGCGTATAAAATTATGAGGGGACTGGACAGAGTGGATAGGAAAGACCGATTTCCCTCATCAGAGAGGGTCAATAACCAGGGGGCATCGATTGAAAGTAATTGGTCGGAGGTTTAGAGGGGAGTTGAGAATTTTTTACACTTCCCTCCAGTCTGAAAAACAACCGTTCACCACTACCCTCTGCTCTCTGTCCCTCAGCCAGTTTGGTGGTGGGGGTCTGGAACTCACTGCCTGAAAGGGTGGGAGAGGCAGAGACCCTCATCACATTTAAAAAGTACTTGGATACGCACTCAAAGTGCCGTAACCTGCAGGGCTACGGACCAAGAGCTGGAAAGTGGGATTATGCTGGGATAGCTCTTTGTCGGCCGGCACGGACACGATGGGCCGAATGGCCTCCTTCTGTGCCGTATACTTCTATGATTCGTCCGACCTCGACAGAACTTGCGTCCCGCTGTCAGATTTCGACCCTCTGGGCTAAAAATTCAGTGGCGCCGCGTTTGGGGCGCCAAGCTCGCCTGGGCGCCAGAATTTGCGCTCCGGGCGGAGCCGCTTGCGCCCTCCCGATATTCAGTTGGAGCACCCCAAGAGGGACTCGGGGCGCTGCTCGAGGCTCCCCACGTCCCGCTTGGGGCGCTCAAACTGAATATCGCAGCGCCACGTGCTGCGGCACGGCGCGCTGCGGTACTGCAGGCCTTCCTCCCTTTCTTAAGGGGGAGGGGCCTGCACCAGCGGGATGACCGATCGCGAGTGCCGGCAAAAGAGCCCGGCACCGAGGAGAAGTGCCGGGCTCTCGGGACACAGCCGGCACTGCCCGGGGGGCGGGGGGGGGGGGGGGGATCAGGAGGCCGGGGACGGCGGCGCGAGGAGGTGCTGGCAGGCGGCCACCAAAAAAAATGTCCGCCCCGCACCTCCACCTTAATTTGCGCCACTACCGCCACAGGTAGGCCCCGTGAACCGGTCGCGATTTGTGACCGGCGCTACAGGGGGGGGCGCGACCCAATATTGCGTTCAGGGCGGTAGCAGGGTGCTGCGCACACTGATGATGTCATCGGTGGCGGAGCAGCGTTACAGGCTAACGCCGCCATTAGCGCCCCGCTAACTATCGCGGGAGGCGTGGCCAGTGGCGCTAAAGCCACTGAGTGCCCTCTTTAGGCGCTAACTGGTGGCGCAGCCCACTGAATTTCTAGGCCTCAGAGTTATACAGCACAGAAACAGGCCATTCGGCCCAATTGGTCCGTGCCGGCGTTTATGCTCCACACCAGCCTCCTCCCACCCCTCTTCATCTCACCCCATCAGCATATCCTTCTATTCCTTTCTCCCTGCTGTTTTTATCTAGCTTCCTCTTAAATGCATCTATACTATTTGCCTCAACCACTCCCTGTGGCAGCGAGTTCCACATTCTCACCACTCTCTGGGTAAAGAAGTTTCTCCTGAATGCCCTGTTGGATTTATTATGTAAGGAGTCAAGTGTTACCTTAAAGAATTAACACGGGCTGGCGGAAGGTTGCTGAATCTCACCTATGAGATCCCACATTACAACAGTGACTGACATGAATCAACTGAGCAGCCTGCGGGTGGCGCTGTTCAGGGAGAGTATAAATACTCGGGCATGGGCCCAGCTTGCGCAGGACATTCTTAACAGGAACTAGTGAAGGACATAACTAGACCTCCATGTTGTGAAACAGTTGATTAAAGCTTTGTTTAACGCTTAGACCAAGTGCCTAGTAGTTTTCTTACGTCAGTGACTACACTCCAAAAAGTACTTCATTGGCTGTAAAGCGCTTTGGGACGTCCAGTGGTCGTGAAAGGCGCTATAGAAATGCAAGTCTTTCTTTCTTTCTTTCTGAATTCATGGATTATCAATTTGGCTAGGGTGAGGTGGGGGGGGGTGGGGGGAGCACTGGGAGGTGGGGCAAGAGGTGACGGGAAGAGCAGGAACTGGGGTGCAATAGGAGAGCAAGGGATCTAGGAGTGGGGGCGGGGGGTAGTTCAGGAAGGACGTGGAGTCCGACCAGCGGCAGAATGAGTTGTAAAAAGAAAGAACTTGCATTTCTATAGCACCTTTCACGACCTCAGGACATCCCAGAAGCGCTTTGCAGCCAATGAGGAACTTTTCTGACGTGTACTCGTTGCTGTAATGTAGGAAAGGCAGCAGCTAATTTGCGCAGAGCAAGATCCCACCCGCAAACACCAGTGCGATAATGACCAGATGGTCTGGGCAGAGGGTGGGTTTTAGTGATGTTGGTCGAGGGATAAGTATTGGCCCCAGGACACCCGGGGAGAACTCCCCCCTGCTCTTCTTTGAAATAGTCGCAGAATCAGCGAGGTGGGCAAGGCCCACAGCGGGAAATCTGCAAAGTAGCGCAGGATAACTGGAGAGCGTCGGGGAATGGAAAGTGAAAAAGTTGTGCTGCGGGTGACCTTTGAGAGGCGCGCTGTGTGAATCCAGCGGGGGAGGGAGCTCTGTTAATGATCAGGTTTGAAGCAGACTGATGGAGCAATTGTCTCCGTTTATAGTTCAGCCCAACATCGCTCTGGGTCTATAATTACCCGGAGTCTCGGAGAGACAGCAGGCCCCTTTCTAATTGTCTCTCTGTGAAGATTTTGTTTTTTTTGTACTTGAGTTTGGCAGCGATTCCTCACGACAGCCCCCTTTTCCCCCCCCCCCCCCCCCCCCCCCCCACCCCAACATTACTTTGTTCTCTGTGTAGGGCAAGTGAAATAGAGAAAGAGCTTGCATTTCGACACCGCCTTTCGTGGTCGCAGGACGTCCCAAAGTGCTTTCGGTCAACGAAGTACTTTTTGAAGTGTCGTTCCTGTCGTAATGTAGGAAAGGCACAGCACGATCCCACAAACAGCAATGTGATAAATGACCAGGTTTTCTTTTTTTTTTGAGTGATGTCGGTTGCGGGATAAATATTGGCCCCAGGACACCGGGGAGAACTGCCCTGCTCTTCTTCAAAATAGTGGCCATAGGATCTTTTACGTCCACCTGAGAGAGCAGATGGGGTCTCGGTTTAACGTCTCATGAGCAAGAAAGACGGCACCTCAGACAGTGCGGCGCTCCCTCAGTACTGCCCCTCCGACAGTGCGGCGCTCCCTCAGTACTGCCCCTCCGACAGTGCGGCGCTCCCTCAGTACTGCCCCTCCGACAGTGCGGCGCTCCCTCAGTACTGCCCCTCCGACAGTGCGGCGCTCCCTCAGTACTGCCCCTCCGACAGTGCGGCGCTCCCTCAGTACTGCCCCTCCGACAGTGCGGCGCTCCCTCAGTACTGCCCCTCCGACCGTGCGGTGCTCTCTCAGTACTGCACTGGGAGTGTTAGCCTGGATTTTGTGCTCAAGTCTTGGAGTGGGACTTGAACCACAACCTTCTGACTCAGCCGAGAGAGAGAGAGCGCTACCTACTGAGCCACAGCTGAACGTGGGTACGTAGAGGTGGCACTGCCAGTCCGCGAGCCACCTTGTGGGAGTTTCTGGCTTGCCGGCCGGGAATACTTCCAACTTATCTTCCCTTCCTGCTCTGGGGTCCGTTTCATTCCAGGGGGGCTTTACGGTCGCGCTCCCCACAATGGGTAAATACCACCACCCAGTGTGGCGCTGAGGCCAAATGGACAAGGAAGATCCCAGTCCCTATCTGAGCCGTGTCCGCGGTTTTGGGCGCTACCATCAGCGCATAATGTGTCGGGTTCCCGCTGTCCAGAGACCGTGCCTTCAGCCGCCTCGGCCCCAACCTTCCCCCTAAACCCCTCCACCTGCCTCTCCTTTAAGACCCGCCTTAGAACCCACCTCTTTGAGCACGCTCCCTCCTAATATCTCCTCCTTTGGCTCAGCGTGCAATTATTTGTTGTTTTACCCTTCTGTGGAGCGCCTTGGGACGCTTCTCCACGCTAAAGCCACCGTGTAATCGCAAGTTGTAGTTGTTGTTGTTGTGTTTGACCCATCTTGCGCTGTGGACACTAAGTGTGGATCAACCCCGGCGGTGACGCCTCGCTCGGATGAATAGTCTGCTGAGCCTCACTGTCCAGGCCCACATGTGAATAAATGGCTGCTTGAGGTGAGCGGCGCCTGAGGCCCTGCTGCCTCGCCACGGGTCAGCAGGCGATCGGAGAGGAGGAGCTGATGATCCCTCCGGCAAACTGGAGCATCGCCCCGCACCTCTTGATTGAGTCAGCCATTGCCGTGGTGATTCAGGGAGGCACGATAACCTTCCCGATAATTTGGCTGTGGTCTGGCATGCGTGTGTGTTTGTGCGTGTGTACGCTTGCATGTTTGTACGTGTGCGCAGGGTGTTGATGTGTGTGCGCATGTGTGTTTGTGCGTGTGTATGCACGGTGTGTGTTTGTACGCATGATTGTGTATTCATGGGTATGTATGCAGTAGTGTACATGGATGTGAGTTTATATGTGTGCACATGTGTTGAGATGTACGCATGTTTGTATGGATGCATCTGTGAGTGTCTGTCCGTGTGCAGTGGGTGAAGAACCCGGCAAGGCCGAGGACATGGAGGCCCTGCCAATCTTACGGCGAGGCCTCATTTAGATAATTCCATGCAGACTCCTGCCCGGCAGACGGACAGCTTGACCGGCACCCGGGAGCTGGGGCGGAAATTTAATGGCACGAGGCCTCTGCCGGTGACGCATGGGAATGCTCCCGCCGGTCAGTGAGGTGGCCAGGCGGGGGGGAGTCTCAGGCCGTGATCGGATGGGAGGAGGTGGTGGTTGGGGAGGCCAAAGGCTTCCTTGTGATACCTGGGTGGGTGAGGGTAGAGGAGGGGGGCGGGCTCCTGCTGCTCCTGGCCCACAAGGAGCTTTGAACCAGGCGGAGTTGGAAAACTTACCTGGGCCTCCTCTGCCCAGTTGGCTCCTCCTGCCCTGGTGCTATTGCAGGGCGACAGGCAGTGCGGGACTCCCCCCCCCCCCCCCCCCCCCCCCCTTTCCCGGTGAGGGTAAAAATAAGTTGCAGTGCCGATTACATCATTGGACTGCCACTGTGCTTGTTAAGCCTGATTTTAGGGGGGAGCCTTGTCCAGGGACTGAATCGTGTCGGGTTGGGGTCGAGCTGCTCGATTCCGATATTCTAAACCCCCCACTCCTGCCCATCGGATGGGGGTAAAATCAAGGCCTCCGTCTCTGTGTGAAAACCAAAACCCAGTCTCATAGAATCATAGACATTTACAGCACGGAAGGAGGCATTCGGCCCATCGTGTCCGTGCTGGCCGACAAAGAGCTATCCAGCCTAATCCCACTTTCCAGCTCTTGGTCCGTAGCCCTGTAGGTTACGGCTCTTCAAGTGTACATCAAGTACTATTTAAATGTGATGAGGGTTTCTACCTCGACCACCCTTTCAGGCAGTGAGTTCCAGACCCCCGCCACCCTCTGGGTGAAGAAAGTTCTCCTCAACTCCCCTCTAATCCTTCGACCAATTACTTTCAATCTCTGCCCCCTGGTTATTGACCTCTCTGCTAAGGGAAATAGGTCCTTCCTATCCACTCTATCTAGGCCCCTCATAATTTTATACACCTCAATTATGTCTCCCCCCTGCACCCCCCCCCAAGCCTCCTCTGTTCCAAAAAAATAATCCCAGCCTATCCAATCTTTCCTCATCACTAAAATTCCCCAGTCCTGGCAACATCCTGGTAAATGTCCTCTGTACCCTCTCCAGTGCAGTCACGTCTTCCCTGCAATGTGGTGACCCGTCTCCTCGAAGTTGTGTGTGTGGAGCCCAGGCAATGAGTGTTGGCAGATGATTGAACCTTCCTTCGTATCAGTGACCCACGATGGGGCAGCCTTGGGCTGGGACATTTAACCGTGGCCTTTGACTGTACGCAGCCTTGGACCAGGTGTGCAGAGTCCCACTTGTGTGTGTGTTTTTCTAGCCTGTGGGAAAGAAAGGACTCCCATTTATAGAGTGCCTCGCCACCTCAAGACACTTTACAGCCCATGAAGGACTTTTTGAAGTGTAGTCACTGTTGTAATGTAGGAAACGTGGCAGCCAATTTGTGCACAGCAAGCTCCCACAGACAACAATGCGGTAATGACCAGATCATCTGTTTTAGTGATGTTAATTGAGGGATAAATATTGGCCCCAGGACACTGAGGAGAACTCCCCTGCTCTTCTTCGAAATAGTGCCACGGGATCTTTTACGTCCACCTGAGAGAGCAGACAGGGCCTCGGTTTAACGTCTCCTCTGAAAGACGGCACCTCCGACAGTGCAGCACTCCCTCAGTACTGCCCCTCCGACAGTGCAGCGCTCCCTCAGTACTGCCCTTCCGACAGTGCAGCGCTCCCTCAGTACTGCCCCTCCGACAGTGCAGCGCTCCCTCAGTACTGCCCCTCCGACAGTGCAGCGCTCCCTCGGTACTGCCCCTCCGACAGTGCAGCGCTCCCTCAGTACTGCCCCTCCGACAGTGCAGCGCTCCCTCAGTACTGCCCCTCCGACAGTGCAGCGCTCCCTCAGTACTGCCCCTCCGACAGTGCAGCGCTCCCTCAGTACTGCCCCTCCGACAGTGCAGCGCTCCCTCAGTACTGCCCCTCCGACAGTGCGGCGCTCCCTCAGTACTGCCCCTCCGACAGTGCAGCGCTCCCTCAGTACTGCCCCTCCGACAATGCGGCGCTCCCTCAGTACTGCCCCTCCGACAGTGCAGCGCTCCCTCAGTACTGCCCCTCCGACAGTGCAGCGCTCCCTCAGTACTGCCCCTCCGACAGTGCAGCGCTCCCTCAGTACTGACCCTCCGACAGTGCGGCGCTCCCTCAGTACTGCCCCTCCGACAGTGCAGCGCTCCCTCAGTACTGCCCCTCTGACAGTGCAGCGCTGCCTCGGTACTGGCACTGGGAGTGTCAGCCTAGATTTTATGCTCGAGTCTCAAGGGACCAAGGTTTGTGACCAAGTACACCAGCTCCAAGGAAAACTCCACAATGCACTCAAAAAACACACACATACACTCGCACACATTCACACTTGAACGCACACACAGTCTCAATCTTTCCAGCCGGGTTTGCTGGAGGAGGCGAAGGAACTTTACCCTTCTCTCCTCTTTCTCCTTTCTTCTCGCTACTGCACTGGAGTGTCAGCCTAGATTTATTTTGTGCTCAAGGCTTTGGAGTGGGACTTGAACCCATGACCTTTAAATGCCTCTTTATATGATCGGAGTCGGTTCCCACTTGAGCCTGGTTTTCTCAGTGGCAAATTTGTTCTGTTTATACCGCATATGTAAAGCAATTTCCACGGCATCACCCCTCCCTATCTCTGTAGCCTCCTCCATCCCTACAACCCTCCGAAAACACTGCGTTCCTCCAACTCTGGCCTCTTCAGCATCTGTCAAGATATAGGAGCACGAGGAGGCCATTCAGCCCCTCAAGCTTGTTCTGCTATTCCATTAGATCATGGCTGATCTGTACCCTAAAGTCCATTTACCCGCCTTTGCTCAGTAGCTCTTGACACCCCTTACCCAAAAAAAATCTCAGTCTTGAAAGCTTCAATTGTCCCTCAGCATCCACAGTGTTTTGGGGGAGAGAGTTCCAGATTTCCACCCGCCTTTGTGTGAAGAAGTGCTTCCTGACATCACCCCTGAACGGCCTGGCTCTAATTTTAAGGTTCTGCCCCCTTGTTCTGGACTCGCCCCACCAGAGGAAATAGTTTCTCTCTCTACCCTATCGAATCCCTTTTATCATTTTGAACACCTCGATCAGATCACCCCTCAATCTTCTGAACTCAAGGAAACACAAGCTTAGTCTATCCAACCTGTCCACATAATTTAACCCTTTAAGCCCAGGTATCAGTCTGGTGAATCTTTACTGCATCCCCTCCAAGGTCAATATATCGTTCCTGAGGTGAGGTGCCCAGAACTGAATTCATTTCTCTCTCCTTCTTAGGCAGTCCCTCGGAACCGAGGATGACTTGCTTCCACACTAAAGATGAGTTCTCAGGTGACTGATGAGTCCAATGCGGGACCTACAGTCTCTGTCACAGGTGGGGCAGATGGTGGTTGAAGGGGCGGGTGGGTGGGGTGCTTGGGTTGACGTCCGCTCCTTCTGCTGTTTGCGCTTGGCTTCCGCTTGCTCCCGGCGAAGAGACTCGAGGTGTTCGGCGCCTTCCCGGATGCTTCTCCTCCACTTTGTGCGGTCTTGGGCCAGGGATTCCCAGGTGTCGGTGGGGATGTTGCACCTTTTCAAGGAAGCTTTGAGGGTGTCCTTGAAGCGTTTCCTCTGCCCACCTGGGGCTCTCTTGCCGCGTCGGAGCTCCGAGTAGAGCGCTTGTTTTGGGAGTCTCGTATCGGGCATGCGGATGATGTGGCCCGTCCATCGGAGCTGATTGCGCGTGGTCAGAGCTTCGATGCTGGGGATGTTGGCCTGAGCCAGAACACTGACGTTGGTGCGCCTATCCTTCCAATGGATTTGCAGGATCTTGCGGAGGCAGCGTTGGTGGTATCTCTCCAGTGCTTCGAGGTGCCTGGCGTACATGGTCCATGTCTTTGAGGCATACAGCAGGGTGGGTATCACTGCTGCTCTGTAGACCATGAGCTTGGTGCTGGGTTTGAGGTCCTGGTCTTCAAACACGCTCTTCCTCAGGTGACCGAAGGCTGCACAGAACTGAATTCATTTCTCTACATGGGGTCTGACTAAGGCTCCGTACAACTGAAGCATCACTTCCTCCCTTTTCTATTCAAGCCCCAGGTTAGTGTTCCAGAGTTCAGTTAACTGTTCCTTAACCATTTGTCCTTTTTTTCCACCCCCAGTGTTTTAGGTGTCAGTTTGGCTCAGTTGGCAGCACTCTCACCTGAGTCAAGAGGTTGAGAGTTCGAGCCCCGTTCCAGGACTTGGGTACATTATATAGGCAGTGTTGGAATGCACTGAAGTTCACTAGATTGATCCCTGGGATGAGAGGGTTGTCCTATGAGGAGAGATTGAGTAGAATGGGTGACCTGAATCTTGTGATTCATGTGAAAATGTCTTATGTAATAATACTGGGCGGCCTGCGGGCGGCGCTGTCCAGGGAGAGCATAAATACTCGGGCATGGGCCCAGCTTGTGCAGGGCATTCTTTAACAGGAACTAGTGAAGGACGCAACTAGATCTCCAAGTTGAAAAACAGTTGATTAAAGCCTTGTTTAATACTCAGACTAAGTGTCTAGTGGTTTTCTTGCGTCAATGGGCCTATACTCTCTGGAGGTTAGAAAAATGAGACATTGAAACATATAAGATTCTGAGGGGGATTGACAAGGTAGATGCTGAGAGGTTGTTTCCCCTGGCTAGAGAGTCTAGAACTAGGTGGCATAGTCTCAGGATAAGGGGTCGGCCATTTAGGACTGAGATGGGGAGGAATTTCTTCACTCAGAGGGTTGAGAGTCTTTGGAATTCTCTGCCCCAGAGGGCTGTGGATGCTGAGTCGTTGAGTATATTCAAGGCCGAGATTGATAGATTTTTGGACTCTAGGGGAATCAAGGGCTATGGAGATTGGGCGGAAAAGTGGAGTTGAGGTTGCAGATCAGCCATGATCTTGTTGAATGGCTCGAGGGGCTGAGCTCTACACTCTGGGGTAGAGAATCACAAAGATTCACAACCCTCTGAGTGAGGAAATTCTTCCTCATCTCAGTCTTAAATGGTCCGATCCCTTATCCGTATGGCCCACTCCTGCTCTTAATTCTTATGTCCTTATGTTCTCTGCCTGAAAGGGTGGGGGAAGCAGATTCAGTGGTAACTTTCAAAAGGGAATTGGCTATAGACTTGAAGAGGAAATATTTGTAGGATTATGGAGAAAGAGCAGGAACTAATTGGAGAGCTCTTTTCAAAGAGCCGGCACAGGCACGATGGGCCGAATGGCCTCCTACTGTGCTGTACAATTCTATGAGGGTGCGCTGCATTGTTGGAGGTGCCATCTTCTGAATGAGATGTTCAGGCGGACGTATAAGATCCCACTAGTTGAAGAGCAGGCGAGTCCTCCCAGTGTCCTGGCCAACATTTAGCCCTCAACCGACACCACCATAAAGAGATTTAACTGGTCATTTGCTGTGTACGGAATGGCTGCCACATTTGCCCACATCCCCACAGTGACTGAACCTCAAATGTGCTTCATATGGCCCCGATTTTAACTCCAGATGGATTCCCCACGCATCCTGAGTTAAAATTACAGTCGGGTCTCAATGATGTCATCGGGCCGCAGCGTGCATGTGTAAAGAGGGAAACTGTTGGCTCCGGGCGCCTGTCCATGCTGCCTGCTCAGGAGAACAGGTTAAAATTGCAGATGTTGCGATCGTGGCGGCTTTCAGACAGGTAAAGAAGCTGGTATCAGTAATGGTGACCATGAAACTACCGGATTGTCGTAAAAACCCATCTGGTTCACTAATGTCCTTTAGGGAAGGAAATCTGCCATCCTTACCCAGTCTGGCCTATATGCGACTCCAGACCCACAGCAATGGTTGATTCTTAACTGAATTGGCCCAGCGAGACACTCAGTTGTCAAGAAGGTGGCTCACCATCACTTTCTCAAGGGCAATTAGGGATGGGCAATAAATGCTGGCTTTGCCAGCGACGCCCACATCCCGTGAATGATTAAAAATTTTTTTTAAAGGAGCCAGGGCGATTTTAACTGCTCACCCGCCAGGTTTCTGCTGAGCGAGCAGGATTAAAATTGGCAGTGAGAAGCGCTTTGAGATGTTTCAACCTGATGAGGTAATGCTGCACTTCCATTCCGCCTCTCAACCCTAGGGGCACGGAGAGTGGCAAATCAAGGGGAGGGGGTTGGACCAATGGATCATTCAGCCTCGCTTGATCGATCAGTCGAAGCATTAGTCATAGAGTCATAGAGTAATACAGCACGGATAGAGGCCCTTCGGCCCATCGTGTCCGCGCCGGCCATCAAGCCCTGTCTAATCTAATCCCATATTCCAGCATTTGGTCCGTAGCCTTGTATGCAATGGCATTTCAAGTGCACATCCAAATGCTTCTTAAATGTTGTGAGGGTTTCTGCCTCCACAACCCTTTCAGGCAGTGAGTTCCAGACTCCAACCACCCTCTGGGTGAAAAAGTTCTTTCTCAAATCCCCTCTAAACCTCCCGCCCTTTACCTTGAATCTATGCCCCCTAGTTATCGACCCCTCTACTAAGGGAAAAAGCTCCTCAGCATCCATCCTATCTATGCCCCTCATAATTTTGTACACCTCAATCATGTCCCCCCTCAGCCTCCTCAGCTCCAAGGAAAACAAACCCAACCTGCCCAGTCTCTCTTCATAGCTGAAGCACTCCAGCCCTGGTAACATCCTGGTGAACCTCCTCTGCACCCTCTCTAACGCGATCACATCCTTCCTGTAGTGTGGCGACCAGAACTGCACACAATATTCCAGCTGTGGCCTAACCAGTGTTTTATACAGCTCCATCATAACCTCCTTGCTCTTATATTCAATGCCTCGGCTAATGAAGGCAAGTATCCCATATGCCTTTTTTACCACCTTATCCACCTGTTCCGCCGCCTTCAGGGATCTGTGTACTTGCACACCCAGATCCCTCTGACCCTCCGTCTTGCCTAGGGTCTTTCCATTCATTGTCTATTCCTTTGCCTTGTTAGTCCCCCCAAAGTGCATCACCTCGCACTTTTCCGGGTTAAATTCCATTTGCCACTGTTCCGCCCATCTGACCAACCCATCTATATCGTCCTGCAGACTGAGGCTACCCTCCTCGCTATTTACCACCCTACCAATTTTTGTATCATCCGCGAACTTACTGATCATACCCTTTACATTCATATCCAAGTCATTAATGTAGACCACAAACAGCAAGGGACCCAGCACCGATCCCTGTGGTACCCCACTGGCCACAGGCTTCCAGTCACAAAAACAACCTTCGACCATCACCCTCTGCCTTCTGCCACTAAGCCAGTTTTGTATCCAATGTGCCAAGGCACCCTGGATTCCATGGGCTCTTACCTTCTTGACCAGTCTCCTGTGCGGGACTTTATCGAAGGCCTTACTGAAATCCATGTATACCACATCCACTGCGTTACCCTCATCCACACACCTAGTCACCCCCTCAAAAAATTCAATCAAATTAGTCAGACATGATCTTCCCTTGACAAAGCCATGTTGACTATCCCTGATTAATCCTTGCCTCTCCAAGTGGAGACAAATTTTGTCCCTCAGGATTTTTTCCAATAATTTTCCTACCACTGATGTTAGGCTCACTGGCCTGTAGTTCCCCGGTTTTTCCCTACTACCCTTCTTGAATAATGGTACTACATTAGCGGTTCTCCAGTCCTCTGGCACATCCCCTGTGGCCAGAGAGGTCCTGAATATATGTGTTAGAGCCCCCGCAATCTCCTCCTTTGCCTCACACAGCAGCCTGGGATACATTTCATCCGGGCCTGGGGATTTATCCATTTTTAGGCCAGCTAAAACCGCCAATACCTCCCCCCGCTCGATGTTAATATGTTCGAGCATATCACAGTCCCCCCGCCCTATTTCTATGTCTACATCGTCCTTCTCCATAGTGAAAACAGACGCAAAAAATTCATTCAGAACCCCTCCTACATCTTCCGGCTCCACACACAGATTGCCACTTTTGTCCCTAATGGGCCCTATTTTTTCCCTAGTTATCCTCTTACCCTTAATATACTTATAAAACATCTTCGGATTTTCCTTTATTTTGCTTGCCAGTGTTATTTCATGGCCCCTCCTTGATCTCCTAATTTCTTTTTTAAGTATCCCCCTGCACTTTTTGTACTCCTCTAGGGCTTCCTCCGTCTTTAGCCTTTTGTATCTACCAAAAGCCCTCCTTTTTTTCCTAATCCATTCCCGTATATCCCCTGACATCCAAGGTTCCCTGTGGTTTTTGGAACCACCCTTGACCTTTACGGGAACATGTTGCCATTGTATGATCTCAATCTCCCTTCTGAAAGCCTCCCATTGCTCCGATGCGGATTTTCCTACAAGTAGCTGATCCCAGTCCATTTTGGCCAGATCCTGCCTTATCCTATTAAAATCGGCCTTCCCCCAATTTAGAACCTTTATTTCCGGCCCATCCCTGTCCTTTTCCATGACCACCTTAAATCTTACCATATTATGGTCACTATCACCAAAGTGCTCACCTACTAGCACTTTTTCCACTTGGCCGGCCACATTCCCTAGAATTAGGTCCAGTACCGCCCCCTCTCTTGTAGGACTTTCTACATGCTGGCTCAAAAAGCTCTCCTGGATGCACTTTAAGAATTCTACACCCTCTGAGCATTGTGCCAAATTTAAAATTCCAGGAACATGAGGAGGCCATTCAGCCCCTCGAGCCTGCTCCGCCATTCAGTGAGATCATGGCTGATCTGCGACCTAACTCCATATTCCCGCCTTTGGCCCATATCTCTTAATAACTTTGGCTAACAAAAAGCTAGCAATCTCCGATTTAAAATTAACAATTGATCTAGCATCAATTGCCGTTTGCAGAAGAGAGTTCCAAACTTCTACCACCCTTTGTGTGTAGAAGTGATTCCTGACTTCACTCCCAAAAGGTCTGGCTTTAATTTTTAGACCCTGTCCTCTAGTCCTCAAATCCCCAATCAGCGGAAATAGTTTCTCTCTATCTACCCTATCTGTTCCCCTTCATATCTTGAAAACTTCAAATCACTCCTTAACCTTCTAAATTCCAAGGGATACAACCCTAGTTTGTGTAATCTCTCCTTGTAATCTATCCCCTGGAGTCCAGGTATCATTCTGGCTAAAATTCTCATCCTTGTTTTCAAATCCCTCTGACCTCGCCCCTCCCTATCTCTGTAATCTGCTTCAACCCGACAACCCTCCGAGATCTCTGCGCTCCTCCAATTCTGGCCTCTTGCGCATCCCAGATTTTAATCGCTCCACCATTGTCGGCCATGCCTTCAGCTGCCTGGGTCCTAAGCTCTGGAATTCCCTCCCTAAACCTCTCTGCTACTCTTTTTTTCCTTCCTTTTACAACGCTCCTTAAAACCTATCTCTTTGAGCAAGTCTGCCCTCTGATATCTCCGTATGTGGCTCGGTGTCAAATGTTTGTTAGATAACTCTCCTGAGAAGCGCCCTGGGATGTTTTACTACCTTGAAGGCGCTGTATAAATGTAAGCTGTTGTTGTTGTGTTCGTAGAGCCTGTATCCCATGACTGGTGTTCAAGTAACTGAAGTCAACCTGTTGTCTTTCAGGTACATGTACAATAGGAAAGGTTACTGGAATGACTGGTCGGTTCCAGTGCTCGTACTAGCTTCAGCTGGGTTCATATACGTCGCATTTTTACAGGTAAGTTGTAAGTCGATGTTAAGTCCGATCTGCAAGGATTTCTTTTGTAGGGCAGGGGTATATAATGAAGATGGGGTGAGATTTGGGTCTTCGTCGTTATGGAACTCACTGCCTGAAAGGGTGGTAGAGGCAGAAACCCTCATCACATTTAAAAAGTACTTGGATATGCCCTTGAAGTGCCGTAACCTGCAGGGCTACGGACCAAGAGCTGGAAAGTGGGATCAGGCTGGATCGCTCTTTGTCGGCCGGCATGGACACGATGGGCCGAATGGCCTCCTTCTGTGCTATAAATTTCTATGATTCTATGGGATTTTCAGTGTAACCGTGGTAACCATGATGACAGCTGCATAGCGATAGGAAGTTACCTCAACTTTCCTGCAACTTTAGACCAATTAGCAGAGATATGGGGGTGGGGGGGGAATGATGCAATGGATCCATCAACTAAACTGGAGAGGGGGCAAATGGTATGTTGGCCTTTGTAGCGAGAGGATTCGAGTACAGGAACAAGGATGTCTTGCTGCAGTTGTACAGGGCCTTGGTGAGACTGCACCTTGAGTATTGTGTGCAGTTTTGGTCGCCTTATCTGAGGAAGGATGTTCTTGCCATGGAAGGAGTGCAGCGAAGATTCACCAGGCTGATACCTGGGATGGCAGGAGTGATGTATGAGGAGAGATTGGGTCGATTGGGCTTATACTCGCTGGAGTTTAGAAGAATGAGAGGGGATCTCATTGAAACTTATAAAATTCTAACAGGACTAGACAGACTAGATGCAGGAAAGATGATCCCGATGGTCGGGGAGTCCAGAACCAGGGGTCACAGTCTAAGGATAAGGGGTAAGCCATTTAGGACAGAGATGAGGAGGAATTTCTTCACCCAGAGAGTGGTGAACCTGTGGAATTCTTTACCACAGAAGGCAGTTGAGGCCAATTCATTAAATATATTCAAGAAGGAGTTAGATATATTTCTTAAGGCTAAAGGGATCAAGGGATATGGGGAGAAGGCAGGGACAGGGTACTGAGTTTGGATGATCAGCCATGATCTCATTGAATGGCGGAGCAGGCTCGAGGGGCCGAATGGCCTGCTCCTATCTTCTATGTTTCTATGGAGAGACAGAGACAGTCTCTGTCACAGGTGGGGCAGACGGTGGTTGAAGGGGCGGGTGGGTGGGGTGCTTGGGTTGACGTGCGCTCCTTGCGCTGCCTGCGCTTGGCTTCCGCTTGCTCCCGGCGAAGAGACTCGGTGTTCGGCGCCTCCCCGGATGCTTTTCCTCCACTTTGTGCGATCTTGGGTCAGGGATTCCCAGGAGTCGGTGGGGATGTTGGATCCAGGGGTCCAAGTGAGAGATGGGCCTCATAACACATTAGAGAAGGGGAAAAGAGAAAAAGAATTCAAATTAGTGCTGGAAATCTGAACTAGAAACAGGTTACTTAAAATCTTTGAACAAGCTTTTGGTCACTTCTCCTGATTAAAATTGGGACTCAATGGTGTCTGTGTGCGAGTGGTAGATAGTGGTTATGTTACTGGACTAGTAATCCAGAGGCCTGGACTAATGATCCGGTGATGTGAGTTCAAATCCCACTACGGCAGCTGGGGAATTTAAATTTAGTTAATTAAATAAATCTGGAATAAAAAGCTAGTGTCAGTAATGGTGGCCATGAAACTACCGGATTGTCGTAAAAACCCATCTGGTTCACTAATGTCCTTTAGGGAAGGAAATCTGCCGTCCTTACCCGGTCTGGCCTATATGTGACTCCAGACCCACAGCAATGTGGTTGACTCTTAACTGCCCTCTGAAATGGCCCAGCGAGACACTCAGTTGTGTCAACTGCCAGGAAAACCTTCACCACACGACTGCAGCGGTTCAAGAGGGCGGCTCACCACCACCTGCTCGAGGGCAATTAGCGACGCCCTCATCCAATGCATTAAAAAAAAACTTCACCTGAAAACTACATTTTAATTACATTGAAGTCGATTGCAAGTAAAAATGGGGAGTGATGTAATGCCGACTCACTATCGCTCGTTTTACACGATCGCACATCGTCAAGATCTACCCACCAATGATGAACTTTTCCCTCCAATTCATGTAAAAAGTATTTGTTGACTGGACCAATTTGAGTACAGGAGCAAGGATGTCTTACTACAGTTATACAAGGCCTTGGTGTGACCACACCTGGAGTACTGTGTGCAGTTTTGGTCTCCTTACCTAAGAAAGGATATACTTGCCGTAGAGGGAGTGCAGCAAAGGTTCACCAGACTGATTCCTGGGATGGCGGGATTGTCGTATGAGGAGAGATTGGGTCGACTAGGCCTATATTCACTAGAGTTTAGAAGAATGAGAGGGGATCTCATTGAAACGTATAAAATTCTGACAGGGCTAGACAGACTGGATGCAGGGAGGATGTTTCCCCTGGCTGGGGGGTCTAGAACGAGGGGTCACAGTCTCAGGATACGGGGTAGGACATTTAGGACTGAGATGAGATGAGAAATTTCTTCACTCAGAGGGTGGTGAGCCTGTGGAATTCTCTATCACAAAAGGCTGTGGAGGCCAAGTCACTGAATATATTTAAGAAGGAGATAGATAGATTTCTAGACACAAAAGGCATCAAGGGGTATGAGGAGAGAGCGGGAATATGGTATTGAGATAGAGGATCAGCCACGATCATATTGAATGGCGGAGCAGGCTCGAATGGCCGACTCCTGCTCCTATTTTTGCTATGTTTCTATTTGGTAAGTGGGGCACTTTGGAGATTGACAGGGGTCGCACGGCAATGAATGCGCACAATGCAGGTTGATTTGATGCTGTTATAGACATGCTGTAACTTTCATTAAGCCGGCACAGGCACGATGGGCCGAATGGCCTCCTGTGCTGTATGATTCTATGATTCCATCAACTAATGCAATAATGGCTCCTTTTTGCAGATTTTAGCACTATGTCACATAGCAGTGGGACAACAGATGAATCTACACTGGCTGCACAAGGTAAGTGCCAGAGGAGCAAGTCAGATTGCCAGAGCAACAATCTTTCCCCCTCCACTTTTGCTGATTGTTGACTCGTCTGTTGCTTTGTTTCCATGGGTGACGGCAACAGTCCGGCACCTCGTGCAAGTACCGGAAACCTGATAGCAGGTCTATAGGGAAAGAGCAGGGGGGAGTGGGACTAATTGGAGAGCTCTTTCAAAGAGCCGGCACAGGCACGATGGGCCGAATGGCCTCCTCCTGTGTTGTATGATTCTACGATATAATTCTACTAAATGACCTTTCTCCGAGATAGTTGCGCGCCAGTGGGCTGTTGGATCAAGTGCGGCATCGCAATGAGCCCAATCCTGTCCATAACTGACATTCGCGCATGCAGAATTCATCAGGAAACGATCAGGATATGGAACCCTGGCTAATTTTTTTTTTTAGACAATGAATTCTCATAGGTGAGTTTATCTCTCCTACCCTTCTTTAACAATGGAGTGACTTACTAAATTTCCAATCCAAGGGGACAATTCCTGAATCAAGAGAGCTTTGGACGATCATGACTAGAGCGTCTACAATTTCCTCACCTCCTCTCAGGATAAGGGGTCGGCCATTTGGGTCTGAGATGAGAATTTTTTTCGCTTCGAGGGTTGTGAATCTTTGGAATTCTCTACCTCAGCGGGCTGTGGATGCTCAGTCGTTAATTATGCTCACGGCGGAGATCGATAGATTTTTGAATTCTAGGGGAATCAAGAGATATGGGGATTGGGCGGGAAAGTGGAGTTAAGGTCGAAGATCAGCCATGATCTCATTGAATGGCGGAGCAGGCTCGAGGGGCCGTATGGCCGACTCCTGTTCCTAATTCTTTTTTCTGAATACCCTGGGGTGGAAACCATCAGGTCTTGGAGACTTGTCAATCTTCAGTCTCATTATTTTCTCCATTACCATTTTTTAAACTTATATTAGATCTAGTTCGTTCTTTTCCTTGATTTATTTTTACTTTTCCTCCTATCTCTGGTACTTTATCTTCTTCCTCTGCTGTGAAGACCGACAGAAAGTAGTTAGCTCATCTGCCATTCCCTTATTTTCATTACAATAACACCTGTGTCTGTCTTTAAGGAGCCCACATTACACTTAACCACCCTTTTTCTCTTCATATACTTGTAAAAACCTTTAATGTTATCCGAGAGAGATTTTGCCTTCCCCCGTTGCTGTCCCTGGCCTCCTGTGCAGCCCCCCTCCCCCCAGGCGGAGTGTCGGCTGCGCTCCGTGATCCCGGCACTTCCCTTGAGTGCCGGGCTCGTTTGCCGGCACTCTGATCCCCGGTGGTCCAGCTGGGCCCCGAGTCGCGCTGTGCTAGGCCCCTCCCCTTTAATAAAGGGAGGAAGGCCAGCAGTACCGCGGCGCGATGTGCCGCAGAGCGTGACGCTGCTGCACGTAGCGCCGCGATAGTCACTCCCAGCACCCCAAGAGGGCGGGGGGGCAGCGCTTCCAGTAGCGCCCCGCCTCCCTCTTGGGACGCTACCGGTGAATTTTGGGCGTGGGGGTGCTACCTTTTTCGGGGCGCTAAAAGTAGCGCCCCGGCGAAGTTAGCGCCCCAAAGGGGGCATGACTCAATTTCGCCCCGAGTCTGTGCAGGGCCTTAACTTCTGCTCTTCACTGTCACAGGTTGGGCTGATGGTGATATTGATCGCTATTCTCGTCGCCATGGTGTCGGTCAATCAGCTGTGGAATGAAGAATGGGACATTATTCTTGTGTCATTCCAAGTAAGTATTTATTCATTCTCCCATTACCTTTTATCCGCTATAGTTTTAAAATCTGTTTGTTTTCCTTTTTTTTTGCAGATCGACAAATTATAATGGATTGTTATCATGGAACGATACAGCATAGAAGGAGGCCATTCGGCCCATCGTGCCTGTGCTGGCTCTTTGAAAGAGCTCTCCAATTAGTCCCACTCCCCCCTGCTCTTTCCCCACAGCCCTGCAAATGTTTTCTTTTCAAGAATTTATCCAATTCCCTTTTGAAAGTTACTATTGAATCTGCTTCCACCGCCCTTTCAGGCAGCGCATTCCAGATCACAACAACTCGCTCCGTAAAAAAAATTCTCCTCATTTCCCCTCTGGTTCTTTTCCCAAATACCTTAAGTCTGTGTCCTCTGGTTACCGACCCTCCTGCCAGTGGAAACCCCTTCTTCACATCTACTCTATCAAAGTCCCTCATCATTTTGAACACCTTTGTTAAATCTCCCCTTAACATTCTCTACTCTAAGGATAACAGCTTCTCCAGTCTCCCCGTGTAACTGAAGTCCCTCATCGCTGGTACCATTCTAGTAAATCTCCTCTGCACCCTCTTCAAACCCTTGACATCGTTCCTAAAGTGCGGTGCCCAGAATTGGGCACAATGGGCCTGAATTTCCGATCGGAGGCTTTGTGTGGAAAAAATCTACGAATTTACCTGCTGGCTCCGTAGATCCCGAGGCTTGTGATCCTGGGCCTCTGGCTCTACGAAATGCGCAGAGGCCCAGGAATCCCAGGGGTGCATGCGGTTCTTTTTTATAATTTGTTTTATGGGATGTGGGCGTCGCTGGCAAGGCCAGCATTTATTGCCCATCCCCAGTTGCCCTTGAGAAGATGGTGGTGAGCCACCGCCTTGAACCGCTGCAGTCCGAGTGGTGAGGGTGCTCCCACAGTGCCGTTAGGGAGGGAGTTCCAGGATTTTGACCCAGCGACGATGAAGGAACGGCCCGAAGTCAGGATGGTGTGTGACTTGGAGGGGAACTTGGAGGTGGTGGTGTTCCCATGCGCCTGCTGCCCTTGTCCTTCTAGGTGGTAGAGGTCGCGGGTTTGGGAGGTGCTGCCGAAGAAGCCTTGGCGAGTTGCTCCAGTGCATCTTGTAGATGGTACACACTGCAGACACAGTGCGCCGGTGGTGGAGGGAGTGAATGTTTAAGGTGGTGGACGGGGTGCCAATCAAGCGGGCTGCTTTGTCCTGGATGGTGTCGAGCTTCTTGAGTGTTGTTGGAGCTGCACTCATCCAGGCAAGTGGAGAGTTTTCCATCACACTCCTGACTTGTGCCTTGTAGATGGTGGAAAGGCTTTGGGGATTCAGGAGGTGAGACACTCGCCACAGAATACCCAGCCTCTGACCTGCTCTTGATGCCACAGTATTTATGTGGCTGGTCCAGTTAAGTTTCTGGTCAATGGTGACCCCCAGGATGTTGATGGGGGATTCGGTGATGGTAATGCCGTTGAATATCAAGGAGCGGTGTTTAGACTCTCGCTTGTTGGAGATCATTGCAAGCGCCCCTGAGATCACGTAGGCCATGGGGAACCAATCACAGAAGGGAATCCCCCTTCACACTTTGACAGGTCTCTCCGCACAGACCTGTCAAAAGTATGAATAGGGATCACTTTTAAAAAAAAAGTGAAATATTAAATACATTTTTTATCACATTTAAAATTAATTAAAATTAAATTAAATATTTTAATCAAAAATTAATTATTTTGAGAAAATAATTAGTTTTTTACAGGGCTAAAAATAAACTTACCATTCTTAAAAGTATTTTAAAATTATAAATCAGTGAAAAAATTTTATTTTATTTTTTTACCAGGCGTAAGATTTTTAAACGTATTCAGCGGGCGGACATTGTACAGAAAGCGGAACTCCCTGTCCGCAGAGGCCCTTCTCCCGGGCAGGCGGATGATCTTGACAGATCGCAGGTGCCGGGTTTTAGCGCATGCGCTTCACAGGCCTAAACCCGGAGCTTGCGCGGCCGCTACGAGATGCATGCACTTCGTACGCACCCGGGGGGCAGAAAATCCAGCCCATTACACCAGCTGGGGTCTAACCAGTGATTTATAAAAGTTTAGCACAACTTCCTTGCTCTTTTTTTACTCTCTGCCACTTTTTCTCTTTTACATCTTGTCGTTTGAAAACATGATAACACACGCCGTCCAACACACCACCCCACACCCCGACTGACCCCCTCTCCCCAGCGCTCCGAGTCGCTCACAGAGAACACCCCGCTCTCCAGGTCGTTCCATGCTCCCGACCCCCTCTCCTGATAATATTGTGAACTCTTTCCAAAGCAAATGACTTGTGAGCGCTGCATCGCTCTGTCTGCTAGCGCCAAACGCTTGTTTCAATGGAGGAGGAGAAGGAAAGCGTTGTACGGTAAGATTGACGTTTTATTTTTTTCCCCCCCCTCAAACAGGCCACGGCGCCCTTCCTGCACATTGGAGCAGTCGCCGCCGTTACGATGCTGGCCTGGCTCGTCGCCGGCCAATTTGCTCGATCGGAGAAAGTCGGTACGTAGTGTCCATTTGGCGCGCCTTGTCCCGTCGGTCGTTGCCGGAGCGCGTGAACCCTCCCCTCCCCCCGAGTGTGAACCCTCCCCTCCCCCCGAGTGTAAGAACATAAGAACTGGGAGCAGGAGTAGGCCAATCGGCCCCTCGAGCCTGCTCTGCCATTCAATAAGATCATGGCTGATCTGATCCTAACCGCCAATCCACTATCACAGAACCATCTCCTGGATCTAACAGAATTAGACACACGAAATAGGAGCAGGATCAGGCTACACGGCCCCTGGGCCCGCTCCGCTACCCACAGGGCCATGTCCGATCCGAACCTAGACTCATGCCCAAATTCCTGCCCGCTCCCCGTAACCCTTAATTCCCTTTTCTTCTAGGAAGCTGTCTATTTCTGTTTTAAATTTATGTAATGATGTAGCTTCTACAGCTTTGTGGGGCAGCATATTCCATGGACCTACCACCCTCTGAGTGAAGTAGTTCCTCCTCATCTCAGTTTTGAAAGAGCAGCCCCTTATTCTAAGACTATGCCCCCTAGTTCTAGTTTCACCCATCATCGGGAACATCCTCCCCGCATCCACCCGATCCAACCCCTTCACAATCTTATATGTTTCAATAAGATCGCCTCTCATTCTTCTGAACTCCAATGAGTAGAGTCCCAATCTACTCAACCTCTCCTCATATGTCCATCCTCTCATCCCCGGGATTAACCGAGTGAACCTTCTTTGTACTGACTCGAGAGCAATTATGTCTTTTCTTAAGTATGGACACCAAAACTGTATGCAGTATTCCAGGTGCGGTCTCACCAATACCTTGTACAACTGAAGCAATACCTCCCTATTTTTATATTCTATCCCCCTAGCAATGAAAGCCAACATTCCATTGGCCTTCTTAATCACTTGCTGCACCTGCATACTAACCTTTTGAGTTTCGTGCACCAGGACCCCCAGATCCCTTTGTACTTCAGTACTTTCCAGTTTCTTGCCATTAAGATAATAACTTGCTCTACGATTTTTCCTGCCAAAGTGCATAACCTCACACTTTCCAGTATTGTATTCCATCTGCCAAATCTCTGCCCACTTACTTAGCCTGTCTATGTCCCCTTGCAGGTTTTTTATGTCCTCCTCACTCACTACTTTCCCTCCCATCTTAGTATCATCTGCAAACTTTGATATGTTACACTCGGTCCCCTCCTCCAAATCGTTAATATAGATTGTAAAGAGTTGGGGACCCAGCACTGACCCCTGTGGAAGACCACTAGTTACTGATTGCCAGTCTGAGAATGAACCATTTATCCCAACTCTCTGCCTTCTGTTAGATAGCCAATTCTCTATCCATGCCAGAATATTACCCCCAATCCCGTGATTTTTTATCTTAAGCAATAATCTTCTGTGTGGCACCTTGTCAAATGCCTTTTGGAAGTCTAAATACACTACATCCACTGGTTCCCCTTTATCCACCCTATACGTTACTTCCTCAAAGAACTCCAGCAAATTTGTCAAACATGACTTCCCCTTCATAAAACCATGCTGACTTTGTCCTATTAAATTATGATTATCCAAATGTCCTGTTACTGTCTCCTTAATAATGGACTCCAAAATTTTACTTACCACAGATGTTAGGCTAACCAGTCTATAGTTTCCAGCCTTCTGTCTACTGCCCTTTTTAAATAAGGGTGTTACATTAGCAGTTTTCCAGTCTGCCGGGACCTTTTCCGAGTCCAGGGAGTTTTGGAAAATTATTACCAATGCATCCACAATCCCTGCCGCCACTTCCCTCAAGACCCTAGGATGTAAGCCATCAGGTCCAGGTGATTTAACCGCCTTGAGTCCCATTATTTTACCGAGTACCACTTCCTTAGTGATTTTGATCGTGTTTAGCTCCCCCCCCCTCCCCCCCCCCCCCCTTAGCCCCGTTTGTCCAGTGTTGGGGTATTCTTAGTGTCTTCTACTGTAAAGGCTGATATAAAATACTCATTCAGTGTTTTTGCCATCTCCATATTTCCCACCATTAATTTCCCGGTCTCATCCTCTAAGGGACCAACATTTACTTTAGCCACCCTTTTTCTTTTTATATAACTATAAAAACTCTTACTATCTGTTTTTATATTTTTTGCTAATTTACTTTCATAATCTATCTTCCCTTTCTTAATCAATCTTTTTGTTATTTTTTGCTGTCTTTTAAAGTTTTCCCAATCCTCTATCCTCCCACTAGATTTGGCTACCTTATATGCCCTTGTTTTTAGTCGAATACTATCCTTAATTTCTTTACTTAGCCACGGATGGCTGTCTTTTCTTTTACACCCTTTTCTTCTCAGTGGAATATATATTTTTTGGAAGTTGTAAAATAACTCCTTAAATGTACACCACTGCTCATGTATCGTCTTACCCTTTAATCTATTTTCCCAATTCACTCTACTCAATTCCACTCTCATAGTCTCCTTTATTCAAGCTTAGCACGCTTGTTTGAGATCCAACCTTCTCACCCTCTAATTGAATATGGAATTCAACCATGTTATGGTCACTCATTCCAAGGGGATCCTTTACTAGGACAGTTTTAATTAATCCTGTCTCGTTACACAGGACCAGATCTAAGGTTGCTTGCCCCCTGGTCGGTTCAGTTACATACTGCTCAAGAAACCCATCCCTAATACACTCAATGAACTCATCCTCAAGGCAGCCCTGCCCAATTTGATTTGTCCAATTAATATGGCAGTTAAAATCCCCCATAATTATAGATGTTCCCTTATTACAAGCCTCAACTATTTCCTGATTGATACTCCGTCCAACAGAGTTGCCACTGTTCAGAGGCCTATAGACTACGCCCACTAGTGTTTTTTTCCCCTTATTATTCTTTACCTCCACCCAAGCTGTTTCATTATCTTGATCTTTTGACCCAATATCATTTCTCTGTATTACAGTGATTCCTTCGTTTATTAACATAGCCACCCACCTCCCCTTCCTTCCTGTCCTTTCTGATCGTTAAATAACCTGGTATGTGTGAACCCTCCCCCCCCCCCCGAGTGTGAACCCTCCCCTCCCCCCCCCCCCCCCCCCCCGAGTGTGAACCCTCCCCTCCCCGAGTGTGAACCCTCCCCTCCCCCCCGAGCGCGAACCCTCTCCGCTCCCACCTTTTTCATACTGGCCCAGAATTTACTGGGGCGGGGAATCTTGCGGCGCACTCCGTTAGTTGGGCTTCTTCCCTCACCCCTCCCAAACAAATTGTTTTGTGCCTTAACTTGCTGGAGGTGCGGCGAGGGCAACGAGGCATCCGGGGCTTGAGTGAACAACGGGACCAACAGCCTATCTCCCTAACCCATGAGATTTAATGATTGAGAAAGAAACAGAGGAACGACGGAGATGGAAATTGGGTGAATTAGAGTCAAATCGGGTACAGAACGAGATATAAAGAGAGGGAAAGAAAGATTGGATTAGGGGAGAAAAAAGAGACAGCAAAGTAAAAAAAAAAATGTAAAATTTTATATTTTAAAAATCTCTAGCAACTATTTACTAGCTGTTGGAATGAGACTCCACAGTTTCAATTGTTCCCTTTCTGGGACGTTGTTAAGTACCAGCCCTAACTTTCCGTGGCGAGTTCAGCAGGTAATTATGCCGCAGACGCGGCAACTTCACGGAACTCACGGGATGATTGACGCCGAGCTACCGCTTTCGCAAGGCTGGCGGTGGAGCGGCACAAATCGTCCAGCAACCTGTGGCGATTCGCAACTCGCGCCATATCACTTCCTCGCCACACACAAGTTTCTGGACGATTTACACGCTAATAACCGCAAACCCGCCATTATGGTCCCCAGCAGATTCTGGGCCCGTTGTCTCGATGAATACTTTTGCCTCCGCTTTCTCTTAAAGGTGCTTTCCATTCCCGCTTGTTAACGATCGCCGCTCGTCTGTTTCAGGTTTTCAGATCTTTCTGCTGTTCGCTTATCTAGGATTCTTAGTGGCACTTTATCTGGTCCCTCTGGTGATCTACTCCCCGTGTATTATGAAGAGGGAGGACCTGAGCCGGAGGCCGGCCATCATTGGAAACCGAGGTGTGCCGATGGTATGTACCCGCTGATGGCGCTTTAGCACTCGCCAGCGTTTCTTTCAAGGAGTGTCTCCAAAAATCAAACGACAGCGAATAACTGGGGTTAGGACAAGTGATTTGGAAGAATGTGGCTTCCTGTACATTTCTACTCTTCCCCCGCACCCCCATGATGCGCAACACCGACAAGAACTTGCTATTATAGAAAGATTCTACAAGGATGATGCCAAAACCGAGAGGGTTCATAACCATCAAGGACCGGCTGGGGCTCTTTACTCTAGAAAAGAGAAGGCTGAGGGATGACCTGATAGAGGTCTTTAACATTATATGAAAGGGGTTTGATAAGGTAGACACAGAGAAGATGTTTCCACTTGTGGGGGGGAGACCGAAACTAGAGGCCATAAATACAAGATAGTCACAAAAAAAAATCCAACAGGGAATTCAGGAGAAACCTCTTTACCCAGAGAGTGGTGAGAATGTGGAACTCGCTACCACAGGGAGTGGTTGAGGCGAATAGTATCGATGCATTTAAGGGGAAGCTGGATAAACACATGAGGGAGAAAGGAATAGAAGGATATGCTGATGGGGTGAGATGAAGAGGGTGGGAGGATGCTCGTGTGGAGCATAAACACCAGCACGGACCAGTTGGGGTGAATGGCCTGTTTCTGTGCTGTAAATACTCTAATTCTATGTCAACCAGCGGGAAGGTATCTCACACCCCAGTGAGCATTACACTTCCAACACTGCTCATACAGATCCGCATAAGACAGAAGGAAGCATAGAATTGGACAAGAATGTTCGACCTGTCAAGCCTGTTGCTCTCATTGACTGTCGATGATCAACTTGTGGAGAAGAATGTCTTTAGCAAAGAGTGATCACACTTGGAATAGTCTTCCGGGCAGGGTAATGGAGTCAAAAACCAGCGGGTGTTTTTTGCAGGACAGGTTTAGCATTGGTGCAAAGTGCTTTCAGCTTTTCACTGATGCTAAAGTCTCCCGGCCAGTAATGTTCGCGGGACTTCTACCGGCATGACTGTGGCGGAATCCCCAGAGCCGCATCCCTATCCAAAGGTTTTTTCCAGGATTCCTCCTTCCTCCAAAGTTGTGTCTGGAAATTCGCCCATCACCCCCTGTGCTCGCTGACTTACATTGACTGCCAGTTAAGCAGCGCCTCGATTTCAAAATTCTCATCCTTGTTTTCAAATCCCTCCATGGCCTCGCCCCTCTCTATCTCTGTAATCTCCTCCAGCCCCACAAACCCCCCCGAGATGTCTGCGCTCCTCTAATTCTGCCCTCTTGAGGATCCCTGATTAGAATCGCTCAACCTTTGGTGGCTGTGCCTTCTGTTGCCTAGGCCCTAAGCTCTGGAATTCCCTGCCTAAACCTCTCCGCCTCGCTACTTCTCTCTCCTCCTTTAAGATGCTCCTTAAAACCTACCTCTTTGACCAAGCTTTTGGGCACCTGCCCTAATTTATCCTTATGTGGATCGGTGTCACATTTTTTGTCTTAAAATACTCCTGTGCTGCGCCTTGGGCCGTTTCACTACGTTAAAGGTGCTGTATAAATACAAGTTCTAGTTGTTGTTGTTGAAATTGGGGAGCCGCTGTGGCAATGTTGTCTCGCGGAGCCCGAGCCAGGTGTTGAGGCCCGAACGGACTCCAGAGTGAAGATTGGGTGAGACTCCTTCCTTCGAGAATCTTGATGGGCCCTCACCCACCCCGTTGTTGTATTTATGGGACAAGAAACACTTGCATTTCTGTAGCACCTTCCACAACCTCGGGACGTCCTAAAGCACTTTACAGCCAATGAAGTACTTTTTCAAGTGTAGTCACTGTTGTAATGTGGGAAACGTGGCAGCCTTTTGCGCACAGCAAGCTCCCACAAACAGCAACGTGATAATAACCAGATAATCTGTTTTACATAGAAACATAGAAGATAGGAGCAGGAGTAGGCCATTCGGCCCCTCGAGCCTGTTACACCATTTAATGAGATCATGGCAGATCATCCAAATTCAGTACCCTGTCCCTGCCTTCTCCCCATTTCCCTTGATCCCTTTAGCCTTAAGAAATATATCCAACTCCTTCTTGAATATATTTAATGAATTGGCCTCAACTGCCTTCTGTGGTAGATAATTCCACAGGTTCACCACTCTCTGGGTGAAGAAATTCCTCCTCATCTCAGTCTTAAATGGCTTACCCCTTATCCTTAGACTGTGACCCCTGGTTCTGGACTCCCCCACCATCGGGAACATCCTTCCTGCATCTAGTCTGTCTAGTCCTGTTAGAATTTTATAAGTTTCAATGAGATCCCCTCTCATTCTTCGAAACTCTAGCGAATATAAGCCTAATCGACCCAATCTCTCTCCATACGTCATTCCTGCCATCCCAGGTATCAGTCTGGTGAATCTTCGCTGCACTCCCTCCATGGCAAGAACACCCTTCCTCAGATAAGGCAACCAAAACTGCACACAATACTCAAGGTGTGGTCTCACCAAGCAAGGCCCTGTACAACTGCAGCAAGACATCCTTGCTCCTGTACTCGAATCCTCTCGCTATGAAGGCCAACATACCATTTGCCTTCTTAACCGCCTGCTGCACCTGCATGCTTACCTTCAGCGACTGGTGCACAAGAACACCCAGGTCTCGTTGCACTTCCCCTTTTCCAAATCTATTGCCATTCAGATAATAATCTGTCTTCCTGTTTATGCCACCAAAGTGGATAAGCTCGCATTTATCCACATTGGGCAGATGCATGGCAGATGCAGTATAATCACCCAACCTGTCCAAATCGTACTGGAGTTTCTCTGCATCCTCCTCACAGCACACACGCCCACCCAGCTTTGTGTCGTCTGCAAACTTGGAGATATTACATCTAGTTCCCTCGTCTAGATCATTAATATATATTGTGAATAGTTGGGGTCCTAGCACCGATCCCTGTGGTACCCCACTAGTCACTGCCTGCCACTCGGAAAAAGACCTGTTTATTCCAACTCTTTGCTTCCTGTCTGCCAACCAGTTCTCTATCCAAGTCAGTACCTTACCCCCAAACCCATGTGCCTTAACTTTACATGCTAATCTCTTATGCGGGACCTTATCGAAAGCCTTTGAAAGTGTCCCAATACACCACATCCACTGGTTCTCTCTCATCTATTCTACCAGTTACAGCCTCAAAGAATTCCAGTAGATTAGTCAAGCACGACTTACCTTTTGTAAATCCATGTTGACTTTGTCCGATCCTGTCACTGTTTTCCAAGTGCTCTGCTATTACATCTTTTATAATGGACTCTAGCATTTTCCCCACTACTGATGTCAGGCTTACCGGTCTATAATTCCCCCTTTTCTCTCTACCACCTTTTTTAAATAGTGTGGTTACATTAGCTACCCTCCAATCCATGATACTGGTTAAGGGATAAATATTGGCCAGGACACCGGGGATAACTCCCCTGCTCTTCTGTGGAATAGTGCCGCGGGATCTTTCACATCCACCCGAGAGAGCAGACGGGGCTTCGGTTTAACATCTCATCTGAAAGACGGCACCTCCGACAGTGCAGCACATCCTCAGTACTGCACTGGGAGTGTCGGCCTGGATTTTTGTGTTCGAGTCTCTGGTGTGGGGACTGTGAACCCACAACCTTCTGACTCAGAGAGAGAGAGAGAGTGCTACCCCACTGAGCCACTGGCTCACACTACAGGGAGTCCAGGGTGTTGAGTGCAATTAAAGCGTCTAATTTCTCAGGAGTGGAAATTATGTTTGATCTGCGGTTTTGTGTGCGTGGGAGTCGGAGGGAGGAAGTGTGGGGCAGGTTGCAAATTCATGAATTTTCAACCTGTTATTATAAGGCTTTTGGGAAAAAAAACGATCAAATGAAAAATTCATATGGGGGGAAAAAAATGAGTCAACATCGAAGTTCAAATTGATGTTTTTGTTTGTGGGGGGGATTTAATTGTGTTGTTTTTTTGTGCTGTGTTTCTGCGCCGCGATTGGTTTAGTGGCACGGTCGGTATGGTAACAGGCCGCCTGACATCATCGCCAGGCCATTTATGCAGATTTTTAGTGTTTGGGATTGAGAATAATGGGTTTGAAAGTGGGTCACGGTGACACTGCTTTTGAAATAGTTTTTTCATTATTTCTGCAGGGCTTTATGTGTGACCGTTTCACATTTCCGTCTGTCAGAGGGTGTCAGCGTTGGTGTGAATGTATTTTATTTCGTTTGATGAGTCACCTTCCCAACAATGAATCTTCTGAGGGGGTCTCTCACTGTTCCTGAGCCCATGCTTATCACGTCACTCCCATGGTGCAGAATTCCAATTCCCCTTCACTCCCATGGTGCAGAATTCCAATTTCCCTTCACTCCCATCATGCAGGATTCCAATTCCCCTTCACTCCCATTGTGCAGGATTCCAATTTCCCTTCACTCCCATCATGCAGGATTCCAATTCCTGTTCACTCTCATTGTGCAGGATTCCAATTCCCCTTCACTCCCATGGTGCAGAATTCCAATTCCCCTTCGCTCCGATTGTGCAGAATTCCAATTCCCCTTCACTCCCATGGTGCAGAATTCCAATTCCCCTTCGCTCCGATTGTGCAGGATTCCAATTCCCCTTCACTCCCATCGTGCAGGATTCCAATTCCCGTTCACTCTCATTGTGCAGGATTCCAATTCCCCTTCGCTCCCATCGTGCAGGATTCCAATTCCCGCTCACTTCCCACTGTGCAGAATGTGAATGGGCTAAATCTTCTTCATTGATTCCTGTCATACAGAATTCCAATGGCACAATCCTGATCCAAGCACGTTCCTTTCCTGGAAAACCCAACCCAGGTTGATCGGGAATATGACTGCAGTTTGTTCTAACGTGTCACGGCCCACGCGTTAGGTAAATTATCCATTTTAGCAGACGTTCGCGCTCATTTCAGCCCAAAATGGCTGCCTCATCTTGCCGATACCTAAAATGGCCCCGTCGCTTCCCTGCCCCGCGCAAGTTGGAGTGGTGGCCCAGCGAAGTGTTGGGACTGAGTTTAACAGGTTGGAATATCACCACGGTGACACAAGCCCGGCCTTTTCCCAGTGCCAGGGGAGAAAGAGGGAAAGGGGCAAAGAAATAAGTTAAGAATGTCTAGAAAAATAGCTGCCCGTTCACGAAAAGCTTGTTGGTGATTTGAGAGAAAATGGTCCCACGTGAGAAACAGATTTTCCCCATTTAGGGGTTACGAACAACGATGAATGTAAATGCTGCTTGAAAACTTCAGGACAAACCTCTTTACCCAGAGAGTGGTTAGAATGTGGAACTCGCTACCACAGGGAGTGGTCGAGGCGAATAGTATTTAAGGGGAACATAGGAACATGAGAATTAGGAGCAGGAGTCGGCCATTCGGCCCCTCGAGCCTGCTCCGCCATTCAATAAGATCATGGCTGATCTTCGACCTCAACTCCACTTTCCCGCCCTACCCCCATATCCCGATTTCCCCGAGAGTCCAAAAATCTATAACCTCAGTCTTGAATATACTCAATGACTGAGCCTCCACAGCCCTCTGGGGTAGAGAATTCCAAAGATTCACCTCCCTCTGAGTGAAGAGATTTCTCCTCATCTCAGCCCTGAATGGCCGACCCCTTATCCTGAGACTGTGACCCCTGGTTCTAGACTCTCCAGCCAGGGGGGAAACAACCGCTCAGCATCGACCCTGCCAAGCCCTCGAAGAATAAAGGGAGGTTAGATAAACACATGAAGGAGAAAGGAACATGGAATGCTGATAGGATGAGATGAAGAGGGTTGAGAGGAGGAGGCGGCTTATGTGGAGTTTAAACACCGGCTTTGGCCAAATGGTCTGTTTCTGTGCTGTACATTCTATGTAATCCTATGCAATCAACTCTTAAAGCAGGTAACACACTTGCCTCGGAACCTGAAGGGCCATATAATCTAGGCTGAGGTTGAGTCAGCCCATTTTCGAAAGAGAGGTTAAACTAAAAGAACGAAAGACTTGCATTTCTATAGCGCCTTTCATGACCTCAGGATGTCCCAAAGCGCTTTACAGCCAATGAAGTACTTTTTTGCATTCATAGAGTTATACAGCACAGAAAGAGGCCCATTGTGTCTGCACTGGCCATCAAGCCCTCTCTATTCTAATCCCATTTTCCAGCACTTGGTCCGTAGCCTTGTATGCTATGACGTTTCAAGTGCTCGTCTAAAGAGTCATAGAGTCATAGAGTTTTACAGCACAGAAAGAGGCCCTTCGGCCCATCGTGTCTGCGCCGCCCATCCATCCCTGTCCAGTCTAATCCCATTTTCCAGCATTTGGTCCATAGCCTTGTATGCAATGGCATTTCAAGTGCTCATCCAAATGCTTCTTGAATGTTGTGAGGGTTCCTGCCTCTACCACCCTTTCAGGCATTGAGTTCCACATTCCAACCACCCTCTGGGTGAAAAAGTTCCTCCTCAAATCCCCTCTAAATCTCCTGCCCCTTACCCTGAATCTATGCCCCCTTGTTATTGACCCCCCTACTAAGGGGAAAAGTTCCTCTTTGTCTACCCTATCTATGCCCCTCATCATTTTGTACACCTCAATCAGGTCCCCCCTCAGCCTTCTTTGCTCCAAGGAAAACAACCCCAGCCTGTCCAGCCTCTCTTCATAGCTGAGGCGCTCCATCCCAGGTAACATCCTGGTGAATCTTCTCTGCACCCTCTCCAAAGCAATCACATCCTTCCTATAGTGAGGCGACCAGAACTGCACACAGTACTCCAGCTGTGGCCTCACCAGCGTTTTGTACAGCTCCATCATAACCTCCCTGCTCTTATATTCTATGCCTCGGCTAATGAAGGCAAGTATCCCATATGCCTTTTTAACCACCTTATCTACCTGTTCCACTGCCTTCAGGGATCTATGTACATGTACACCAAGGTCCCTCTGACCCTCTGTACTTCCTAGGGTCCTACCACTCATTGTGTATTCCCTTGCCTTATTTGTCCGTCCAAAATGCATCACCTCGCACTTTTCAGGGTTAAATTCCATTTGCCACTTTTCCGCCCATCTGACCAACCCGTTTATATCGTCCTGTAGCCTGAGGCTTTCCTCCTCACAATTTACCACCCCACCAATTTTCGTGTCATCTGCGAACTTACTGATCATACCTTTTACATTCTCATCCAAATCATTTATGTAGATCACAAACAACAAGGGACCCAGCACCGATCCCTGAGGTACCCCACTGGACACAGGCTTCCAGTCACAAAAGCAACCTTCGACCATCACCCTCTGCCTCCTGCCACTCAGCCAGTTTAGGATCCAACGCGCCAAGGCACCCTGGATCCCATGGGCTCTTACCTTCTTGACCAGTCTCCTGTGCGGGACTTTGTCAAAAGCTTTACTGAAGTCCATGTAAACCACATCCACAGCATTTCCCTCATCCACCCCCCTAGTCACACCCTCGAAAAATTCAATCAGATTTGTCAGACATGATTTACCCTTGACAAAGCCATGCTGACTATCCCCGATTAATCCTTGCCTCTCCAAGTGGAGACTAATTTTGTCCCTCAGAATTTTTTCCAATAATTTCCCTACCACAGATGTTAGGCTCACTGGCCTGTAATTCCCTGGTTTATCCCTGCTACCCTTCTTGAATAATGGTACTACGTTAGCTGTTCTCCAGTCCTCTGGTACATCCCCTGTGGCCAGAGAGGTTCTGAAAATTTGTGTCAGAGCCCCTGCAATCTCCTCCTTTGCCTCCCACAGCAGCCTGGGATACATCTCGTCTGGGCCTGGGGATTTATCCACTTTTTGGCCTGCTAAAACCGCTAGCACCTCCTCCCTCTCGATGCTAATATGTTCAAGTATGTCACAGCCCCCTTGCCCGATTTCTATGTCTGCATCGTCTTTCTCCATAGTGAACACAGATGCAAAAAATTCATTTAAAACCCCGCCTACATCATCTGGCTCTACACACAGATTGCCACTTTGGTCACTAATGGGCCCTACCCTTTCCCTGGTTATCCTCTTGCCCTTAATATACTTATAAAACATCTTAGGATTTTCCTTTATTTTGCTCGCCAGTGTTATTTCATGGCCCCTCCTCGCCCTCCTAATTTCTTTTTTAAGTATGCCCCTGCATTTTTTATACTCCTCTAGGGCTTCTTCCGTCTTTAGTCTTTTGTAACTGCCAAAAGCCCCCCTTTTATTTCTAATGCATTCTTGAATGTTGTGAGGGTTCCTGCCTCTACCACCCTTTCAGGCAGTGAGTTCCAGATTCCAACCACCCTCTGGCTGAACACGTTTTTCCTCAAATCCCCTCTAAACCTCCTGCCCCTTACCTTGAAACTATGCCCCCTGGTTAGTGACCCCTCTACTAAGGGGAAAAGTTCCTTTCTATCTACCCTATCTATGCCCCTCATAATTTTGTACACCTCAATCAGGTCCCCCCTCAGCCTCCTCTGCTCCAAGGAAAACAACCCCAGCCTGTCCAGTCTCTCTTCATAGCTGAAGCGCTCCAGCCCAGGTAACATCCTGGTGAATCTCCTCTGCACCCTCTCCAAAGCAATCACATCCTTCCTATAGTGTGGCGACCAGAACTGCACACAGTATTCCAGCTATGGCCTAACTAGCGTTTTGTATAGCTCCATCATAACCTCCCTGCTCTTATATTCTATTCCTACTTTACAACAGTGTAATCACTGTTGTAATGTAGGAAACACGGCAGCCAAATTATGCACAGCAAGCTCCCACAAACAGCAATGTGATAAATGACCAGATAATCTGTTTCTAGTGATGTTGATTGAGGGATAAATATTGGCCCCAGGACACTGGGGAGAACTCCCCTGCTCTTCTAAGAAATCGTGTCGTGGGATCTTTTACATCCACCTGAGAGAGCAAACGGGGCCTCAGTTTAACGTCACATACAAAAGACGGCACTTAAGACAGTGCGGCACTCCCTCAGCACTGCCCCTCCGACAGTGCGGCGCTCCCTCAACACTGCCCCTCCGACAGTGCGGCACTCCCTCAGCACTGCCCCTCCGACAGTGCGGCGCTCCCTCAGTACTGCACTGGGAATGTCAGCCTGGATTTTTATGCTCAAGTCTCTGGAGTGGGACTTGAACCCACGACCTTTTGACTCTGAGGCGAGAGAGTGCTGCCCACTGAGCCATGGCTGACACTAAAGCACCTTAAAGGAAAGAGTACAGCACAGGCGGAGGTCCTCTGGCCCATCGGGCAAGACTAGCTTTTCTATATTCTTCCTTTCTAAGTACTTATCCAATTCCCTTTTAAATGATATTATAGTCTCTGTCTCAATAACCACTTATGACAAACTATTCTAAGCTCTGTGTGGAAATATTTCTTCTAATTTTCTCATTCATTCTTCTAGCTTCTGCCCCCTTGTTACTGATGCACCAACCAGTGGAAACAATCTTTCAAGCAGATAACCTGTCAAAACACTTCATGATTTTGAAAACCGTTCGTTCTCAGTCAGAAGGCTGTGTGTTCGTGTCCCACTCCAGAGACTTGAGCACAGAAATCTAGGCTGACACACCCAGTGCAGCACTGAGAGAGCGCTGCACTGTCAGCGGGGCAGTACTGAGGGAGCGCCGCACTGTCGGAGGGGCAGTACTGAGGGAGTGCTGCACTGTCGGAGGGGCAGTGCTGAGGGAGCGCCGCACTGTCGGAGGGGCAGTACTGAGGGAGCGCCGCACTGTCGGAGGGGCAGTACTGAGGGAGCGCCGCACTGTCGGAGGGGCAGTACTGAGGGAGCGCCGCACTGTCGGAGGGGCAGCACTGAGGGAGCGCCGCACTGTCGGAGGGGCAGTACTGAGGGAGTGCCACACTTTCGGAGGGCCAGTACTGAGGGAGTGCTGCATTGTTGGAGGGGCAGTACTGAGGGAGTGCTGCACTGTCGGAGGGCCAGTACTGAGGGAGCGCTGCACTGTCGGAGGGGCAGTACTGAGGGAGTGCTGCATTGTTGGAGGTACCGTCTCTTGAATGAGACGTTAAACTGAGACCCCGCCTGCCCCCTCAGGTGGACGTAAAAGATCCCAAAGAAGAACAAGGGAATTCTCCCCGGTGTCCTGGCCAATTTATCCCTCAACTAACGTCACCAAAACTGACTATCACATTGCTGTTTTTGGGAGCTTGCTGTGCAGCAAGTTGGCTGCGCCGTTTCCTACATTAAACTTCAAAAAGTACTTCATTGGCTGTAAAGCGCTTTGAGAAATCCTGAGGTCGTGACAGGCACTGGAGAAATCCAAGACGTTCTTTATTGGGCTCTTTTTATTTGGTTGAGGAATGTGCACCCTCTAGAGGCGCAGATGTGAACTGGCTCATCTTTCCCATTAAATGTGGCCGAGTTCAGAGGTCAGATGGCTTACTCACATTAGGCCTCCGCTGTTGAGGTGCGCCAGGCCTCCCCTTACCCGGACTCCGCAGTTTCGCCTCCCGATTCAGGGGACTCGTGCATACCTCTTGGGAGTGTTTGATGGGACAGTGTAGAGGGAGCTTTACTCTGTATCTAACCCGTGCTGTACCTGCCCTGGGAGTGTTTGATGGGACAGTGTAGAGGGAGCTTTACTGTGCATTTAACCCATGCTGTACATAGAACCTGCCCTGGGTGTGTTTGATGGGACAGCCATAGAGTCATAGAGTTATACAGCACAGAAAGAGGCCCTGAGGCCCATCGCGTCCACGCCGGCCATCAAGCCCTATCTAATCTAATCTCATTTTCCAGCATTTGGTCCGTAGCCTTGTATGCTATGGCATTTCAAGTGCTCATCCAAATGCTTCTTGAATGTTGTGAGGGTTCCTGCCTCTACCACCCTTTCAGGCAGTGAGTTCCAGATTCCAACCACCCTCTGGGTGAAAAAGTTCTTCCTCAAATCCCCTCTAAACCTCCTGCCCCTTACCTTGAATCTATGCCCCCTTGTTATTGACCCCTCTACTAAGGGGAAAAGTTCCTTTCTATCCACCCTATCTATGCCCCTTATAATTTTGTACACCTCAATCAGGTCCCCCCTCAGCCTTCTCTGCTCCAAGGAAAACAACCCCAGCCTGTCCAGTCTCTCTTCATAGCTGAAGCGCTCTAGCCCAGGTAACATCCTGATGAATCTCCTCTGCACCCTCTCCAAAGCAATCACATCCTTCCTATAGTGTGGCGACCAGAACTGCACACAGTATTTCAGCTGTGGCCTAACCAGCGTTTTGTACAGCTCCATCATAACCTCCCTGCTCTTATATTCTATGCCTCGGCTAATGAAGGCAAGTATCCCATATGCCTTTTTAACCACCTTATCCACCTGTTCTGCTGCCTTCAGGGATCTATGTACATGCACACCAAGGTCCCTCTGATCCTCTGTCTTTCCTAGGGTCTTACCATTCATTGTGTATTCCCTTGCCTTGTTAGTCCCTCCAAAATGCATCACCTCACACTTTTCAGGGTTAAATTCCATTTGCCACTGTTCCGCCCATCTGACCAACCCATCTATATTGTCCTGTAGCCTGAGGCTTCCCTCCTCGCTATTTACCACCCCACCAATTTTCGTGTCATCTGCGAACTTACTGATCATACCTTTTACATTCACATCCAAATCATTAATGTAGACCACAAACAGCAAGGGACCCAGCACCGATCCCTGCGGTACCCCACTGGACACAGGCTTCCAGTCACAAAAACAACCTTCCACCATCACCCTTTGCCTTCTGCCACTAAGCCAGTTTTGGATCCAATGTGCCAAGGCACCCTGGATCCCATGGGCTCTTACCTTCTTGACCAGTCTCCTATGCGGGACTTTATCGAAAGCCTTACTGAAATCCATGTATACCACATCCACTGCACTACCCTCATCCACACACCTAGTCACCCCCTCGAAAAATTCAATCAAATTGGTCAGACATGATCTTCCCTTGACAAAGCCATGCTGACTAGCCCTGATTAATCCTTGCCTCGCCAAGTGGAGACTAATTCTGTCCCTCAGAATTTTTTCCAATAATTTCCCTTCCACTGATGTTAGGCTCACTGGCCTGTAATTCCCTGGTTTATCCCTACTACCCTTCTTGAATAATGGTACTACGTTAGCTGTTCTCCAGTCCTCTGGCACATCCCCTGTGGCCAGAGAGGTTCTGAAAATTTGTGTCAGAGCCCCTGCAATCTCCTTCTTTGCCTCACGCAGCATACATCTCGTCCGGGCCTGGGGATTTATCCACTTTTAAGCCTGCTAAAACCACTAGTACCTCCTCCCTCTCGATGCTAATATGTTCAAGTATATCACAGTCCCCCTGCCCGATTTCTATGTCTACATCGTCCTTCTCCATAGTGAACACAGATGCAAAAAATTCATTTAAAACCCCACCGACATCCTCTGGCTCTACACACAGATTGCCACTTTGGTCCCTAATGGGACCTACTCTTTCCCTAGTTATCCTCTTGCCCTTAATATACTTATAAAACACCTTAGGATTTTCCTTTATTTTGCTCGCCAGTGTTATTTCATGGCCCCTCCTCGCTCTCCTAATTTTTTTTAAGTATCCCCCTGCACTTTCTATACTCCTCTAGGGCTTCCTCTGTCTTTAGTCCTTTGTATCTGCCAAAAGCCCTCCTTTTTTTCCTAATCCATTCTCGTATGTCCCTTGACATCCAAGGTTCCCTGGGCTTGTTGGTCCCACCCTTGACCTTTACGGGAACATGTTGCCATTGTACTCTCTCAATTTCCTTTCTGAAAGACTCCCATTGCTCCGATGTGGATTTTCCTACAAGTAGCTGATCCCAGTCCACTTTGGCCAGATCCTGCCTTATCATATTAAAATCGGCCTTCCCCCAATTTAGAACCTTTATTTCCGGTCCATCTCTGTCCTTTTCCATGACTACCTTAAATCTCACCGAATTATGGTCACTGTCACCAAAGTGCTCACCTACTAACACTTCTACCACTTGCCCGGCCACATTCCCTAGAATTAGGTCCAGTACCGCCCCCTCTCTTGTAGGACTTTCTACATGCTGGCTCAAAAAGCTCTCCTGGATGCACTTTAATAATTCTGCACCCTCTAAGCCTTTCACACTCTGACTATCCCAGTTAATATTGGGGAAGTTGAAATCCCCCACTATTATTACCCTATTATTTGCACACTTCTCTGAGATTTGCCTACATATCTGTTCCTCTATCTCCCCCTGACTGCTGGGAGTATACTATAGGCCCCCAAACAAAGTGCTTGCCCCCTTTTTGTTTTTAAGTTCTACCCATATGGCCTCATTAGAGGAACCTGCTAAGATATCATCCCTCCTTACAGCAGTAATTGACTCCTTAATTAATATTGCGACACCCCCTCCTCTTTTACCCCCCCCTCTGTCTCGCCTGAAGATTCTATACCCCGGAATATTGAGCTGCCAGTCTTGCCCCTCCCTCAACCATGTCTCCATGATAGCAACAATATCATACTCCCATGTGTTCATCAACACCTTCAGTTCATCCACCTTATTCGCAAGACTCCTTGCATTAAAATAAATGCCATCCAGCCTTGCCCTACTCCCTTGTGCCGTTATATATTTGCTCTGCCTTCCAAGCTGACTTGTTTTTTCCTCTATATTTGGCTGTACATCACCCCCTATTATAGCTCCAATCTGTATCCCATCCCCCTGCCAAGTTCGTTTAAACCCCCCCCAACAGTGCTAGCAAACCTCCCCGCAAGGATATTTGTCCCGTTCTGGTTCAGGTGCAACCCGTCCGACTTGTACAAGTCCCACCTGCCCCAGAAGCAGACCCAGTGACCCAGGAAACTAAAGCCCTCCCTCCTGCACCAACTCTTTAGCCACGCATTCATCTGCTCTATCCTCCTATTCCTATACTCACTAGCACGTGGCACCCGGGAGTAATCCAGAGATTACAACCTTTGAGGTCCTGCTCTTTAATCTGCTACCTAGCTCCCTAAATTCTTGCTGCAGGACCTCATCCCTCTTCCTACCCATGTCATTGGTCCCAATGTGAACCACGACCTCTGACTGTTCACCCTCCCCCTTCAGAATGTCCTGCAGCCGTTCAGTGACATCCTTGACCCTGGCACCAGGGAGGCAACAAACCATCCTGGAGTCACGTCTACGGCCACAGAAACGCCTATCTGTTCCCCTTAGGATAGAGTCCCCGACCACTATTGCTCTCCCACTCTTTTTCCTCCCTTCCTGAGCAGCAGAAGAACCCCCGGTGCCAGGCAGTTGGCTGCTGCTGCCTTCCCCTGGTAAGTCATCCCCCTCAAATCGGTATACCTGTTTGAGAGAGGGATGGCCACAGGGGTCCCCTGCACTACCTGCCTGCCTCTACTGCTCTGCCTGATGGTCACCCATTTCCCTTCTGCCTGTGCAGCCCTTACCTGTGGTGTGACCAACTCACTAAACGTGTTATCCACGACCCTCTCAACATCGCGAATGCTCCAAAACTCATCCATCCGCAGCTCCAGCGCCTCAATGCCTTCTGCTAGAAGCTGCAGCTGGATATATTTCCGGCACACATGGTCGTCAGGGACACCGGCAGTGTCCCTGAATTCCCACATAGCGCAGGTGGAGCATAACACGGGGCTGGGCTGTCCTGACATGACTTACCCTTTAATAATTAATTTAAATTAATTCAATACCACCAATTAAAGATATACTTTAGGGCGCTTGTATGGCAGAAGTCCCCGCTACACCACAGAGACCCTAGAAACTATAAACCACAGAGTTTAAGTTTAAAAAGAGAGAAATACTCACCAACCAATCACTTACCTGCTTTCTGGTGACATCACACTTCGATTTCTTTTGACCTCTCTCCTTCCCTTTGAGTTCCGAGTTCGGAGACTGGTACGCCTTACCTGGTCTCTGGAACCTTTTATAGCCCCGCTGCTGCCGCTGAAATCCCGCCGACACTCTGAGGCCTTAACTGGTCTCTGGAGCCTTTTATAGCCCCAATTAATAAATTCTCCCATTCCCTGGAAGAACTGTTCCGGGGCAGGGTAGAGTTTGACCTATTTGTTTAAGAGAAGAATTAAAATCCTGCTCCTGCTGAACAAGGCAACACGTGAATGTCACGCGCTACACGTAGATTGATCGCTTGGAGATTCTGAGGCCCAACACGAACGTACTTCAGTTCAAAGTCCTTCGTACGTTTAAGGTGCTGGTGGGGGAGTGAGGGGTGGCAAAATAAAACCTGTTCCCAATTCTTTAGCTTGAGGGCAGTCTACAATTCTAAGCGCTCTCGGGGACAATTCAGTTCTGTGTCAGCCATAGCTCAGAGAGCAGTTCTCGTGCCTCCGAGTCAGAAGGTTGTGGGTTCAAGTCCCACTCCAGAGACTTGAGCACAAAAATCTAGGTTGACACTCCCAGTGCAGTGCTGAGGGACTGCTGCACTGTCAGAGGTGCCGTCTTTTGGATGAGACGTTAAACTGGGCAGGTACAGCACGGGTTAGATACAGAGTAAAGCTCCCTCTACACTGTCCCATCAAACACTCCCAGGGCAGGTACAGCACGGGTTAGATACAGGGTAAAGCTCCCTCTACACTGTCCCATCAAACACTCCCAGGGCAGGTACAGCACAGGCTTAGATACAGAGTAAAGCTCCCTCTACACTGTCCCATCACACACTCCCAGGGCAGGTACAGCATGGGTTAGATACAGAGTAAAGCTCCCTCTACACTGTCCCCATCAAACACTCCCAGGGCAGGTACAGCACGGGTTAGATACAGAGTAAAGCTCCCTCTACACTGTCCCATCAAACACTCGCAGGGCAGGTACAGCACGGGTTAGATACAGAGTAAAGATTCCTCTACACTGTCCCATCCAACACTCCCAGGGCAGGTACAGCATGGGTTAGATGCAGAGTAAAGCTCCCTCTACACTGTCCCATCAAACACTCGCAGGGCAGGTACAGCACGGGTTAGATACAGAGTAAAGATCCCTCTACACTGTCCCATCAAACACTCCCAGGGCAGGTACAGCACGGGTTAGATACAGAGTAAAGCTCCCTCTACACTGTCCCATCAAACACTCCCAGTGCAGGTACAGCACGGATTAGATACAGAGTAAAGCTCCCTCTACACTGTCCCATCAAACACTCCCAGGGCAGGTACAGCATGGGTTAGATACAGAGTAAAGCTCCCTCTACACTGTCCCATCAAACACTCCCAGGGCAGGTACAGCATGGGTTAGATACAGTGTAAAGCTCCCTCTACACTGTCCCATCAAACACTCCCAGGGCAGGTACAGCACGGGTTAGATGCAGAGTATAGCTCCCTCTACACTGTCCCATCACACACTCCCAGGGCAGGTACAGCATGGGTTAGATACAGAGTAAAGCTCCCTCTACACTGTCCCATCAAACACTCCCAGGGCAGGTACAGCACGGGTTAGATACAGAGTAAAGCTCCCTCTACACTGTCCCATCAAACACTCCCAGGGCAGGTACAGCACGGGTTAGATACAGAGTAAAGCTCCCTCTACACTGTCCCATCAAACACTCCCAGGGCAGGTACAGCACGGGTTAGATACAGAGTAAAGCTCCCTCTACACTGTCCCATCAAACACTCCCAGGGTAGGTACAGCACGGGTTAGATACAGAGTAAAGCTCCCTCTACACTGTCCCATCAAACACTCCCAGGGCAGGTACAGCACGGGTTAGATACAGAGTAAAGCTCCCTCTACACTGTCCCATCAAACACTCCCAGGGTAGGTACAGCACGGGTTAGATACAGAGTAAAGCTCCCTCTACACTGTCCCATCAAACACTCCCAGGGCAGGTACAGCACGGGTTAGATACAGAGTAAAGCTCCTTCTACACTGTCCCATCTAACACTCCCAGGGCAGGTACAGCACGGGGTTAGATACAGAGTAAAGCTCCCTCTACACTGTCCCATCAAACACTCCCAGGGCAGGTACAGAGTAAGTCTCCCCCTACACTGTCTCACTAAGTGTGTAATAAGGAATTATATCAGTACAAGCATGTTTCAGAGAGACGGGGTCCTTTATCAATGCAGATAGTTTCCGAGAGAAGGATGAATGTACTAGAATTTTCTTTTAGATGAGAGATATTTTACTGGTTGCTGCCTTTCGCCACCCAGTGGTTGCTGTCAGTATTGCACCTTTGAAAAAACATTCTTTTGTATTTTCTGAGGTGTGGGTTTTATATAGGATTACACCGGATATACGGCACAGACACCGGCCATTCGGCCCAGCCAGTCCATGCTAGCATTTATGCTCCACACGAGTCACCTCCCGTCTTTTCTCATCTATCAACATATCCCTCTATTCCTACTCGGGTCCCCTCCCTCACCTCTTTTTCCGGTACATTGATGACTGTATCGGTGCCGTTTCCTGCTCTCACCCTGAACTAGAAAATTTCATTCACTTTGCTTCCAATTCCCACCCTTCCCTCACCTTCACATGGTCCATCTCCGAATCTTCCCTTCCCTTCCTCGACTTCTCCGTCTCCATCTCTGGGGATAGGTTATTGACCAACATTCACTACAAGCCCACTGACTCCCACAGCTACCTGGACTACACTTCCTCCCACCCCGCCTCCTGTAAGGACTCTATTCCATTCTCCGAGTTTCTCCGTCTCCGCCGCGTCTGTTCTGACGATGCCACCTTCCACACCAGTGCTTCCGACATGTCTTCCTTTTTTCTCAACCGAGGATTCCCCTCTACTGTGGTTGACACAGCCCTCGACCGTGTCCGTTCTTTTTCCTGCACTTCTGCCCTCACCCCTGCCCCTCCTTCCCAGAACCACGATAGGGTTCCCCTTGTCCTCACCTTTCACCCCACCAGCCTCCACATTCAACGGATCATCCTCCGCCATTTCTGCCACCTCCAGCGTGATCCCACCACCAAACGCATCTTCCCCTCCCCTCCCCTTTCAGCATTCCGTAGGGACCGCTCCCTCCGCGACACCCTAGTCCACTCCTCTACCACCCCCAACACCCCTTCCCCTTCGCCTGGCACCTTCCCGTGCAAGCGCAGGAGATGTAACAACTGCCCAGGGCCCCAAACACCCATTCCAGGTGAAACAGCGATTTACTTGTAGTTCTTGCAATCTAGTATACTGTATTCGCTGCTCACGATGCGGTCTCCTCTACATTGGGGAGACCAAACGCAGATTGGGTGACCGCTTTGCGGAACACCTCCGTTCAGTCCGTAAGGGTGACCCTGAGCTCCCGGTCGCCTGTCACTTTAATTCTCCGCTCCACTCCCACTCAGACCTCACCGTCCGCGGCCTCTTGCGTTGTTCCACGGAAGCTCAGCGTAAGCTCGAGGAACAGCACCTCATCTTCCGATTAGGCACTTTACAGCCTTCCGGACTCGATATAGAGTTCAACAATTTCAGATCATAACCTCGGCCCCCATCATATTTTTAATATATATTTTATCCACACTTTTGGTTTGTGCCTTTTCCTTTTCTCTCTCTCTCTCCCACAAGGCAGCGGTCTCTCACTCTGCCAGCGCATTTCACACTTCATCTCGAGCCATTGTCTGTTTCTTTACCTGTCCTATTACCATCTCGTCTCGCCTTGAATATCTCTCAATGTCTCTCCTTTCATCCCCTCCTCCATTTCCCAGCCCCCAAACTGCCTTTTAATCTGTTTCATTTCCTGCTTTTTTTTCTCAGTTCTGACGAAGGGTCATCGACCTGAAACGTTAACTCTGTTTCTCTCTCCACAGATGCTGCCTGACCTGCTGAGTTTTTCCAGCGTTTTCTGTTTTTATTATAGACCATAATATTAAACCGGACAGTGAGCGGTGAATGACACAATGGTGTCATTCATAGAATCATAGAAATTTACACCACAGAAGGAGGCCATTCGGCCCCTCGAGCCTGCTCCGCCATTCAATAAGATCATGGCTGATCATCGACCTCAACTCCACTTTCCTGCACTATCCCCATATCCCTCGATTCCCCTCGAGTCCAAAAATCTATCGATCTCAGCCTTGAATATACTCAAAGACTGAGCCTCCACAGCCCTCTGGGGTAGAGAATTCCAAAGATTCACCGCCCTCTGAGTGAAGAAATTCCTCCTCATCTCAGTCCTAAATGGCCGACCCCTTATCCTGAGACTGTGACCCCTGGTTCTAGACTCTCCAGCCAGGGGAAACAGCCTCTCAGCATCTACCCTGTCAATCCCCTTCAACATCCAAGTACTTTTTAAATGTGATGAGGGTTCCTGCCTCGACCACCCTTTCAGGCAGTGAGTTCCAGACCCCCACCACCCTCTGGGTGAAAAAAGTTCTCCTCAACTCCCCTCTAATCCTCCGACCAATTACTTTCAATCTCTGCCCCCTGGTTACTGACCCCTCTGCTAAGGGAAATAGGTCCTTTCTATCCACTCTATCTCGGCTCCTCATAATTTTATACACCTCAATTAAATCTCCCCTCAGCCTCCTCTGTTCCAAAGAAAACAGCCCCAGCCTGTCCAATCTCTCCTCATCGCTAAAATTCTCTTGACTGCATCGTTGAGCTCCGTTCAATGATCTCTCACCTGGACAACCCTTTGCCTTTAAATGTTGAATAATTCCTCAACAACAACAATAACAACTTGTATTTATACAGCGCCTTTAATGCATTGAAACTTATAAAATTCTAACAGGACTAGACAGACTAGATGCAGGAAGGATGTTCCCGATGGCGGGGGAGTCCAGAACCAGGGGTCACAGTCTAAGGATAAGGGGTAAGCCATTTAGGACAGAGATGAGGAGGAATTTCTTCACCCAGAGAGTGGTGAACCTGTGGAATTCTCTACCACAGAAGGCAGTGGAGGCCAATTCATTAAATATATTCAAGAAGGAGTTGGATATATTTCTTAAGGCTAAGCGGATCAAGGGGTATGGGGAGAAGGCAGGGACAGGGTACTGAATTTGGATGATAGCAAAATACTGCAGATGTTGGAAATCCGAAATAACAACAGAAAATGCTGGAAAAACTCAGCAGGTCAGGCAACATCCGTGGAGAGAAATTTGAGTTGACGTTTCGGGTTGGACCCTTCTTCAAAACTGGAAAGAAAAGAAACTAGATCGGAGGCAGGGCTGCCATCGGACAAAAGAATAAAAGAAACAAAAGAAGTAAAAGAGATTAGAAGCTAGACGAGATGGTAATAGGCTGGGATTAGGTGTAAAGTGTACTGGCAGGGCAAAAGATAGCTGCCAGGTGTGAGAGAGAAACAAAAGGAAAAGGAGTTTGGATGATCAGCCATGATCGCATTGAATGGCGGAGCAGGCTCGAGGGGCCGAATGGCCGACTCCTGCTCCTATCTTCTATGTTTCTATGTATGTAAAACGTCCCAAGGCGTTTCACAGCAGCGATTATCAGACAAGAATTGGACACCGCGCTGCATCAGGCGATACTAGGACATGTGACCAAAAACATGGTCAAAGGTTTTAAGGAGCATCTTAAAGGAGGAGAGAGTCGTGGAGAGGTTTAGGGCGGGAATTCCAGAGCTCGGGGTCTAGGCAGCTGAAGCCAACAAAGGTGCTTATTAGGCTGGAATAAATATAGAAAATTCTGGAAACTCTCAGCGGGCCAGGCAGCATCTGTGAAGTGAGAAAGGAGCAGGGTCAACACTTCAGGTCGATGACCTTTTGTCAGAACGCAGTATATATAAATCTGGTCAGACCTCACCTGGAGTCACTGGGTTCAGTTCCGGGCCCCGCACCTCAGGAAGGATATATCGGCCTCGGAGGGGGAGCAGCGCCGATTCACCAGAATGATACCGGGGCTAAAAGGGTTAAATTACGAGGACAGGTTGCACAGACTGGGCTTGTATTCCCTCGAGTTTAGAAGATTAAGGGGTGATCTAATCGAGGTGTTTAAGATGATTAAAGGATTCGATCGGGTAGAGAGAGAGAAACTATTTCCTCTGGTGGGGGGAGTCCAGAACAAGGGGGCAGAACCTTAAAATTAGAGCCAGGCCGTTCAGGGGTGATGTCAGGAAGCACTTCTTCACACAAAGGGTGGGGGAAATCTGGAACTCTCTCAAAAAGCTATTGAAGCTGAGGGTCAATTGAAAATTTCAAAACTGCGATTGATAGATTTTTGTCGGGTAAGGGTATTCAGGGTTATGGTACCAAGGCGGGGAGATGGAGTTAAGATACAGATCAGCCATGATCTAATAGAACGGCGGAACAGGCTCGAGGGGCTGAATGGCCTCCTCCTGTTCCTACGTCCTGAAGAGATTGTCAACATCTACAGCTGTTTGCTTTCTGCTCCTTGGGGCTGATTTAATTGATTTCGCCAGACGTGGATTTTCTGAAATTAAATTCCGAGCAGCGCTCTGCTCCAGCGCAGTGACTGGGATCTAATCTTTGAATCTTGAACCCTCTTGATTTGCGTCTCTGGTCTGATCCCTGTGTTGAATCCCGTTTCTCGACAGCTCGCCCCGGAGAATACCTTGATGTCCTTCCAGAAAGCGGCGGACCGGCACGCGGACGGGTTCAACGTCAATGTCACCATCAGGTGAGCTTAGACGCTTTACTGCACCTGGGAACACCGGACAAGAAAAGACCAAGGTCCATCTAGATCGCCTTCTACCATCTTGGATACAATGATAATGGAGTTACTGGCTAATTACATAGAATTCGAAGGTCCACTAGATTGATTACTGGGATGTGAGGGTTGTTCTATGAGGAGGGACTGAGTAGATTGGGCCGATACTCTCTGGAGTTAAGAAGAATTGAGCGGTGATCTCATTGAAACATATAAGATTCTGAGGGCGATTGACAGGGTAGATACCGAGAGACTGTTTCCCCCTGGCTGGGGAGTCTAGAACCAGGGGTCACAGTCTCAGGATAAGGGGTCGGTCATTCAGGACTGAGATGAGGAGAAATTTCTTCACTCAGAGGGTGGTGAATCTTTGGAATTCTCTACCCCAGAGGGCTGTGAATGCTGAATCGTTGAGTATATTCAAGACTGAGATCGATAGATTTTTGGACTCCAGGGGAATCGAGGGATATGGAGATCGGGCGGGAAAGTGGAGTTGAGGGCGAAGATCAGCCACGATCTTATTGAATGGCGGAGCAGGCTCGAGGGGCCGAATGGCCGACTTCTGCTCCTATTACTTATGTCTGCAGGCCTCCTTTACAACAACAACAACTTGTATTTATATAGCACCTTTAAGGTAGTAAAAACGTCCCAAGGTGCTTCGCAGGAGCAATTATAAAACAAAGTTTGACACCGAGCCACATAAAGAGATATTAGGAGAGATGACCAAAAGCTTGGTTTTAAGGAGCATCTTAAAGGAGGAAAGAGAGGTAGAGAGAGGCGGAGAGGTTTAGGGAGGGAATTCCAGAGCTTAGGGCCTCGGCAGCTGAAGGCACGGCCGCCAATGGTTGAGCGATTAAAATTGGGGATGCGCAAGAGGCCAGAGTTGGAGGAGTGCAGAGATCTCGGAGGGTTGTGGGGCTGGAGGAGACAACAGAGAGAGATAGGGAGGGGGGCGAGGAGGCCATGGAGGGATTTGAAAACAAGGTTGAGAATGATCAGATAATTTGTTGAAAACCCATTTAATCTGTTTTTTTCTGAAGCTGTCCACGCTCACTGGGGTCCCAGTTCCAGAGGTAGTGGACACATTCCGTCCGGCATCTCGCTCACCCAAGTGGACGTGCTTCACTTGTGAAACCAAGGCGGGCTGTCTGACCTCGGGTGGGGGGGGGGGGACATCACAGCCTGGCATCGGAGCAGGAGGAGGCCATTCAGCCCCTCGAGCCTGCTCCGCCATTCAATTAGATCACGGCTGATCTGTATCTCAACTCCATCCACCCGCCTTGGTTCAGTAACCCTTAATACCCTTCTCTAACAAAAATCTATCGATCCCAGTCTTGAAAGCTCCAACTGACCCCCAGTCTCAACAGCCTTTGGAGGAGAGAGTTCCAAATTTCTACGATCCTTTGTGTGAAGAAATGCTTCTCGATTTCCCTCCTACATGGCCTGGCTCTAGTTTTAAGTTAATGTCCCATCACTCTTGATTACCCACCAGAGGAAATAGTTTCTCTCTCTCTCTCTCTCTACCTTATCGAATCCTTTAATCATCTTAAACACCTCAATTACATCAACACCTCAATCTTCTGGACTCAAGCGAATACAAGCTAAGTTTATGCATCTTGTCCTCTTAACCCCGGTATCATTCTGGTGAATCTGCGCTGCTCCCCTCCAAGGCTGATGTATCCTTCCTGAGGTGCGGGGCACAGGACTGAACACAGTGACTCCAGCTGGGGTCTGACCAGGGCTCGACACAATTAAAGCATCACTTCCGCCCTTTGTATTCCAGCCCCCGAGAGAGGGAGGGAGGGAGAGGGAGGGAGGGAGGGAGGGGGAGAGAGGGGGAGTATTCCATTCGCCGCCTTGATTGCTTTTTGTACCTAGTGATCTTTTAGGTTTTTTTTTATTTGGTTTTTATGGGATGTGGGCGTCGCTGGCAAGGCCAGCATTTATTGCCCATCCCCAGTTGCCCCTTGAGATGGTGGTGGTGGTGAGCCGCTGCAGTCCGTGTGGTGGAGGTGCTCCCACAGTGCTGTTAGGGAGGGAGTTCCAGGTGATCTGTGTACTTGACACCTGATCCTGCCCTCGTCCGATGTCCAGATACGTACATTTCCCAGCGGAGCGGAGAGGGGAGACTAGAGAAGCTGGGATTGTTCTCCTTAGAGCAGAGAAGGCTAAGGAGAGATTTAATAGAGGCGTTCAGAATTATGAGGGGATTTTGAGAGAGCAAATGGGGAGAGGCTGATTACCTGGTCATCGCTGTTTGTGGGAGCTTGCTGTGCGCAAATTGGCTGCCGCATTTCCTGCATTACAACAGTGAGTGCATTTAATTGGCAGCAAAGCACTTTGGGATGTCCTGTGCTCGTTAAAGGCGCTATAGAAATGCAAGTCTTTTTTTTGGTTCCCATGAGGGGGACGGTGTGCATTCCATGTCAGGCAAACCGGTCAGAGGCTGGGTATTCTGCGGCGAGTGTCTCGCCTCCTGACTCCCCAAAGCCTTTCCACCATCTACAAGGCACAAGTCAGGAGTGTGATGGAATACTCTCCACTTGCCTGGATGAGTGCAGCTCCAACAACACTCAAGAAGCTCAACACCATCCAGGACAAAGCAGCCCGCTTGATTGGCACCCCATCCACCACCTTAAACATTCACTCCCTCCACCACCGGCGCACCGTGGCTGCAGTGTGTACCATCTACAAGATGCACTGCAGCAACTCGCCAAGGCTTCTTCGGCAGCACCTCCCAAACCCACGACCTCTTCCACCTAGAAGGACAAGGGCAGCAGGCACACGGGAACACCACCACCTCCAAGTTCCCCTCCAAGTCACACACCATCCTGACTTGGAAGTATATCGGCCGATCCTTCATCATCACTGGGTCAAAATCCTGGAACTCCCTCCCTAACAGCACTGTGGGAGCACCTTCACCACACGGACTGCAGCGGTTCAAGAAGGCGGCTCACCACCACCTTCTCAAGGGGCAATTAGGGATGGGCAATAACTGCCGGCCTTGCCAGCGACACCCACATCCCATGAACGGAAAAGAAAGAAGTCTCCCTGTGTGGATCTCGCGCGAGCTTAGTTTGGAGCCACTTGCGGTTGCTAACGCCCAGCTGTCCGAGGTTTGACGGCCCATTTACTCTTCTCTTTGCTCGCCTCAGCTACGACGGTGTTCCGTTCCTGATGCACGACACGACACTAAGGCGGACAACCAATGTGGAGGAGGTCTTCCCCGACCGGGTCTTCGACAACGCCGCCATGTTCAACTGGACCGACCTGGAGATGCTCAACGCTGGTCGCTGGTTCTTTCAGGTAGGCCGAAGCCAAGGAGATAGGCCGGGAGTTTCCCGGGAACCGCTCCTGCTGTGCATTCGCCGGAGGTGCGGCCAAACCTCCATTGACTGGAAAATTCCCAGGAAATTAACGGCCGTAGTCTTTCCCCGCCCGCCCCCCCCCGGTTTTCTCAGGGTTGTTCTCCAATTTTGTTCCCAAGCACTTGCTCTCCATCCAACTCGTTTGTAATCCACACAAGGCCCAAACTTGACCCAGACTCAAATACAGCTCCTCCATCGGGAGGTTCTTCTAACTCCTCTCACACGCCAGGGCCGGGTACAAGGGTGAGATTTTGTCCTGAATGATGACTCCCCTCCATCTGCCCAACAGCCGCCTCTCCAGCGTAACATTTCTTTTCTTTGTGTTTTTTGTCAATGTTTCTGTCTTTTGTCTTTAATACTCCTAAGGGTATTGAGCACAACTTGATTTTGTTCTCTGCCTCTATTTATGAAGCCCAGGATCCTGTCTGTATTTTAACAGCATTATCAACTTGTCCTGCTACCTTTGTGTGTATGTGTGAATCCCCAGGTCTCCATGCTCCTGCAGCAGCACCCCCCCCCCCCCGACCCTCCCCCGCCTCCCTCTGTCAGCCTTCGCTCAATGGGTAGCATTCTCGCATCTGATTCAGTAGTTTGTGGGTTTGACAATCCCCAGTGCAGTGCTGAGGGAGCGCCGCACTGTCGGAGGGGCAGTACTGAGGGAGCGCGGCGCTGTCGGAGGGGCAGTGCTGAGGGAGCGCGGCGCTGTCGGAGGGGCAGTACTGAGGGAGTGCCGCACTGTCGGAGGGGCAGTACTGAGGGAGCGGGGCAGTACTGAGGGGGGGCGGTACTGAGGGAGCGCCGCATTGTCGGAGGGGCAGTACTGAGGGAGTGCAGCACTGTCGGAGGTGCCGTCTTTCGGATGAGACGTTAAACCGAGGCCTCGTCTGCTCTCTCAGGTGGACATGCCAGATCCCGTGGCACTATTACGAAGAAGAGCAGGGGAGTTCTCCCCGGTGTCCTGGGGCCAATATTTATCCCTCAATCAACATAACAAAAGAAACTAACGATCTGGTCATTATCACATTGCTGTTTGTGGGAGCTTGCTGTGCGCAAATTGGCTGCCGCGTTTCCTACATTACAACAGTGACCACACTTCAAAAAGTACTTCATTGGCTGTAAAGCGCTTTGGGACGTCCTGAGGATGTGAAAGGCGCTGTAGAGGTGCAAGTTCTTTCTTTATAATTGTACCTCCTCCGCCTTGACTGTGTCTTCCAGGAGGACCCGTTCTGGACAGCCCAGGATCTCTCTCAGAAAGATAACGTCGAAGCTTCGAACCAGTCGGTCTGCAAACTGGCGGACGTGCTCCGCCTGGCGGCCCAGCTCAACAAGTCGGTGATGGTGAATCTCTGGCGCCCCCCGCCCGAGCATCCCTTCTACTCCTCCTGGATCAACGCCACCCTGGAAACCATCCTGGCCTCGGAAATACCCCACGACCTGGTGAGCCGTTGGTTTTGTTGCAGTTAAGTTGGATTTTTTGACGGTGTGTGTGTTACAAACACACGGGCAGGAAAAGACCAGCCGGTCCGTCAACAACAACTTGTATTTGTACAAGTCCTTTAACGTGGTAAAACGTCCCACGGCGCTTCACAGGAGCGATTATCAAACAAATAATTGACACCGAGCCACGTAAGAAGATATTACAGCAGATGACCAAAAGGTTGTCAAAGCGGTCGGTTTTAAAGAGTGTTATAAAGGAGGAGAGAGAAGCGGAGAAATTCCTCCTATGGCCTCACCCGCTCCCTATCTCTGTAACCTCCTCGTTGGAGCAGATGCGACGGAGAAACTTGGAACTTCTTGGGACGTTTTAATACGCTAAAGGTGCCATATTGTTGTTGATGCGGTGATGACTGTTCAGCCTTGACTCTGTATTTTCAGGTGATGTGGCTCCCGGAGAAGCATAGACAGCTGGTTCGCCAAATGGTGCCAGGTTTCCAGCAGACGTCCTCCGTGAAGCAGAACGCGAGCACGCTACGTGGCCGGGGCATTGCTGGATTAAACCTGCGGTATAACGAGGTCAACGCCGAGGAGCTGCGGTAAAACCGACTGCTTAAGCCTTTCAAATGACATAGAATGTATGGCACGGAAACAGGCCATTCGGCCCATCTGCTCCGTGCGGTGTTTATGCTCCACACGAGCCTCCTCCCTCCCTACTTCATCTTACCCTATCAGCATATCCTTCTATTCCTTTCTCCCTCATTTGTTTATCCAGCTTCCCCTTAAATGCATCTATACTATTCCCCTCAGCCACTCCCTGTGGTAGCGAGTTCCACATTCTCACCACTCTGTGGGTGAAGAAACATGAGAATTAGGAGCAGGAGTAGACCATTCGTCCCCTCGAGCCTGCTCCGCCATTCAGTAAGATCATGGCTGATCTTCGACCTCAACTCCACTTTCCTGCCCGATCCCCATATCCCTCGATTCCCCGAGAGTCCAAAAATCAATCGATCTCAGCCTTGAATATACTCAACGACTCAGCATCCACAGCCCTCTGGGGCAGAGAATTCCAAAGATTTGCAGCCCTTAAGTTTCCCCTGAATTCCCTATTGGATTTATTAATGACTATCTTATATTGAAGGCCTCTAGTTCTGGTTGGCAGCTGGGAAATTAAAATTCTGTTAACTAAATAAATCTGGAATTAAAAAAAAGCTAGTATCAGTTATGACTTGGAAATATATTGGCCGTTCCTTCATCGCCGCTGGGTCAAAATGTTTTGCTATAGTCCTAGTTAGACCACATCTGTAGTGCTGTGTACAGTCCCTCAGTACTGCCTCTCCGACAGTGCGGCGCTCCCTCAGTACCACCCCTCCGACAGTGTGGCGCTCCCTCACTACTGCCCCTCCGACAGTGCAGCGCTCCCTCAGTACTGCCCCTCCGACAGTGTGGCGCTCACTCAGTACTGCCCCTCTGACATTGCGGCGCTCCCTCAGTACTGGCCTTCCGACAGTGCAGCGCTCCCTCAGTACTGCCCCTCCGACAGTGCAGCGTTCCTTCAGTATTGACCCTCCGACAGTCCAGCACTCCCTCAGTACTGCCCCTCCGACAGTGCGGCGCTCCCTCAGTACTGCCCCTCCGACAGTGCGGCGCTCCCTCAGTACTGCCCCTCCGACAGTGCAGCGCTCCCTCAGTACTGCCCCTCCGACAGTGCGGCGCTCCCTCAGTACTGCCCCTCAGTACTGCCCCTCCGACAGTGCGGCGCTCCCTCAGTACTGCCCCTCCGACATTGCGGCACTCCCTCAGTACTGCCCCTCCGACAGTGCGGCGCTCCCTCAGTACTGCCCCTCCGACAGTGTGGCGCTCACTCAGTACTGCCCCTCTGACAGTGCGGCGCTCACTCAGTACTGCCCCTCTGACATTGCGGCGCTCACTCAGTACTGCCCCTCTGACAGTGCGGCGCTCCCTCAGTACTGCCCCTCCGACAGTGCGGCGCTCCCTCAGTACTGCCCCTCCGACAGTGCAGCGCTCCCTCAGTACTGCCCCTCCGACAGTGCGGCGCTCCCTCAGTACTGCCCCTCAGTACTGCCCCTCAGTACTGCCCCTCCGACAGTGCGGCGCTCCCTCAGTACTGCCCCTCCGACATTGCGGCGCTCCCTCAGTACTGCCCCTCCGACAGTGCGGCGCTCCCTCAGTACTGCCCCTCCGACAGTGTGGCGCTCACTCAGTACTGCCCCTCTGACAGTGCGGCGCTCACTCAGTACTGCCCCTCTGACATTGCGGCGCTCACTCAGTACTGCCCCTCTGACAGTGCGGCGCTCCCTCAGTACTGCCCCTCCGACAGTGCGGCGCTCCCTCAGTACTGCCCCTCAGTACTGCCCCTCCGACAGTGCGGCGCTCCCTCAGTACTGCCCCTCCGACAGTGCAGAGCTCCCTCAGTACTGCACTGGGAGTGTCAGCCTGGATTATGTGCTCGAGTCTCTGGAGTGGGACTTGAACCCACAACCCTCTGACTCAGAGGTGAGTGAGAGCTTCCCACTGAGTCACAGCTGATGGCTCTGTCCACCCATGGCTGCCTGACTAGAGCCTGGAGTCTCCAGGAATTGAAGATTAATCTCCAGGGCACGGCGGGGAGCAAAACACCCGGGAGAATCATCACTGGGGCGTTAATAAATGTTTTTTTTTAATCACTTCTTACATAGAATTACAGCACATAGAATGAACAGCATGGAAACAGGCCATTCTCCCCGACTGGTCCATGCTTGTTTGTTAATCATAAATATATCAGAGATGGGGGACAAAGTCTGTTTGACTGACAGTCTAACATTATTCAACGGGCAATGAAGGGTCTGTTTTGTTTCCGCTCACTGACCCACACTGGCTCCCGGTCCGGCAACGCCTCAATTTTAAAATTCTCATCCTTGTGTTCAAATCCCTCCATGGCCCTTGCCTCCTCCCTATCTCTGTAATCTCCTCCAGCCCCACAACCCTCTGAGATCTCTGCGCTCCTCCAATTCTGGCCTCTTGAGCATCCCCCTGATTTCCATCGCTCCACCATTGGCGGCCGTGCCTTCAGCTGCTTGGGCCCCGAGCTCTGGAATTCCCTCCCTAAACCCCTCTATCTCTCTCTCCTTCTTTAAGACGCTCCTTAAAACCTACCTCCATCTGTCCTAATATCTCCTTCTGTGGCTTGGTGACAATTTTTGTTTGATAATCGCTCCTGGGATGTTTTACTACGTTAAAGGCGCTGTGTAAATGCAAGTTGTTGTTGGTTTGGTAAGGCGGGGCACCGTGAGGACGAACGTGTCTGGCGACCAATGGCGGGAGTGTGGGGGCAGGGCGGTTGGATGTCATGTGATGTGACTTCCAGGAATATGTCCAGTGAGAGTTGGCAACGCTGTGCCTGCCACGTGAGCACCGGCGCTCCGTTAATCGTGGGTGGGCGATCTGCCGCCCGGGGCTACAGTCACCTTTCGCCGTCAAGCTGCTCCATGGGCCTTACTCTGTTTCTCTCTCCTGCCCCCTCTCGATTGCAGGAAGTATGCGTCGGAGAATATCAGCACCAACCTGTACCTGGTGAACGAACCGTGGCTGTTCTCGGTGCTGTGGTGCGCCGGGGTGCGGTCCGTTACCTCCGATGCCTGTCAAGTCCTGAGTGAGGTGCGGACTCCCACCTGGATCATGGTGAGTAAGAGAGAGACGCGGCCGCGGGGCGAGGGAGACGCGGCCGCGGGGCGAGGGAGACGCGGCCGCGGGGCGAGGGAGACGCGGGGCGAGGGGCGAGGGAGACGCGGGGCGAGGGGGACGCGGCCACGGGGCGAGGGGGACGTGGACACGGAAATCACACAGGGTCACTGGTATACTTAGACACTGGAACAGGAGGAGGCCATTCAGCCCCTCAAGCCTTGGTTCCATAACCCTTCATACTCTTGCCTAACAAAAATCTTATCAATCTGAAGTTTTGAAATTTTCAATGGACCCCCCCCCCCCCCCCCCCCCCAGCCTCTACAGCTTTCTGGGGGAGAGAGTTCCAGATTTCCACCACCCTTTGTGTGAAGAAGTGCTTCCTGACATCACCCCTGAACGGCCTGGCTCTAATTTTAAGGTTCTGCCCCCTTGTTCTGGACTCCCCCCACCAGAGGAAATAGTCTCTCTCTCTCTACCCGATCGAATCCTCTAACCATCTTAAGCACCTCGATCAGATCACCCCTCAGTCTTCTAAACTCGAGGGAATACAAGCCCAGTCTGTGCAGCCTGCCCTCGTAATTTAACCCTTTTAGCCCTGGTATCATTCTGGTGAATCTGCGAGAAGGATCCCACATGATGTCCAGTGAAAAGGTGGGGGGGGAGAGCGATGGAATATCTTTGTGTGATCCTGCCCCCCCCCCGCCACCCCCCACAGAAATAAGAGCGGTGCCTTGAAATTGTGATTTAACTTTTTAAAATAATGTGTATATTGCGATTCTGGGTGGTGCTGCTGTATTGAGAATTATCTCTCTTTGCCTGTGTGTGTGTCTATCTGTCTACGTCTTACTGTCTTTTTTTCCTTTTAATATCTCTCTCTCTATATATCTCTGTCTCTCTTATTCACTTTGTTTCTCTCTGCCCCTCACTGTCTGTATGTATCTCTGTCCCTCTCTGTGTCTCTATCCCTCTCTACCTCTCTCTCTCTCTCCCTCCCTCCCTCCCTCTGACCTTTTCCCTCCCACCCTCTCTGCTTCTCTCTCTGGCGCGCTCCCGCCCTCTCCGACTCGCTCTCCTTCCCTGCGTGTGCCTGTCTCTTTCTCACACCCTGCCTCTTTCCTGTTCTCCTTCGCTCTGTATCTGCCTTTCTCTTTTTTTCTTTCTGTCTCACTCTACCTCTCTCTCACACATACCCTGCTGCCCATGTGCTCTCCTTTGCTTTGTCTCTTTCCTCTGCCTCCTCCTCCTTCCCTTTCTTTGTCTCCACCATTCTCTCTCTCTCTCGCTCTTTCTCTGTGTGTCCCTCCCGCTAACCCTGACTCTCTGTCACCCGCACCCCCCACAGCCTCCAGCGATAATGGTTCCTTGGCGCGCCACACGGGACGGAGAGACACGGTGTAGGCTCCGGGGATTTAATTCATTCAGTACTTCAGAACGTGACTTCTTTTGACCTCCGCGCGTGTTTCCTTTTGCAAACCTGATGAGGCAGCTCCCCCACAAGGGCCTCCATCGGTGGTTAGTGTTGCCAACTCTGGTTGGGCGTATTCCTGGAGGTTCTGTCACGTGACCTCCTGCCGTGAACCGCCCCGCCCCCACACTTCCGCCATTGGTCCATCCTCCAGGTGCCACTGCCTTCCCGCGGCCAATCGGAAAAGGAACCAGACTCTTCGTTATCCAATTGGATTCATCCTGCTTGATCTTTTCCAGCTCCGATATTAATTACAACGAATAAATTAAAACGTTCAAAGAAAATTAAACTAAAACACTACATGATGTCTCTCCCTGGGTTTTTGCTCCCCGCGGTTTCCTGGAGAATAATCTTCAATTCCTGGAGATTCCAGGGCGATCCTGGAGGGGTTGGCAACCCTTTGTTGTGAAGATGTCGGCGGGGACTCTTCACAAAGCAAGCGGAGCTTTGACAGCGACATGAATAGAAGCGTGTCGTTTGAACACGCGCGCTTCGCTGGGACTCCGAACAAAGCAGGTGCTGGAGGCGGGTGGGGAGGGGGTCCATGTAATTAATCCCTTTTGTTCTCCGGAGGGTTATGTTTCATTTGTCCCCACGCTGTCCCGGAGGCTCATTTGCAATCTGTGCTCCAGTGAGCCAGCTGCCAGCTGTTGCTCTTTTGTGTTGGAGAAGGTCACATCTGTCAGCGCCTCTTCACCTCCCCCTCCCCTACCCCCCGCAGCCCTCCCACACGCCTACATCTTCTTGTCCAGTTGTAATTCAATTGTTAGAAGCCTCCAAGTGCTGAGTGATTTCGGAGCCAAAGCCTGACTCACTTTGCCAGCTTGAACCCCTTTGATGTGATCACTGTGATTCAGTCTTTTTCTTGTGTGTGCGAGTGTGAACATGTGTAAAGGCCCCTCTTTAAGGAGCTTTACTCTGTATCTAACCTGTGCTGTACCTGCCCTGGGAGTGTTTGATGGGGCAGTGTAGAGGGAGCTTTACTCTATATCTAACCCGTGCTGTACCTGCCCTGGGAGTGTTTGATGGGGCAGTGTAGAGGGAGCTTTACTCTGTATCTAACCCGTGCTGTACCTGTCCTGGGAGTGTTTGATGGGACAGAGTGGAGGGAGCTTTACTCTGTATCTAACCCGTGCTGTACCTGTCCTGGGTGTGTTTGATGGGACAGTGTAGAGGGAGCTTTACTCTGTATCTAACCCGTGCTGTACCTGTCCTGGGTGTGTTTGATGGGACAGTGTAGAGGGAGCTTTACTCTGTATCTAACCCGTGCTGTACCTGCCCTGGGAGTGTTTGATGGGACAGAGTGGAGGGAGCTTTACTCTGTATCTAACCCGTGCTGTACCTGCCCTGGGAGTGTTTGATGGGACAGTGTAGAGGGAGCTTTACTCTGTATCTAACCCGTGCTGTACCTGTCCTGGGTGTGTTTGATGGGACAGTGTAGAGGGAGCTTTACTCTGTATCTAACCCCGTGCTGTACCTGCCCTGGGAGTGTTTGAAAGGGAACTGGGTGTGTTTAATTGACAATAGTTCTATGCCCCAGCACCGTGTGACCCCAGGGGTTTAAAGGGTTTAATCTCCTTCTCCTGCAGCCACCCGATGAATACTACACGATCTGGATAACCTCGGACATCATTTCAATCACCATCGTGGTGGGAATATTCATTCTGCAAAAGTGAGTGATGTTGCGAGCCTTTTATTTGGTCCATTTATTTTGCTTTGCATGATGCACGCTGCCTTGGAAAATACCGTTCACTCTGTCCTTGTTTGCTACTACAAAGGAGTTTATTTTGCCGTGTGATGTCCTCACTGCTCCCTAGTGGAAGGGTTTCTGTTTGCGTTCTGCTTGTTTTTTGTTGGCTCATTAATAAGAACGTAAGAATTAGGAGCAGGAGTCGGCCATTCGGCCCCTCGAGCCTGCTCCGCCATTCAATAAGATCATGGCGGATCTTCGACCTCAGCTCCACTTTCCCGCCCGATCTCCATTCCCCGAGAGTCCAAAAATCTATCGATCTCAGCCTTGAATATACTCAACGACTGAGCCTCCACAGCCCTCTGGGGTAGAGAATTCCAAAGATTCACCACCCTCTGAGTGAAGAAATTCCTCCTCATCTCAGTCCTAAATGGCCGACCCCTTATCCTGAGACTGTGACGCCTGGTTCTAGACTCTCCAGCCAGGGGGAAACAACCTCTCAGCATCTACCCGGTCAATCCCCCTCAGAATCTTATATGTTTCAATGAGATCACCTCTCATTCTTCTAAACTCCAGAGAGTATCGGCCCAATCTACTCAATCTCTCCTCATTAACCAGGAGATGGAAGGAGTAAGTACATTGAGTGTTGGCCGTAATCTACCACCAGTGGTAACCCTGCATTAGAATAGCGCCCTCATGTCCTCCAAACCTTCCCGAAATTGCCACAGGAGATGCACAGATAACAGGCAGCCCCTGGTGGGCCGTGAGGCCCCTGGTACCTCAACCCAAGTGGTCATCCTTCATTAAAGTGGTTCAGCAGTGAGTGGCTGTAGGGGATTCACAGTGTGAGGATGTCATGGAGACAGAGCAAGGGAAACTGGAAGGGAGAGAGAAAAAGAGGAATAGAGGGACCAAGGGAAAGGCAAATGTAGGGAGAGGGGGAAATGGAGGGGGAGAGGGGGAAATGGAGGGAGAGAGGGAGCAAGGGAGGGAGAGAGAGAGAGAGTGGATGTAGGGGAGAGGAGGAGTAGAAGGGGAAAGGAGGAGATGGGGAGAGAGGGAAAGGGGAGGGGGAGAAGGAGGCGGGAGGGGGAGAAGGAGGCGGGAGGGGGAGAAGGAGGCGGGAGGGGGAGAAGGAGGCGGGGGGGAGAAGGAGGAGGCGGAGGGGGAAGGAGGGGGTAGGAGGTGACGGGGAGAGGGAGGGAGAGAGGGAGAGGGGGAAGGAGGGGAGAGGGGAAGGAGGCAAGAGGGAAAGGGGAGAAGGAGGTGAGGGGGAGCAAGAGAGAGAAGGAAAGGGTATGGAATGAAGAAGCTGAATGGCCGCCTTTATATCGTACAAGACCTATGTTGGCATCACCAAGCACAAGCCTGGTGTGACTGGTGAATGTAAAGCCGTGCGGAAGAACTGTATTTTTATTTTAGCGTGTCTGCTCTCCGGCTGGTCAAAGCTGTCCTGGCGGTTTGATATTTGGTTTACAGCCGGTTATTGAGGGCCTGCGAGCCAGAATCCGGCAGCGCCTGCGCCTTATACAGGCCTAGAAGGTCGAGAGGCCTGGTCCCTTTCCACAAGTGGACTACAGGCCTGTCAATCAAAAGCCACTGGTGCCACCTCCCATGGGCACAAGGTCTCGATACTGCCTTGCCTTTGTTTGATGGTGTGCGGAGAGTCTAGCTTCCAGCCCTTCGATGGTTTGTATTGGCCCTAGACCTGGTCTAATAACCCTGTATGGCGGGGAGCGGGGGGGGGGGGGCGCGGGGAGCGGCTGGGTGGGGGCTCGTTCTTCCCT